>NW_027363953.1:0-371622 GCF_046119375.1 Phyllobates terribilis
TCTCACTCTCTTTGAATCTTTTTATCATGCTAAGAGGAGCAGGAAAAAGCAAAAAATTTCAGAATTGCACCTTGCAATGTGGAGAAATTACTGTTTGTGCATTTACAATATTCATTGATTTTTACCATTGAAAAACGTCCAGAAATGATTGAAGCTACTGACTGAATGAAAGTAGCTGGCATCTCACTCTCTTTGAATCTTCTTTATCATGCTAAGAGGAGCAGGAAAAAGCAAAAAATTTCAGAATTGCACCTTGCAATGCAGAGAAATTACTGTTTGTGCATTTACAATATTCATTGATTTTTGCCATTGAAAAACATCATGTTATTCATATACCAGAAATGTTTGAAGCTACTGACTGAATGAAAGGAGCTGGCATCTCACTCTCTTTGAATCTTCTTTATCATGCTAAGAGGAGCAGGAAAAAGCAAAAAATTTCAGAATTGCACCTTGCAATGCGGAGAAATTACTGTTTGTGCATTTACAATATTCATTGATTTTTGCCATTGAAAAACGTCCAGAAATGATTGAAGCTACTGACTGAATGAAAGGAGCTGGCATCTCACTCTCTTTGAATCTTCTTTATCATGCTAAGAGGAGCAGGAAAAAGCAAAAAATTTCAGAATTGCAACTTGCAATGCGGAGAAATTACTGTTTGTGCATTTACAATATTCATTGATTTTTGCCATTGAAAAACATCATGTTATTCATATACCAGAAATGATTGAAGCTACTGACTGAATGAAAGGAGCTGGCATCTCACTCTCTTTGAATCTTCTTTATCATGCTAAGAGGAGCAGGAAAAAGCAAAAAATTTCAGAATTGCACCTTGCAATGCGGAGAAATTACTGTTTGTGCATTTACAATATTCATTGATTTTTGCCATTGAAAAACGTCCAGAAATGATTGAAGCTACTGACTGAATGAAAGGAGCTGGCATCTCACTCTCTTTGAATCTTCTTTATCATGCTAGGAGGAGCAGGAAAAAGCAAAAAATTTCAGAATTGCACCTTGCAATGCGGAGAAATTACTGTTTGTGCTTTTACAATATTCATTGATTTTTGCCATTGAAAAACATCATATTATTCATATACCAGAAATGTTTGAAGCTACTGACTGAATGAAAGGACCTGGCATCTCACTCTCTTTGAATCTTCTTTATCATGCTAAGAGGCGCAGGAAAAAGCAAAAAATTTCAGAATTGCACCTTGCAATGCGGAGAAATTACTGTTTGTGCATTTACAATATTCATTGATTTTTGCCATTGAAAAACGTCCAGAAATGATTGAAGCTACTGACTGAATGAAAGGAGCTGGCATCTCACTCTCTTTGAATCTTCTTTATCATGCTAAGAGGAGCAGGAAAAAGCAAAAAATTTCAGAATTGCACCTTGCAATGCGGAGAAATTACTGTTTGTGCATTTACAATATTCATTGATTTTTGCCATTGAAAAACGTCCAGAAATGATTGAAGCTACTGACTGAATGAAAGGAGCTGGCATCTCACTCTCTTTGAATCTTCTTTATCATGCTAAGAGGAGCAGGAAAAAGCAAAAAATTTCAGAATTGCACCTTGCAATGCGGAGAAATTACTGTTTGTGCATTTACAATATTCATTGATTTTTGCCATTGAAAAACATCATGTTATTCATATACCAGAAATGATTGAAGCTACTGACTGAATGAAAGGAGCTGGCATCTTACTCTCTTTGAATCTTCTTTGTCATGCTAAGAGGAGCAGGAAAAAGCAAAAAATTTCAGAATTGCACCTTGCAATGCGGAGAAATTACTGTTTGTGCATTTACAATATTCATTGATTTTTGCCATTGAAAAACGTCCAGAAATGATTGAAGCTACTGACTGAATGAAAGGAGCTGGCATCTCACTCTCTTTGAATCTTCTTTATCATGCTAAGAGGAGCAGGAAAAAGCAAAAAATTTCAGAATTGCACCTTGCAATGCGGAGAAATTACTGTTTGTGCATTTACAATATTCATTGATTTTTGCCATTGAAAAACGTCCAGAAATGATTGAAGCTACTGACTGAATGAAAGGTGCTGGCATCTCACTCTCTTTGAATCTTCTTTATCATGCTAAGAGGAGCAGGAAAAAGCAAAAAATTTCAGAATTGCACCTTGCAATGCGGAGAAATTACTCTTTGTGCATTTACAATATTCATTGATTTTTGCCATTGAAAAACATCATGTTATTCATATACCAGAAATGTTTGAAGCTACTGACTGAATGAAAGGAGCTGGCATCTCACTCTCTTTGAATCTTCTTTATCATGCTAAGAGGAGCAGGAAAAAGCAAAAAATTTCAGAATTGCACCTTGCAATGCGGAGAAATTACTGTTTGTGCATTTACAATATTCATTGATTTTTGCCATTGAAAAACATCATGTTATTCATATACCAGAAATGTTTGAAGCTACTGACTGAATGAAAGGAGCTGGCATCTCACTCTCTTTGAATCTTCTTTATCATGCTAAGAGGAGCAGGAAAAAGCAAAATATTTCAGAATTGCACCTTGCAATGTGGAGAAATTACTGTTTGTGCATTTACAATATTCATTGATTTTTACCATTGAAAAACGTCCAGAAATGATTGAAGCTACTGACTGAATGAAAGTAGCTGGCATCTCACTCTCTTTGAATCTTCTTTATCATGCTAAGAGGAGCAGGAAAAAGCAAAAAATTTCAGACTTGCACCTTGCAATGCGGAGAAATTACTGTTTGTGCATTTACAATATTCATTGATTTTTGCCATTGAAAAACATCATGTTATTCATATACCAGAAATGTTTGAAGCTACTGACTGAATGAAAGGAGCTGGCATCTCACTCTCTTTGAATCTTCTTTATCATGCTAAGAGGAGCAGGAAAAAGCAAAAAATTTCAGAATTGCACCTTGCAATGCGGAGAAATTACTGTTTGTGCATTTACAATATTCATTGATTTTTGCCATTGAAAAACGTCCAGAAATGATTGAAGCTACTGACTGAATGAAAGGAGCTGGCATCTCACTCTCTTTGAATCTTCTTTATCATGCTAAGAGGAGCAGGAAAAAGCAAAAAATTTCAGAATTGCACCTTGCAATGCGGAGAAATTACTGTTTGTGCATTTACAATATTCATTGATTTTTGCCATTGAAAAACGTCCAGAAATGATTGAAGCTACTGACTGAATGAAAGGAGCTGGCATCTCACTCTCTTTGAATCTTCTTTATCATGCTAAGAGGAGCAGGAAAAATCAAAAAATTTCAGAATTGCACATTGCAATGCGGAGAAATTACTGTTTGTGCATTTACAATATTCAATGATTTTTGCCATTGAAAAACATGTTATTCATATACCAGAAATGTTTGAAGCTACTGACTGAATGAAAGGAGCTGGCACCTCACTCTCTTTGAATCTTCTTTATCATGCTAAGAGGAGCGGGAAAAAGCAAAAAATTTCAGAATTGCACCTTGCAATGCGGAGAAATTACTGTTTGTGCATTTACAATATTCATTGATTTTTGCCATTGAAAAACATCCAGAAATGATTGAAGGTACTGACTGAATGAAAGGAGCTGGCATCTCACTCTCTTTGAATCTTCTTTATCATGCTAAGAGGAGCAGGAAAAAGCAAAAAATTTCAGAATTGCACCTTGCAATGCGGAGAAATTACTGTTTGTGCATTTACAATATTCATTGATTTTTGCCATTGAAAAACGTCCAGAAATGATTGAAGCTACTGACTGAATGAAAGGAGCTGGCATCTCACTCTCTTTGAATCTTCTTTATCATGCTAAGAGGAGCAGGAAAAAGCCAAAAATTTCAGAATTGCACCTTGCAATGCGGAGAAATTACAGTTTGTGCATTTACAATATTCATTGATTTTTGCCATTGAAAAACATCCAGAAATGATTGAAGCTACTGACTGAATGAAAGGAGCTGGCATCTCACTCTCTTTGAATATTCTTTATCATGCTAAGAGGAGCAGGAAAAAGCAAAAAATTTCAGAATTGCACCTTGCAATGCGGAGAAATTACTGTTTGTGCATTTACAATATTCATTGATTTTTGCCATTGAAAAACATCATGTTATTCATATACCAGAAATGTTTGAAGCTACTGACTGAATGAAAGGAGCTGGCATCTCACTCTCTTTGAATCTTCTTTATCATGCTAAGAGGAGCAGGAAAAAGCAAAAAATTTCAGAATTGCACCTTGCAATGCGGAGAAATTACTGTTTGTGCATTTACAATATTCATTGATTTTTGCCATTGAAAAACATCATGTTATTCATATACCAGAAATGTTTGAAGCTACTGACTGAATGAAAGGAGCTGGCATCTCACTCTCTTTGAATCTTTTTATCATGCTAAGAGGAGCAGGAAAAAGCAAAAAATTTCAGAATTGCACCTTGCAATGTGGAGAAATTACTGTTTGTGCATTTACAATATTCATTGATTTTTACCATTGAAAAACGTCCAGAAATGATTGAAGCTACTGACTGAATGAAAGTAGCTGGCATCTCACTCTCTTTGAATCTTCTTTATCATGCTAAGAGGAGCAGGAAAAAGCAAAAAATTTCAGACTTGCACCTTGCAATGCGGAGAAATTACTGTTTGTGCATTTACAATATTCATTGATTTTTGCCATTGAAAAACATCATGTTATTCATATACCAGAAATGTTTGAAGCTACTGACTGAATGAAAGGAGCTGGCATCTCACTCTCTTTGAATCTTCTTTATCATGCTAAGAGGAGCAGGAAAAAGCAAAAAATTTCAGAATTGCACCTTGCAATGCGGAGAAATTACTGTTTGTGCATTTACAATATTCATTGATTTTTGCCATTGAAAAACGTCCAGAAATGATTGAAGCTACTGACTGAATGAAAGGAGCTGGCATCTCACTCTCTTTGAATCTTGTTTATCATGCTAAGAGGAGCAGGAAAAAGCAAAAAATTTCAGAATTGCACCTTGCAATGCGGAGAAATTACTGTTTGTGCATTTACAATATTCATTGATTTTTGCCATTGAGAAACGTCCAGAAATGATTGAAGCTACTGACTGAATGAAAGGAGCTGGCATCTCACTCTCTTTGAATCTTCTTTATCATGCTAAGAGGAGCAGGAAAAAGCAAAAAATTTCAGAATTGCACCTTGCAATGCGGAGAAATTACTGTTTGTGCATTTACAATATTCATTGATTTTTGCCATTGAAAAACATCATGTTATTCATATACCAGAAATGATTGAAGCTACTGACTGAATGAAAGGAGCTGGCATCTCACTCTCTTTGAATCTTCTTTATCATGCTAAGAGGAGCAGGAAAAAGCAAAAAATTTCAGAATTGCACCTTGCAATGCGGAGAAATTACTGTTTGTGCATTTACAATATTCATTGATTTTTGCCATTGAAAAACGTCCAGAAATGATTGAAGCTACTGACTGAATGAAAGGAACTGGCATCTCACTCTCTTTGAATCTTCTTTATCATGCTAAGAGGAGCAGGAAAAAGCAAAAAATTTCAGAATTGCACCTTGCAATGCGGAGAAATTACTGTTTGTGCATTTACAAAATTCATTGATTTTTGCCATTGAAAAACATCATGTTATTCATATACCAGAAATGTTTGAAGCTACTGACTGAATGAAAGGAGCTGACATCTCACTCTCTTTGAATCTTCTTTATCATGCTAAGAGGAGCAGGAAAAAGCAAAAAATTTCAGAATTGCACCTTGCAATGCGGAGAAATTACTGTTTGTGCATTTACAATATTCATTGATTTTTGCCATTGAAAAACGTCCAGAAATGATTGAAGCTACTGACTGAATGAAAGGAGCTGGCATCTCACTCTCTTTGAATCTTCTTTATCATGCTAAGAGGAGCAGGAAAAAGCAAAAAATTTCAGAATTGCACCTTGCAATGCGGAGAAATTACTGTTTGTGCATTTACAATATTCATTGATTTTTGCCATTGAAAAACGTCCAGAAATGATTGAAGCTACTGACTGAATGAAAGGAGCTGGCATCTCATTCTCTTTGAATCTTCTTTATCATGCTAAGAGGAGCAGGAAAAAGCAAAAAATTTCAGAATTGCACCTTGCAATGCGGAGAAATTACTGTTTGTGCATTTACAATATTCATTGATTTTTGCCATTGAAAAACATCATGTTATTCATATACCAGAAATGATTGAAGCTACTGACTGAATGAAAGGAGCTGGCATCTCACTCTCTTTGAATCTTCTTTATCATGCTAAGAGGAGCAGGAAAAAGCAAAAAATTTCAGAATTGCACCTTGCAATGCGGAGAAATTACTGTTTGTGCATTTACAATATTCATTGATTTTTGCCATTGAAAAACGTCCAGAAATGATTGAAGCTACTGACTGAATGAAAGGAACTGGCATCTCACTCTCTTTGAATCTTCTTTATCATGCTAAGAGGAGCAGGAAAAAGCAAAAAATTTCAGAATTGCACCTTGCAATGCGGAGAAATTACTGTTTGTGCATTTACAAAATTCATTGATTTTTGCCATTGAAAAACATCATGTTATTCATATACCAGAAATGTTTGAAGCTACTGACTGAATGAAAGGAGCTGACATCTCACTCTCTTTGAATCTTCTTTATCATGCTAAGAGGAGCAGGAAAAAGCAAAAAATTTCAGAATTGCACCTTGCAATGCGGAGAAATTACTGTTTGTGCATTTACAATATTCATTGATTCTTGCCATTGAAAAACGTCCAGAAATGATTGAAGCTACTGACTGAATGAAAGGAGCTGGCATCTCACTCTCTTTGAATCTTCTTTATCATGCTAAGAGGAGCAGGAAAAAGCAAAAAATTTCAGAATTGCACCTTGCAATGCGGAGAAATTACTGTTTGTGCATTTACAATATTCATTGATTTTTGCCATTGAAAAACATCATGTTATTCATATACCAGAAATGATTGAAGCTACTGACTGAATGAAAGGAGCTGGCATCTCACTCTCTTTGAATCTTCTTTATCATGCTAAGAGGAGCAGGAAAAAGCAAAAAATTTCAGAATTGCACCTTGCAATGTGGAGAAATTACTGTTTGTGCATTTACAATATTCATTGATTTTTACCATTGAAAAACGTCCAGAAATGATTGAAGCTACTGACTGAATGAAAGTAGCTGGCATCTCACTCTCTTTGAATCTTCTTTATCATGCTAAGAGGAGCAGGAAAAAGCAAAAAATTTCAGACTTGCACCTTGCAATGCGGAGAAATTACTGTTTGTGCATTTACAATATTCATTGATTTTTGCCATTGAAAAACATCATGTTATTCATATACCAGAAATGTTTGAAGCTACTGACTGAATGAAAGGAGCTGGCATCTCACTCTCTTTGAATCTTCTTTACCATGCTAAGAGGAGCAGGAAAAAGCAAAAAATTTCAGAATTGCACCTTGCAATGCGGAGAAATTACTGTTTGTGCATTTACAATATTCATTGATTTTTGCCATTGAAAAACGTCCAGAAATGATTGAAGCTACTGACTGAATGAAAGGAGCTGGCATCTCACTCTCTTTGAATCTTGTTTATCATGCTAAGAGGAGCAGGAAAAAGCAAAAAATTTCAGAATTGCACCTTGCAATGCGGAGAAATTACTGTTTGTGCATTTACAATATTCATTGATTTTTGCCATTGAAAAACGTCCAGAAATGATTGAAGCTACTGACTGAATGAAAGGAGCTGGCATCTCACTCTCTTTGAATCTTCTTTATCATGCTAAGAGGAGCAGGAAAAAGCAAAAAAATTCAGAATTGCACCTTGCAATGCGGAGAAATTACTGTTTGTGCATTTACAATATTCATTGATTTTTGCCATTGAAAAACATCATGTTATTCATATACCAGAAATGATTGAAGCTACTGACTGAATGAAAGGAGCTGGCATCTCACTCTCTTTGAATCTTCTTTATCATGCTAAGAGGAGCAGGAAAAAGCAAAAAATTTCAGAATTGCACCTTGCAATGCGGAGAAATTACTGTTTGTGCATTTACAATATTCATTGATTTTTGCCATTGAAAAACGTCCAGAAATGATTGAAGCTACTGACTGAATGAAAGGAACTGGCATCTCACTCTCTTTGAATCTTCTTTATCATGCTAAGAGGAGCAGGAAAAAGCAAAAAATTTCAGAATTGCACCTTGCAATGCGGAGAAATTACTGTTTGTGCATTTACAAAATTCATTGATTTTTGCCATTGAAAAACATCATGTTATTCATATACCAGAAATGTTTGAAGCTACTGACTGAATGAAAGGAGCTGACATCTCACTCTCTTTGAATCTTCTTTATCATGCTAAGAGGAGCAGGAAAAAGCAAAAAATTTCAGAATTGCACCTTGCAATGCGGAGAAATTACTGTTTGTGCATTTACAATATTCATTGATTTTTGCCATTGAAAAACGTCCAGAAATGATTGAAGCTACTGACTGAATGAAAGGAGCTGGCATCTCACTCTCTTTGAATCTTCTTTATCATGCTAAGAGGAGCAGGAAAAAGCAAAAAATTTCAGAATTGCACCTTGCAATGCGGAGAAATTACTGTTTGTGCATTTACAATATTCATTGATTTTTGCCATTGAAAAACATCATGTTATTCATATACCAGAAATGTTTAAAGCTACTGACTGAATGAAAGGAGCTGGCATCTCACTCTCTTTGAATCTTCTTTATCATGCTAAGAGGAGCAGGAAAAAGCAAAAAATTTCAGAATTGCACCTTGCAATGCGGAGAAATTACTGTTTGTGCATTTACAATATTCATTGATTTTTGCCATTGAAAAACGTCCAGAAATGATTGAAGCTACTGACTGAATGAAAGGAGCTGGCATCTCACTCTCTTTGAATCTTCTTTATCATGCTAAGAGGAGCAGGAAAAAGCAAAAAATTTCAGAATTGCACCTTGCAATGCGGAGAAATTACTGTTTGTGCATTTACAATATTCATTGATTTTTGCCATTGAAAAACGTCCAGAAATGATTGAAGCTACTGACTGAATGAAAGGAGCTGGCATCTCACTCTCTTTGAATCTTCTTTATCATGCTAAGAGGAGCAGGAAAAAGCAAAAAATTTCAGAATTGCAACTTGCAATGCGGAGAAATTACTGTTTGTGCATTTACAATATTCATTGATTTTTGCCATTGAAAAACATCATGTTATTCATATACCAGAAATGATTGAAGCTACTGACTGAATGAAAGGAGCTGGCATCTCACTCTCTTTGAATCTCCTTTATCATGCTAAGAGGAGCAGGAAAAAGCAAAAAATTTCAGAATTGCACCTTGCAATGCGGAGAAATTACTGTTTGTGCATTTACAATATTCATTGATTTTTGCCATTGAAAAACGTCCAGAAATGATTGAAGCTACTGACTGAATGAAAGGAGCTGGCATCTCACTCTCTTTGAATCTTCTTTATCATGCTAAGAGGAGCAGGAAAAAGCAAAAAATTTCAGAATTGCACCTTGCAATGCGGAGAAATTACTGTTTGTGCTTTTACAATATTCATTGATTTTTGCCATTGAAAAACATCATATTATTCATATACCAGAAATGTTTGAAGCTACTGACTGAATGAAAGGAGCTGGCATCTCACTCTCTTTGAATCTTCTTTATCATGCTAAGAGGAGCAGGAAAAAGCAAAAAATTTCAGAATTGCACCTTGCAATGCGGAGAAATTACTGTTTGTGCATTTACAATATTCATTGATTTTTGCCATTGAAAAACGTCCAGAAATGATTGAAGCTACTGACTGAATGAAAGGAGCTGGCATCTCACTCTCTTTGAATCTTCTTTATCATGCTAAGAGGAGCAGGAAAAAGCAAAAAATTTCAGAATTGCACCTTGCAATGCGGAGAAATTACTGTTTGTGCATTTACAATATTCATTGATTTTTGCCATTGAAAAACGTCCAGAAATGATTGAAGCTACTGACTGAATGAAAGGAGCTGGCATCTCACTCTCTTTGAATCTTCTTTATCATGCTAAGAGGAGCAGGAAAAAGCAAAAAATTTCAGAATTGCACCTTGCAATGCGGAGAAATTACTGTTTGTGCATTTACAATATTCATTGATTTTTGCCATTGAAAAACATCATGTTATTCATATACCAGAAATGATTGAAGCTACTGACTGAATGAAAGGAGCTGGCATCTTACTCTCTTTGAATCTTCTTTGTCATGCTAAGAGGAGCAGGAAAAAGCAAAAAATTTCAGAATTGCACCTTGCAATGCGGAGAAATTACTGTTTGTGCATTTACAATATTCATTGATTTTTGCCATTGAAAAACGTCCAGAAATGATTGAAGCTACTGACTGAATGAAAGGAGCTGGCATCTCACTCTCTTTGAATCTTCTTTATCATGCTAAGAGGAGCAGGAAAAAGCAAAAAATTTCAGAATTGCACCTTGCAATGCGGAGAAATTACTGTTTGTGCATTTACAATATTCATTGATTTTTGCCATTGAAAAACGTCCAGAAATGATTGAAGCTACTGACTGAATGAAAGGAGCTGGCATCTCACTCTCTTTGAATCTTCTTTATCATGCTAAGAGGAGCAGGAAAAAGCAAAAAATTTCAGAATTGCACCTTGCAATGCGGAGAAATTACTGTTTGTGCATTTACAATATTCATTGATTTTTGCCATTGAAAAACATCATGTTATTCATATACCAGAAATGTTTGTAGCTACTGACTGAATGAAAGGAGCTGGCATCTCACTCTCTTTGAATCTTCTTTATCATGCTAAGAGGAGCAGGAAAAAGCAAAAAATTTCAGAATTGCACCTTGCAATGCGGAGAAATTACTGTTTGTGCATTTACAATATTCATTGATTTTTGCCATTGAAAAACGTCCAGAAATGATTGAAGCTACTGACTGAATGAAAGGAGCTGGCATCTCACTCTCTTTGAATCTTCTTTATCATGCTAAGAGGAGCAGGAAAAAGCAAAAAATTTCAGAATTGCACCTTGCAATGCGGAGAAATTACTGTTTGTGCATTTACAATTTTCATTGATTTTTGCCATTGAAAAACGTCCAGAAATGATTGAAGCTACTGACTGAATGAAAGGAGCTGGCATCTCACTCTCTTTGAATCTTCTTTATCATGCTAAGAGGAGCAGGAAAAAGCAAAAAATTTCAGAATTGCACCTTGCAATGCGGAGAAATTACTGTTTGTGCATTTACAATATTCATTGATTTTTGCCATTGAAAAACGTCCAGAAATGATTGAAGCTACTGACTGAATGAAAGGAGCTGGCATCTCACTCTCTTTGAATCTTCTTTATCATGCTAAGAGGAGCAGGAAAAAGCAAAAAATTTCAGAATTGCACCTTGCAATGCGGAGAAATTACTGTTTGTGCATTTACAATATTCATTGATTTTTGCCATTAAAAAACATCATGTTATTCATATACCAGAAATGATTGAAGCTACTGACTGAATGAAAGGAGCTGGCATCTTACTCTCTTTGAATCTTCTTTGTCATGCTAAGAGGAGCAGGAAAAAGCAAAAAATTTCAGAATTGCACCTTGCAATGCGGAGAAATTACTGTTTGTGCATTTACAATATTCATTGATTTTTGCCATTGAAAAACGTCCAGAAATGATTGAAGCTACTGACTGAATGAAAGGAGATGGCATCTCACTCTCTTTGAATCTTCTTTATCATGCTAAGAGGAGCAGGAAAAAGCAAAAAATTTCAGAATTGCACCTTGCAATGCGGAGAAATTACTGTTTGTGCATTTACAATATTCATTGATTTTTGCCATTGAAAAACGTCCAGAAATGATTGAAGCTACTGACTGAATGAAAGGAGCTGGCATCTCACTCTCTTTGAATCTTCTTTATCATGCTAAGAGGAGCAGGAAAAAGCAAAAAATTTCAGAATTGCACCTTGCAATGCGGAGAAATTACTGTTTGTGCATTTACAATATTCATTGATTTTTGCCATTGAAAAACATCATGTTATTCATATACCAGAAATGTTTGTAGCTACTGACTGAATGAAAGGAGCTGGCATCTCACTCTCTTTGAATCTTCTTTATCATGCTAAGAGGAGCAGGAAAAAGCAAAAAAATTCAGAATTGCACCTTGCAATGCGGAGAAATTACTGTTTGTGCATTTACAATATTCATTGATTTTTGCCATTGAAAAACATCATGTTATTCATATACCAGAAATGTTTAAAGCTACTGACTGAATGAAAGGAGCTGGCATCTCACTCTCTTTGAATCTTCTTTATCATGCTAAGAGGAGCAGGAAAAAGCAAAAAATTTCAGAATTGCACCTTGCAATGCGGAGAAATTACTGTTTGTGCATTTACAATATTCATTGATTTTTGCCATTGAAAAACGTCCAGAAATGATTGAAGCTACTGACTGAATGAAAGGAGCTGGCATCTCACTCTCTTTGAATCTTCTTTATCATGCTAAGAGGAGCAGGAAAAAGCAAAAAATTTCAGAATTGCACCTTGCAATGCGGAGAAATTACTGTTTGTGCATTTACAATATTCATTGATTTTTGCCATTGAAAAACGTCCAGAAATGATTGAAGCTACTGACTGAATGAAAGGAGCTGGCATCTCACTCTCTTTGAATCTTCTTTATCATGCTAAGAGGAGCAGGAAAAAGCAAAAAATTTCAGAATTGCAACTTGCAATGCGGAGAAATTACTGTTTGTGCATTTACAATATTCATTGATTTTTGCCATTGAAAAACATCATGTTATTCATATACCAGAAATGATTGAAGCTACTGACTGAATGAAAGGAGCTGGCATCTCACTCTCTTTGAATCTTCTTTATCATGCTAAGAGGAGCAGGAAAAAGCAAAAAATTTCAGAATTGCACCTTGCAATGCGGAGAAATTACTGTTTGTGCATTTACAATATTCATTGATTTTTGCCATTGAAAAACGTCCAGAAATGATTGAAGCTACTGACTGAATGAAAGGAGCTGGCATCTCACTCTCTTTGAATCTTCTTTATCATGCTAAGAGGAGCAGGAAAAAGCAAAAAATTTCAGAATTGCACCTTGCAATGCGGAGAAATTACTGTTTGTGCTTTTACAATATTCATTGATTTTTGCCATTGAAAAACATCATATTATTCATATACCAGAAATGTTTGAAGCTACTGACTGAATGAAAGGAGCTGGCATCTCACTCTCTTTGAATCTTCTTTATCATGCTAAGAGGAGCAGGAAAAAGCAAAAAATTTCAGAATTGCACCTTGCAATGCGGAGAAATTACTGTTTGTGCATTTACAATATTCATTGATTTTTGCCATTGAAAAACGTCCAGAAATGATTGAAGCTACTGACTGAATGAAAGGAGCTGGCATCTCACTCTCTTTGAATCTTCTTTATCATGCTAAGAGGAGCAGGAAAAAGCAAAAAATTTCAGAATTGCACCTTGCAATGCGGAGAAATTACTGTTTGTGCATTTACAATATTCATTGATTTTTGCCATTGAAAAACGTCCAGAAATGATTGAAGCTACTGACTGAATGAAAGGAGCTGGCATCTCACTCTCTTTGAATCTTCTTTATCATGCTAAGAGGAGCAGGAAAAAGCAAAAAATTTCAGAATTGCACCTTGCAATGCGGAGAAATTACTGTTTGTGCATTTACAATATTCATTGATTTTTGCCATTGAAAAACATCATGTTATTCATATACCAGAAATGATTGAAGCTACTGACTGAATGAAAGGAGCTGGCATCTTACTCTCTTTGAATCTTCTTTGTCATGCTAAGAGGAGCAGGAAAAAGCAAAAAATTTCAGAATTGCACCTTGCAATGCGGAGAAATTACTGTTTGTGCATTTACAATATTCATTGATTTTTGCCATTGAAAAACGTCCAGAAATGATTGAAGCTACTGACTGAATGAAAGGAGCTGGCATCTCACTCTCTTTGAATCTTCTTTATCATGCTAAGAGGAGCAGGAAAAAGCAAAAAATTTCAGAATTGCACCTTGCAATGCGGAGAAATTACTGTTTGTGCATTTACAATATTCATTGATTTTTGCCATTGAAAAACGTCCAGAAATGATTGAAGCTACTGACTGAATGAAAGGAGCTGGCATCTCACTCTCTTTGAATCTTCTTTATCATGCTAAGAGGAGCAGGAAAAAGCAAAAAATTTCAGAATTGCACCTTGCAATGCGGAGAAATTACTGTTTGTGCATTTACAATATTCATTGATTTTTGCCATTGAAAAACATCATGTTATTCATATACCAGAAATGTTTGTAGCTACTGACTGAATGAAAGGAGCTGGCATCTCACTCTCTTTGAATCTTCTTTATCATGCTAAGAGGAGCAGGAAAAAGCAAAAAATTTCAGAATTGCACCTTGCAATGCGGAGAAATTACTGTTTGTGCATTTACAATATTCATTGATTTTTGCCATTGAAAAACGTCCAGAAATGATTGAAGCTACTGACTGAATGAAAGGAGCTGGCATCTCACTCTCTTTGAATCTTCTTTATCATGCTAAGAGGAGCAGGAAAAAGCAAAAAATTTCAGAATTGCACCTTGCAATGCGGAGAAATTACTGTTTGTGCATTTACAATATTCATTGATTTTTGCCATTGAAAAACGTCCAGAAATGATTGAAGCTACTGACTGAATGAAAGGAGCTGGCATCTCACTCTCTTTGAATCTTCTTTATCATGCTAAGAGGAGCAGGAAAAAGCAAAAAATTTCAGAATTGCACCTTGCAATGCGGAGAAATTACTGTTTGTGCATTTACAATATTCATTGATTTTTGCCATTGAAAAACGTCCAGAAATGATTGAAGCTACTGACTGAATGAAAGGAGCTGGCATCTCACTCTCTTTGAATCTTCTTTATCATGCTAAGAGGAGCAGGAAAAAGCAAAAAATTTCAGAATTGCACCTTGCAATGCGGAGAAATTACTGTTTGTGCATTTACAATATTCATTGATTTTTGCCATTAAAAAACATCATGTTATTCATATACCAGAAATGATTGAAGCTACTCACTGAATGAAAGGAGCTGGCATCTTACTCTCTTTGAGTCTTCTTTGTCATGCTAAGAGGAGCAGGAAAAAGCAAAAAATTTCAGAATTGCACCTTGCAATGCGGAGAAATTACTGTTTGTGCATTTACAATATTCATTGATTTTTGCCATTGAAAAACGTCCAGAAATGATTGAAGCTACTGACTGAATGAAAGGAGATGGCATCTCACTCTCTTTGAATCTTCTTTATCATGCTAAGAGGAGCAGGAAAAAGCAAAAAATTTCAGAATTGCACCTTGCAATGCGGAGAAATTACTGTTTGTGCATTTACAATATTCATTGATTTTTGCCATTGAAAAACGTCCAGAAATGATTGAAGCTACTGACTGAATGAAAGGAGCTGGCATCTCACTCTCTTTGAATCTTCTTTATCATGCTAAGAGGAGCAGGAAAAAGCAAAAAATTTCAGAATTGCACCTTGCAATGCGGAGAAATTACTGTTTGTGCATTTACAATATTCATTGATTTTTGCCATTGAAAAACATCATGTTATTCATATACCAGAAATGTTTGTAGCTACTGACTGAATGAAAGGAGCTGGCATCTCACTCTCTTTGAATCTTCTTTATCATGCTAAGAGGAGCAGGAAAAAGCAAAAAAATTCAGAATTGCACCTTGCAATGCGGAGAAATTACTGTTTGTGCATTTACAATATTCATTGATTTTTGCCATTGAAAAACGTCCAGAAATGATTGAAGCTACTGACTGAATGAAAGGAGCTGGCATCTCACTCTCTTTGAATCTTCTTTATCATGCTAAGAGGAGCAGGAAAAAGCAAAAAATTTCAGAATTGCACCTTGCAATGCGGAGAAATTACTGTTTGTGCATTTACAATATTCATTGATTTTTGCCATTGAAAAACGTCCAGAAATGATTGAAGCTACTGACTGAATGAAAGGAGCTGGCATCTCACTCTCTTTGAATCTTCTTTATCATGCTAAGAGGAGCAGGAAAAAGCAAAAAATTTCAGAATTGCACCTTGCAATGCGGAGAAATTACTCTTTGTGCATTTACAATATTCATTGATTTTTGCCATTGAAAAACATCATGTTATTCATATACCAGAAATGTTTGAAGCTACTGACTGAATGAAAGGAGCTGGCATCTCACTCTCTTTGAATCTTCTTTATCATGCTAAGAGGAGCAGGAAAAAGCAAAAAATTTCAGAATTGCACCTTGCAATGCGGAGAAATTACTGTTTGTGCATTTACAATATTCATTGATTTTTGCCATTGAAAAACGTCCAGAAATGATTGAAGCTACTGACTGAATGAAAGGAGCTGGCATCTCACTCTCTTTGAATCTTCTTTATCATGCTAAGAGGAGCAGGAAAAAGCAAAAAATTTCAGAATTGCACCTTGCAATGCGGAGAAATTACTGTTTGTGCAATTACAATATTCATTGATTTTTGCCATTGAAAAACATCATGTTATTCATATACCAGAAATGTTTGTAGCTACTGACTGAATGAAAGGAGCTGGCATCTCACTCTCTTTGAATCTTCTTTATCATGCTAAGAGGAGCAGGAAAAAGCAAAAAATTTCAGAATTGCACCTTGCAATGCGGAGAAATTACTGTTTGTGCATTTACAATATTCATTGATTTTTGCCATTGAAAAACGTCCAGAAATGATTGAAGCTACTGACTGAATGAAAGGAGCTGGCATCTCACTCTCTTTGAATCTTCTTTATCATGCTAAGAGGAGCAGGAAAAAGCAAAAAATTTCAGAATTGCACCTTGCAATGCGGAGAAATTACTGTTTGTGCATTTACAATATTCATTGATTTTTGCCATTGAAAAACGTCCAGAAATGATTGAAGCTACTGACTGAATGAAAGGAGCTGGCATCTCACTCTCTTTGAATCTTCTTTATCATGCTAAGAGGAGCAGGAAAAAGCAAAAAATTTCAGAATTGCACCTTGCAATGCGGAGAAATTACTCTTTGTGCATTTACAATATTCATTGATTTTTGCCATTGAAAAACATCATGTTATTCATATACCAGAAATGTTTGAAGCTACTGACTGAATGAAAGGAGCTGGCATCTCACTCTCTTTGAATCTTCTTTATCATGCTAAGAGGAGCAGGAAAAAGCAAAAAATTTCAGAATTGCACCTTGCAATGCGGAGAAATTACTGTTTGTGCATTTACAATATTCATTGATTTTTGCCATTGAAAAACATCATGTTATTCATATACCAGAAATGTTTGAAGCTACTGACTGAATGAAAGGAGCTGGCATCTCACTCTCTTTGAATCTTCTTTATCATGCTAAGAGGAGCAGGAAAAAGCAAAAAATTTCAGAATTGCACCTTGCAATGTGGAGAAATTACTGTTTGTGCATTTACAATATTCATTGATTTTTACCATTGAAAAACGTCCAGAAATGATTGAAGCTACTGACTGAATGAAAGTAGCTGGCATCTCACTCTCTTTGAATCTTCTTTATCATGCTAAGAGGAGCAGGAAAAAGCAAAAAATTTCAGACTTGCACCTTGCAATGCGGAGAAATTACTGTTTGTGCATTTACAATATTCATTGATTTTTGCCATTGAAAAACATCATGTTATTCATATACCAGAAATGTTTGAAGCTACTGACTGAATGAAAGGAGCTGGCATCTCACTCTCTTTGAATCTTCTTTATCATGCTAAGAGGAGCAGGAAAAAGCAAAAAATTTCAGAATTGCACCTTGCAATGCGGAGAAATTACTGTTTGTGCATTTACAATATTCATTGATTTTTGCCATTGAAAAACGTCCAGAAATGATTGAAGCTACTGACTGAATGAAAGGAGCTGGCATGTCACTCTCTTTGAATCTTCTTTATCATGCTAAGAGGAGCAGGAAAAAGCAAAAAATTTCAGAATTGCACCTTGCAATGCGGAGAAATTACTGTTTGTGCATTTACAATATTCATTGATTTTTGCCATTGAAAAACGTCCAGAAATGATTGAAGCTACTGACTGAATGAAAGGAGCTGGCATCTCACTCTCTTTGAATCTTCTTTATCATGCTAAGAGGAGCAGGAAAAATCAAAAAATTTCAGAATTGCACCTTGCAATGCGGAGAAATTACTGTTTGTGCATTTACAATATTCAATGATTTTTGCCATTGAAAAACATGTTATTCATATACCAGAAATGTTTGAAGCTACTGACTGAATGAAAGGAGCTGGCACCTCACTCTCTTTGAATCTTCTTTATCATGCTAAGAGGAGCGGGAAAAAGCAAAAAATTTCAGAATTGCACCTTGCAATGCGGAGAAATTACTGTTTGTGCATTTACAATATTCATTGATTTTTGCCATTGAAAAACATCCAGAAATGATTGAAGGTACTGACTGAATGAAAGGAGCTGGCATCTCACTCTCTTTGAATCTTCTTTATCATGCTAAGAGGAGCAGGAAAAAGCAAAAAATTTCAGAATTGCACCTTGCAATGCGGAGAAATTACTGTTTGTGCATTTACAATATTCATTGATTTTTGCCATTGAAAAACGTCCAGAAATGATTGAAGCTACTGACTGAATGAAAGGAGCTGGCATCTCACTCTCTTTGAATCTTCTTTATCATGCTAAGAGGAGCAGGAAAAAGCCAAAAATTTCAGAATTGCACCTTGCAATGCGGAGAAATTACAGTTTGTGCATTTACAATATTCATTGATTTTTGCCATTGAAAAACATCCAGAAATGATTGAAGCTACTGACTGAATGAAAGGAGCTGGCATCTCACTCTCTTTGAATATTCTTTATCATGCTAAGAGGAGCAGGAAAAAGCAAAAAATTTCAGAATTGCACCTTGCAATGCGGAGAAATTACTGTTTGTGCATTTACAATATTCATTGATTTTTGCCATTGAAAAACATCATGTTATTCATATACCAGAAATGTTTGAAGCTACTGACTGAATGAAAGGAGCTGGCATCTCACTCTCTTTGAATCTTCTTTATCATGCTAAGAGGAGCAGGAAAAAGCAAAAAATTTCAGAATTGCACCTTGCAATGCGGAGAAATTACTGTTTGTGCATTTACAATATTCATTGATTTTTGCCATTGAAAAACATCATGTTATTCATATACCAGAAATGTTTGAAGCTACTGACTGAATGAAAGGAGCTGGCATCTCACTCTCTTTGAATCTTCTTTATCATGCTAAGAGGAGCAGGAAAAAGCAAAAAATTTCAGAATTGCACCTTGCAATGTGGAGAAATTACTGTTTGTGCATTTACAATATTCATTGATTTTTACCATTGAAAAACGTCCAGAAATGATTGAAGCTACTGACTGAATGAAAGTAGCTGGCATCTCACTCTCTTTGAATCTTCTTTATCATGCTAAGAGGAGCAGGAAAAAGCAAAAAATTTCAGAATTGCACCTTGCAATGCAGAGAAATTACTGTTTGTGCATTTACAATATTCATTGATTTTTGCCATTGAAAAACATCATGTTATTCATATACCAGAAATGTTTGAAGCTACTGACTGAATGAAAGGAGCTGGCATCTCACTCTCTTTGAATCTTCTTTATCATGCTAAGAGGAGCAGGAAAAAGCAAAAAATTTCAGAATTGCACCTTGCAATGTGGAGAAATTACTGTTTGTGCATTTACAATATTCATTGATTTTTACCATTGAAAAACGTCCAGAAATGATTGAAGCTACTGACTGAATGAAAGTAGCTGGCATCTCACTCTCTTTGAATATTCTTTATCATGCTAAGAGGAGCAGGAAAAAGCAAAAAATTTCAGACTTGCACCTTGCAATGCGGAGAAATTACTGTTTGTGCATTTACAATATTCATTGATTTTTGCCATTGAAAAACATCATGTTATTCATATACCAGAAATGTTTGAAGCTACTGACTGAATGAAAGGAGCTGGCATCTCACTCTCTTTGAATCTTCTTTATCATGCTAAGAGGAGCAGGAAAAAGCAAAAAATTTCAGAATTGCACCTTGCAATGCGGAGAAATTACTGTTTGTGCATTTACAATATTCATTGATTTTTGCCATTGAAAAACGTCCAGAAATGATTGAAGCTACTGACTGAATGAAAGGAGCTGGCATCTCACTCTCTTTGAATCTTGTTTATCATGCTAAGAGGAGCAGGAAAAAGCAAAAAATTTCAGAATTTCACCTTGCAATGCGGAGAAATTACTGTTTGTGCATTTACAATATTCATTGATTTTTGCCATTGAAAAACGTCCAGAAATGATTGAAGCTACTGACTGAATGAAAGGAGCTGGCATCTCACTCTCTTTGAATCTTCTTTATCATGCTAAGAGGAGCAGGAAAAAGCAAAAAATTTCAGAATTGCACCTTGCAATGCGGAGAAATTACTGTTTGTGCATTTACAATATTCATTGATTTTTGCCATTGAAAAACATCATGTTATTCATATACCAGAAATGATTGAAGCTACTGACTGAATGAAAGGAGCTGGCATCTCACTCTCTTTGAATCTTCTTTATCATGCTAAGAGGAGCAGGAAAAAGCAAAAAATTTCAGAATTGCACCTTGCAATGCGGAGAAATTACTGTTTGTGCATTTACAATATTCATTGATTTTTGCCATTGAAAAACGTCCAGAAATGATTGAAGCTACTGACTGAATGAAAGGAACTGGCATCTCACTCTCTTTGAATCTTCTTTATCATGCTAAGAGGAGCAGGAAAAAGCAAAAAATTTCAGAATTGCACCTTGCAATGCGGAGAAATTACTGTTTGTGCATTTACAAAATTCATTGATTTTTGCCATTGAAAAACATCATGTTATTCATATTCCAGAAATGTTTGAAGCTACTGACTGAATGAAAGGAGCTGACATCTCACTCTCTTTGAATCTTCTTTATCATGCTAAGAGGAGCAGGAAAAAGCAAAAAATTTCAGAATTGCACCTTGCAATGCGGAGAAATTACTGTTTGTGCATTTACAATATTCATTGATTTTTGGCATTGAAAAACGTCCAGAAATGATTGAAGCTACTGACTGAATGAAAGGAGCTGGCATCTCACTCTCTTTGAATCTTCTTTATCATGCTAAGAGGAGCAGGAAAAAGCAAAAAATTTCAGAATTGCACCTTGCAATGCGGAGAAATTACTGTTTGTGCATTTACAATATTCATTGATTTTTGCCATTGAAAAACGTCCAGAAATGATTGAAGCTACTGACTGAATGAAAGGAGCTGGCATCTCACTCTCTTTGAATCTTCTTTATCATGCTAAGAGGAGCAGGAAAAAGCAAAAAATTTCAGAATTGCACCTTGCAATGCGGAGAAATTACTGTTTGTGCATTTACAATATTCATTGATTTTTGCCATTGAAAAACATCATGTTATTCATATACCAGAAATGATTGAAGCTACTGACTGAATGAAAGGAGCTGGCATCTCACTCTCTTTGAATCTTCTTTATCATGCTAAGAGGAGCAGGAAAAAGCAAAAAATTTCAGAATTGCACCTTGCAATGCGGAGAAATTACTGTTTGTGCATTTACAATATTCATTGATTTTTGCCATTGAAAAACGTCCAGAAATGATTGAAGCTACTGACTGAATGAAAGGAACTGGCATCTCACTCTCTTTGAATCTTCTTTATCATGCTAAGAGGAGCAGGAAAAAGCAAAAAATTTCAGAATTGCACCTTGCAATGCGGAGAAATTACTGTTTGTGCATTTACAAAATTCTTTGATTTTTGCCATTGAAAAACATCATGTTATTCATATACCAGAAATGTTTGAAGCTACTGACTGAATGAAAGGAGCTGACATCTCACTCTCTTTGAATCTTCTTTATCATGCTAAGAGGAGCAGGAAAAAGCAAAAAATTTCAGAATTGCACCTTGCAATGCGGAGAAATTACTGTTTGTGCATTTACAATATTCATTGATTTTTGCCATTGAAAAACGTCCAGAAATGATTGAAGCTACTGACTGAATGAAAGGAGCTGGCATCTCACTCTCTTTGAATCTTCTTTATCATCCTAAGAGGAGCAGGAAAAAGCAAAAAATTTCAGAATTGCACCTTGCAATGCGGAGAAATTACTGTTTGTGCATTTACAATATTCATTGATTTTTGCCATTGAAAAACATCATGTTATTCATATACCAGAAATGATTGAAGCTACTGACTGAATGAAAGGAGCTGGCATCTCACTCTCTTTGAATCTTCTTTATCATGCTAAGAGGAGCAGGAAAAAGCAAAAAATTTCAGAATTGCACCTTGCAATGTGGAGAAATTACTGTTTGTGCATTTACAATATTGATTGATTTTTACCATTGAAAAACGTCCAGAAATGATTGAAGCTACTGACTGAATGAAAGTAGCTGGCATCTCACTCTCTTTGAATCTTCTTTATCATGCTAAGAGGAGCAGGAAAAAGCAAAAAATTTCAGACTTGCACCTTGCAATGCGGAGAAATTACTGTTTGTGCATTTACAATATTCATTGATTTTTGCCATTGAAAAACATCATGTTATTCATATACCAGAAATGTTTGAAGCTACTGACTGAATGAAAGGAGCTGGCATCTCACTCTCTTTGAATCTTCTTTATCATGCTAAGAGGAGCAGGAAAAAGCAAAAAATTTCAGAATTGCACCTTGCAATGCGGAGAAATTACTGTTTGTGCATTTACAATATTCATTGATTTTTGCCATTGAAAAACGTCCAGAAATGATTGAAGCTACTGACTGAATGAAAGGAGCTGGCATCTCACTCTCTTTGAATCTTGTTTATCATGCTAAGAGGAGCAGGAAAAAGCAAAAAATTTCAGAATTGCACCTTGCAATGCGGAGAAATTACTGTTTGTGCATTTACAATATTCATTGATTTTTGCCATTGAAAAACGTCCAGAAATGATTGAAGCTACTGACTGAATGAAAGGAGCTGGCATCTCACTCTCTTTGAATCTTCTTTGTCATGCTAAGAGGAGCAGGAGAAAGCAAAAAAATTCAGAATTGCACCTTGCAATGCGGAGAAATTACTGTTTGTGCATTTACAATATTCATTGATTTTTGCCATTGAAAAACATCATGTTATTCATATACCAGAAATGATTGAAGCTACTGACTGAATGAAAGGAGCTGGCATCTCACTCTCTTTGAATCTTCTTTATCATGCTAAGAGGAGCAGGAAAAAGCAAAAAATTTCAGAATTGCACCTTGCAATGCGGAGAAATTACTGTTTGTGCATTTACAATATTCATTGATTTTTGCCATTGAAAAACGTCCAGAAATGATTGAAGCTACTGACTGAATGAAAGGAACTGGCATCTCACTCTCTTTGAATCTTCTTTATCATGCTAAGAGGAGCAGGAAAAAGCAAAAAATTTCAGAATTGCACCTTGCAATGCGGAGAAATTACTGTTTGTGCATTTACAAAATTCATTGATTTTTGCCATTGAAAAACATCATGTTATTCATATACCAGAAATGTTTGAAGCTACTGACTGAATGAAAGGAGCTGACATCTCACTCTCTTTGAATCTTCTTTATCATGCTAAGAGGAGCAGGAAAAAGCAAAAAATTTCAGAATTGCACCTTGCAATGCGGAGAAATTACTGTTTGTGCATTTACAATATTCATTGATTTTTGCCATTGAAAAACGTCCAGAAATGATTGAAGCTACTGACTGAATGAAAGGAGCTGGCATCTCACTCTCTTTGAATCTTCTTTATCATGCTAAGAGGAGCAGGAAAAAGCAAAAAATTTCAGAATTGCACCTTGCAATGCGGAGAAATTACTGGTTATGCATTTACAATATTCATTGATTTTTGCCATTGAAAAACATCATGTTATTCATATACCAGAAATGTTTGAAGCTACTGACTGAATGAAAGGAGCTGGCATCTCACTCTCTTTGAATCTTCTTTATCATGCTAAGAGGAGCAGGAAAAAGCAAAAAATTTCAGAATTGCACCTTGCAATGCGGAGAAATTACTGTTTGTGCATTTACAATATTCATTGATTTTTGCCATTGAAAAACATCATGTTATTCATATACCAGAAATGATTGAAGCTACTGACTGAATGAAAGGAGCTGGCATCTCACTCTCTTTGAATCTTCTTTATCATGCTAAGAGGAGCAGGAAAAAGCAAAAAATTTCAGAATTGCACCTTGCAATGCGGAGAAATTACTGTTTGTGCATTTACAATATTCATTGATTTTTGCCATTGAAAAACGTCCAGAAATGATTGAAGCTACTGACTGAATGAAAGGAGCTGGCATCTCACTCTCTTTGAATCTTCTTTATCATGCTAAGAGGAGCAGGAAAAAGCAAAAAATTTCAGAATTGCACCTTGCAATGCGGAGAAATTACTGTTTGTGCATTTACAATATTCATTGATTTTTGCCATTGAAAAACATCATGTTATTCATATACCAGAAATGTTTGAAGCTACTGACTGAATGAAAGGAGCTGGCATCTCACTCTCTTTGAATCTTCTTTATCATGCTAAGAGGAGCAGGAAAAAGCAAAAAATTTCAGAATTGCACCTTGCAATGCGGAGAAATTACTGTTTGTGCATTTACAATATTCATTGATTTTTGCCATTGAAAAACGTCCAGAAATGATTGAAGCTACTGACTGAATGAAAGGAGCTGGCATCTCGCTCTCTTTGAATCTTCTTTATCATGCTAAGAGGAGCAGGAAAAAGCAAAAAATTTCAGAATTGCACCTTGCAATGCGGAGAAATTACTGTTTGTGCATTTACAATATTCATTGATTTTTGCCATTGAAAAACGTCCAGAAATGATTGAAGCTACTGACTGAATGAAAGGAGCTGGCATCTCACTCTCTTTGAATCTTCTTTATCATGCTAAGAGGAGCAGGAAAAAGCAAAAAATTTCAGAATTGCACCTTGCAATGTGGAGAAATTACTGTTTGTGCATTTACAATATTCATTGATTTTTGCCATTGAAAAACATCATGTTATTCATATACCAGAAATGATTGAAGCTACTGACTGAATGAAAGGAGCTGGCATCTCACTCTCTTTGAATCTTCTTTATCATGCTAAGAGGAGCAGGAAAAAGCAAAAAAATTTCAGAATTGCACCTTGCAATGCGGAGAAATTACTGTTTGTGCATTTACAATATTCATTGATTTTTGCCATTGAAAAACGTCCAGAAATGATTGAAGCTACTGACTGAATGAAAGGAGCTGGCATCTCACTCTCTTTGAATCTTCTTTATCATGCTAAGAGGAGCAGGAAAAAGCAAAAAATTTCAGAATTGCACCTTGCAATGCGGAGAAATTACTGTTTGTGCTTTTACAATATTCATTGATTTTTGCCATTGAAAAACATCATGTTATTCATATACCAGAAATGTTTGAAGCTACTGACTGAATGAAAGGAGCTGGCATCTAACTCTCTTTGAATCTTCTTTATCATGCTAAGAGGAGCAGGAAAAAGCAAAAAATTTCAGAATTGCACCTTGCAATGCGGAGAAATTACTGTTTGTGCATTTACAATATTCATTGATTTTTGCCATTGAAAAACGTCCAGAAATGATTGAAGCTACTGACTGAATGAAAGGAGCTGGCATCTCACTCTCTTTGAATCTTCTTTATCATGCTAAGAGGAGCAGGAAAAATCAAAAAATTTCAGAATTGCACCTTGCAATGCGGAGAAATTGCTGTTTGTGCATTTACAATATTCATTGATTTTTGCCATTGAAAAACATGTTATTCATATACCAGAAATGTTTGAAGCTACTGACTGAATGAAAGGAGCTGGCACCTCACTCTCTTTGAATCTTCTTTATCATGCTAAGAGGAGCGGGAAAAAGCAAAAAATTTCAGAATTGCACCTTGCAATGCGGAGAAATTACTGTTTGTGCATTTACAATATTCATTGATTTTTGCCATTGAAAAACATCCAGAAATGATTGAAGGTACTGACTGAATGAAAGGAGCTGGCATCTCACTCTCTTTGAATCTTCTTTATCATGCTAAGAGGAGCAGGAAAAAGCAAAAAATTTCAGAATTGCACCTTGCAATGCGGAGAAATTACTGTTTGTGCATTTACAATATTCATTGATTTTTGCCATTGAAAAACGTCCAGAAATGATTGAAGCTACTGACTGAATGAAAGGAGCTGGCATCTCACTCTCTTTGAATCTTCTTTATCATGCTAAGAGGAGCAGGAAAAAGCAAAAAATTTCAGAATTGCACCTTGCAATGCGGAGAAATTACTGTTTGTGCTTTTACAATATTCATTGATTTTTGCCATTGAAAAACATCATGTTATTCATATACCATAAATGTTTGAAGCTACTGACTGAATGAAAGGAGCTGGCATCTAACTCTCTTTGAATCTTCTTTATCATGCTAAGAGGAGCAGGAAAAAGCAAAAAATTTCAGAATTGCACCTTGCAATGCGGAGAAATTACTGTTTGTGCATTTACAATATTCATTGATTTTTGCCATTGAAAAACGTCCAGAAATGATTGAAGCTACTGACTGAATGAAAGGAGCTGGCATCTCACTCTCTTTGAATCTTCTTTATCATGCTAAGAGGAGCAGGAAAAAGCAAAACATTTCAGAATTGCACCTTGCAATGCGGAGAAATTACTGTTTGTGCATTTACAATATTCATTGATTTTTGCCATTGAAAAACGTCCAGAAATGATTGAAGCTACTGACTGAATGAAAGGAGCTGGCATCTCACTCTCTTTGAATCTTCTTTATCATGCTAAGAGGAGCAGGAAAAAGCAAAAAATTTCAGAATTGCAACTTGCAATGCGGAGAAATTACTGTTTGTGCATTTACAATATTCATTGATTTTTGCCATTGAAAAACATCATGTTATTCATATACCAGAAATGATTGAAGCTACTGACTGAATGAAAGGAGCTGGCATCTCACTCTCTTTGAATCTTCTTTATCATGCTAAGAGGAGCAGGAAAAAGCAAAAAATTTCAGAATTGCACCTTGCAATGCGGAGAAATTACTGTTTGTGCATTTACAATATTCATTGATTTTTGCCATTGAAAAACGTCCAGAAATGATTGAAGCTACTGACTGAATGAAAGGAGCTGGCATCTCACTCTCTTTGAATCTTCTTTATCATGCTAAGAGGAGCAGGAAAAAGCAAAAAATTTCAGAATTGCACCTTGCAATGCGGAGAAATTACTGTTTGTGCTTTTACAATATTCATTGATTTTTGCCATTGAAAAACATCATGTTATTCATATACAAGAAATGTTTGAAGCTACTGACTGAATGAAAGGAGCTGGCATCTCACTCTCTTTGAATCTTCTTTATCATGCTAAGAGGAGCAGGAAAAAGCAAAAAATTTCAGAATTGCACCTTGCAATGCGGAGAAATTACTGTTTGTGCATTTACAATATTCATTGATTTTTGCCTTTGAAAAACGTCCAGAAATGATTGAAGCTACTGACTGAATGAAAGGAGCTGGCATCTCACTCTCTTTGAATCTTCTTTATCATGCTAAGAGGAGCAGGAAAAAGCAAAAAATTTCAGAATTGCACCTTGCAATGCGGAGAAATTACTGTTTGTGCATTTACAATATTCATTGATTTTTGCCATTGAAAAACATCCAGAAATGATTGAAGCTACTGACTGAATGAAAGGAGCTGGCATCTCACTCTCTTTGAATCTTCTTTATCATGCTAAGAGGAGCAGGAAAAAGCAAAAAATTTCAGAATTGCACCTTGCAATGCGGAGAAATTACTGTTTGTGCATTTACAATATTCATTGATTTTTGCCATTGAAAAACGTCCAGAAATGATTGAAGCTACTGACTGAATGAAAGGAGCTGGCATCTCACTCTCTTTGAATCTTCTTTATCATGCTAAGAGGAGCAGGAAAAAGCAAAAAATTTCAGAATTGCACCTTGCAATGCGGAGAAATTACTGTTTGTGCATTTACAATATTCATTGATTTTTGCCATTGAAAAACATCATGTTATTCATATACCAGAAATGTTTGAAGCTACTGACTGAATGAAAGGAGCTGGCATCTAACTCTCTTTGAATCTTCTTTATCATGCTAAGAGGAGCAGGAAAAAGCAAAAAATTTCAGAATTGCACCTTGCAATGCGGAGAAATTACTGTTTGTGCATTTACAATATTCATTGATTTTTGCCATTGAAAAACGTCCAGAAATGATTGAAGCTACTGACTGAATGAAAGGAGCTGGCATCTCACTCTCTTTGAATCTTCTTTATCATGCTAAGAGGAGCAGGAAAAAGCAAAACATTTCAGAATTGCACCTTGCAATGCGGAGAAATTACTGTTTGTGCATTTACAATATTCATTGATTTTTGCCATTGAAAAACGTCCAGAAATGATTGAAGCTACTGACTGAATGAAAGGAGCTGGCATCTCACTCTCTTTGAATCTTCTTTATCATGCTAAGAGGAGCAGGAAAAAGCAAAAAATTTCAGAATTGCAACTTGCAATGCGGAGAAATTACTGTTTGTGCATTTACAATATTCATTGATTTTTGCCATTGAAAAACATCATGTTATTCATATACCAGAAATGATTGAAGCTACTGACTGAATGAAAGGAGCTGGCATCTCACTCTCTTTGAATCTTCTTTATCATGCTAAGAGGAGCAGGAAAAAGCAAAAAATTTCAGAATTGCACCTTGCAATGCGGAGAAATTACTGTTTGTGCATTTACAATATTCATTGATTTTTGCCATTGAAAAACGTCCAGAAATGATTGAAGCTACTGACTGAATGAAAGGAGCTGGCATCTCACTCTCTTTGAATCTTCTTTATCATGCTAAGAGGAGCAGGAAAAAGCAAAAAATTTCAGAATTGCACCTTGCAATGCGGAGAAATTACTGTTTGTGCTTTTACAATATTCATTGATTTTTGCCATTGAAAAACATCATGTTATTCATATACAAGAAATGTTTGAAGCTACTGACTGAATGAAAGGAGCTGGCATCTCACTCTCTTTGAATCTTCTTTATCATGCTAAGAGGAGCAGGAAAAAGCAAAAAATTTCAGAATTGCACCTTGCAATGCGGAGAAATTACTGTTTGTGCATTTACAATATTCATTGATTTTTGCCATTGAAAAACATCCAGAAATGATTGAAGCTACTGACTGAATGAAAGGAGCTGGCATCTCACTCTCTTTGAATCTTCTTTATCATGCTAAGAGGAGCAGGAAAAAGCAAAAAATTTCAGAATTGCACCTTGCAATGCGGAGAAATTACTGTTTGTGCATTTACAATATTCATTGATTTTTGCCATTGAAAAACGTCCAGAAATGATTGAAGCTACTGACTGAATGAAAGGAGCTGGCATCTCACTCTCTTTGAATCTTCTTTATCATGCTAAGAGGAGCAGGAAAAAGCAAAAAATTTCAGAATTGCACCTTGCAATGCGGAGAAATTACTGTTTGTGCATTTACAATATTCATTGATTTTTGCCATTGAAAAACGTCCAGAAATTATTGAAGCTACTGACTGAATGAAAGGAGCTGGCATCTCACTCTCTTTGAATCTTCTTTATCATGCTAAGAGGAGCAGGAAAAAGCAAAAAATTTCAGAATTGCACCTTGCAATGCGGAGAAATTACTGTTTGTGCATTTACAATATTCATTGATTTTTGCCATTGAAAAACGTCCAGAAATGATTGAAGCTACTGACTGAATGAAAGGAGCTGGCATCTCACTCTCTTTGAATCTTCTTTATCATGCTAAGAGGAGCAGGAAAAAGCAAAAAATTTCAGAATTGCACCTTGCAATGCGGAGAAATTACTGTTTGTGCATTTACAATATTCATTGATTTTTGCCATTGAAAAACATCATGTTATTCATATACCAGAAATGTTTGAAGCTACTGACTGAATGAAAGGAGCTGGCATCTCACTCTCTTTGAATCTTCTTTATCATGCTAAGAGGAGCAGGAAAAAGCAAAAAATTTCAGAATTGCACCTTGCAATGCGGAGAAATTACTGTTTGTGCATTTACAATATTCATTGATTTTTGCCATTGAAAAACGTCCAGAAATGATTGAAGCTACTGACTGAATGAAAGGAGCTGGCATCTCACTCTCTTTGAATCTTCTTTATCATGCTAAGAGGAGCAGGAAAAAGCAAAAAATTTCAGAATTGCACCTTGCAATGCGGAGAAATTACTGTTTGTGCTTTTACAATATTCATTGATTTTTGCCATTGAAAAACATCATGTTATTCATATACAAGAAATGTTTGAAGCTACTGACTGAATGAAAGGAGCTGGCATCTCACTCTCTTTGAATCTTCTTTATCATGCTAAGAGGAGCAGGAAAAAGCAAAAAATTTCAGAATTGCACCTTGCAATGCGGAGAAATTACTGTTTGTGCATTTACAATATTCATTGATTTTTGCCTTTGAAAAACGTCCAGAAATGATTGAAGCTACTGACTGAATGAAAGGAGCTGGCATCTCACTCTCTTTGAATCTTCTTTATCATGCTAAGAGGAGCAGGAAAAAGCAAAAAATTTCAGAATTGCACCTTGCAATGCGGAGAAATTACTGTTTGTGCATTTACAATATTCATTGATTTTTGCCATTGAAAAACATCCAGAAATGATTGAAGCTACTGACTGAATGAAAGGAGCTGGCATCTCACTCTCTTTGAATCTTCTTTATCATGCTAAGAGGAGCAGGAAAAAGCAAAAAATTTCAGAATTGCACCTTGCAATGCGGAGAAATTACTGTTTGTGCATTTACAATATTCATTGATTTTTGCCATTGAAAAACGTCCAGAAATGATTGAAGCTACTGACTGAATGAAAGGAGCTGGCATCTCACTCTCTTTGAATCTTCTTTATCATGCTAAGAGGAGCAGGAAAAAGCAAAAAATTTCAGAATTGCACCTTGCAATGCGGAGAAATTACTGTTTGTGCATTTACAATATTCATTGATTTTTGCCATTGAAAAACATCATGTTATTCATATACCAGAAATGTTTGAAGCTACTGACTGAATGAAAGGAGCTGGCATCTAACTCTCTTTGAATCTTCTTTATCATGCTAAGAGGAGCAGGAAAAAGCAAAAAATTTCAGAATTGCACCTTGCAATGCGGAGAAATTACTGTTTGTGCATTTACAATATTCATTGATTTTTGCCATTGAAAAACGTCCAGAAATGATTGAAGCTACTGACTGAATGAAAGGAGCTGGCATCTCACTCTCTTTGAATCTTCTTTATCATGCTAAGAGGAGCAGGAAAAAGCAAAACATTTCAGAATTGCACCTTGCAATGCGGAGAAATTACTGTTTGTGCATTTACAATATTCATTGATTTTTGCCATTGAAAAACGTCCAGAAATGATTGAAGCTACTGACTGAATGAAAGGAGCTGGCATCTCACTCTCTTTGAATCTTCTTTATCATGCTAAGAGGAGCAGGAAAAAGCAAAAAATTTCAGAATTGCAACTTGCAATGCGGAGAAATTACTGTTTGTGCATTTACAATATTCATTGATTTTTGCCATTGAAAAACATCATGTTATTCATATACCAGAAATGATTGAAGCTACTGACTGAATGAAAGGAGCTGGCATCTCACTCTCTTTGAATCTTCTTTATCATGCTAAGAGGAGCAGGAAAAAGCAAAAAATTTCAGAATTGCACCTTGCAATGCGGAGAAATTACTGTTTGTGCATTTACAATATTCATTGATTTTTGCCATTGAAAAACATCCAGAAATGATTGAAGCTACTGACTGAATGAAAGGAGCTGGCATCTCACTCTCTTTGAATCTTCTTTATCATGCTAAGAGGAGCAGGAAAAAGCAAAAAATTTCAGAATTGCACCTTGCAATGCGGAGAAATTACTGTTTGTGCATTTACAATATTCATTGATTTTTGCCATTGAAAAACGTCCAGAAATGATTGAAGCTACTGACTGAATGAAAGGAGCTGGCATCTCACTCTCTTTGAATCTTCTTTATCATGCTAAGAGGAGCAGGAAAAAGCAAAAAATTTCAGAATTGCACCTTGCAATGCGGAGAAATTACTGTTTGTGCATTTACAATATTCATTGATTTTTGCCATTGAAAAACGTCCAGAAATTATTGAAGCTACTGACTGAATGAAAGGAGCTGGCATCTCACTCTCTTTGAATCTTCTTTATCATGCTAAGAGGAGCAGGAAAAAGCAAAAAATTTCAGAATTGCACCTTGCAATGCGGAGAAATTACTGTTTGTGCATTTACAATATTCATTGATTTTTGCCATTGAAAAACGTCCAGAAATGATTGAAGCTACTGACTGAATGAAAGGAGCTGGCATCTCACTCTCTTTGAATCTTCTTTATCATGCTAAGAGGAGCAGGAAAAAGCAAAAAATTTCAGAATTGCACCTTGCAATGCGGAGAAATTACTGTTTGTGCATTTACAATATTCATTGATTTTTGCCATTGAAAAACATCATGTTATTCATATACCAGAAATGTTTGAAGCTACTGACTGAATGAAAGGAGCTGGCATCTCACTCTCTTTGAATCTTCTTTATCATGCTAAGAGGAGCAGGAAAAAGCAAAAAATTTCAGAATTGCACCTTGCAATGCGGAGAAATTACTGTTTGTGCATTTACAATATTCATTGATTTTTGCCATTGAAAAACGTCCAGAAATGATTGAAGCTACTGACTGAATGAAAGGAGCTGGCATCTCACTCTCTTTGAATCTTCTTTATCATGCTAAGAGGAGCAGGAAAAAGCAAAAAATTTCAGAATTGCACCTTGCAATGCGGAGAAATTACTGTTTGTGCTTTTACAATATTCATTGATTTTTGCCATTGAAAAACATCATGTTATTCATATACAAGAAATGTTTGAAGCTACTGACTGAATGAAAGGAGCTGGCATCTCACTCTCTTTGAATCTTCTTTATCATGCTAAGAGGAGCAGGAAAAAGCAAAAAATTTCAGAATTGCACCTTGCAATGCGGAGAAATTACTGTTTGTGCATTTACAATATTCATTGATTTTTGCCTTTGAAAAACGTCCAGAAATGATTGAAGCTACTGACTGAATGAAAGGAGCTGGCATCTCACTCTCTTTGAATCTTCTTTATCATGCTAAGAGGAGCAGGAAAAAGCAAAAAATTTCAGAATTGCACCTTGCAATGCGGAGAAATTACTGTTTGTGCATTTACAATATTCATTGATTTTTGCCATTGAAAAACATCCAGAAATGATTGAAGCTACTGACTGAATGAAAGGAGCTGGCATCTCACTCTCTTTGAATCTTCTTTATCATGCTAAGAGGAGCAGGAAAAAGCAAAAAATTTCAGAATTGCACCTTGCAATGCGGAGAAATTACTGTTTGTGCATTTACAATATTCATTGATTTTTGCCATTGAAAAACGTCCAGAAATGATTGAAGCTACTGACTGAATGAAAGGAGCTGGCATCTCACTCTCTTTGAATCTTCTTTATCATGCTAAGAGGAGCAGGAAAAAGCAAAAAATTTCAGAATTGCACCTTGCAATGCGGAGAAATTACTGTTTGTGCATTTACAATATTCATTGATTTTTGCCATTGAAAAACATCATGTTATTCATATACCAGAAATGTTTGAAGCTACTGACTGAATGAAAGGAGCTGGCATCTAACTCTCTTTGAATCTTCTTTATCATGCTAAGAGGAGCAGGAAAAAGCAAAAAATTTCAGAATTGCACCTTGCAATGCGGAGAAATTACTGTTTGTGCATTTACAATATTCATTGATTTTTGCCATTGAAAAACGTCCAGAAATGATTGAAGCTACTGACTGAATGAAAGGAGCTGGCATCTCACTCTCTTTGAATCTTCTTTATCATGCTAAGAGGAGCAGGAAAAAGCAAAACATTTCAGAATTGCACCTTGCAATGCGGAGAAATTACTGTTTGTGCATTTACAATATTCATTGATTTTTGCCATTGAAAAACGTCCAGAAATGATTGAAGCTACTGACTGAATGAAAGGAGCTGGCATCTCACTCTCTTTGAATCTTCTTTATCATGCTAAGAGGAGCAGGAAAAAGCAAAAAATTTCAGAATTGCAACTTGCAATGCGGAGAAATTACTGTTTGTGCATTTACAATATTCATTGATTTTTGCCATTGAAAAACATCATGTTATTCATATACCAGAAATGATTGAAGCTACTGACTGAATGAAAGGAGCTGGCATCTCACTCTCTTTGAATCTTCTTTATCATGCTAAGAGGAGCAGGAAAAAGCAAAAAATTTCAGAATTGCACCTTGCAATGCGGAGAAATTACTGTTTGTGCATTTACAATATTCATTGATTTTTGCCATTGAAAAACGTCCAGAAATGATTGAAGCTACTGACTGAATGAAAGGAGCTGGCATCTCACTCTCTTTGAATCTTCTTTATCATGCTAAGAGGAGCAGGAAAAAGCAAAAAATTTCAGAATTGCACCTTGCAATGCGGAGAAATTACTGTTTGTGCTTTTACAATATTCATTGATTTTTGCCATTGAAAAACATCATGTTATTCATATACAAGAAATGTTTGAAGCTACTGACTGAATGAAAGGAGCTGGCATCTCACTCTCTTTGAATCTTCTTTATCATGCTAAGAGGAGCAGGAAAAAGCAAAAAATTTCAGAATTGCACCTTGCAATGCGGAGAAATTACTGTTTGTGCATTTACAATATTCATTGATTTTTGCCATTGAAAAACATCCAGAAATGATTGAAGCTACTGACTGAATGAAAGGAGCTGGCATCTCACTCTCTTTGAATCTTCTTTATCATGCTAAGAGGAGCAGGAAAAAGCAAAAAATTTCAGAATTGCACCTTGCAATGCGGAGAAATTACTGTTTGTGCATTTACAATATTCATTGATTTTTGCCATTGAAAAACGTCCAGAAATGATTGAAGCTACTGACTGAATGAAAGGAGCTGGCATCTCACTCTCTTTGAATCTTCTTTATCATGCTAAGAGGAGCAGGAAAAAGCAAAAAATTTCAGAATTGCACCTTGCAATGCGGAGAAATTACTGTTTGTGCATTTACAATATTCATTGATTTTTGCCATTGAAAAACGTCCAGAAATTATTGAAGCTACTGACTGAATGAAAGGAGCTGGCATCTCACTCTCTTTGAATCTTCTTTATCATGCTAAGAGGAGCAGGAAAAAGCAAAAAATTTCAGAATTGCACCTTGCAATGCGGAGAAATTACTGTTTGTGCATTTACAATATTCATTGATTTTTGCCATTGAAAAACGTCCAGAAATGATTGAAGCTACTGACTGAATGAAAGGAGCTGGCATCTCACTCTCTTTGAATCTTCTTTATCATGCTAAGAGGAGCAGGAAAAAGCAAAAAATTTCAGAATTGCACCTTGCAATGCGGAGAAATTACTGTTTGTGCATTTACAATATTCATTGATTTTTGCCATTGAAAAACATCATGTTATTCATATACCAGAAATGTTTGAAGCTACTGACTGAATGAAAGGAGCTGGCATCTCACTCTCTTTGAATCTTCTTTATCATGCTAAGAGGAGCAGGAAAAAGCAAAAAATTTCAGAATTGCACCTTGCAATGCGGAGAAATTACTGTTTGTGCATTTACAATATTCATTGATTTTTGCCATTGAAAAACATCATGTTATTCATATACCAGAAATGTTTGAAGCTACTGACTGAATGAAAGGAGCTGGCATCTCAATCTCTTTGAATCTTCTTTATCATGCTAAGAGGAGCAGGAAAAAGCAAAAAATTTCAGAATTGCACCTTGCAATGTGGAGAAATTACTGTTTGTGCATTTACAATATTCATTGATTTTTACCATTGAAAAACGTCCAGAAATGATTGAAGCTACTGACTGAATGAAAGTAGCTGGCATCTCACTCTCTTTGAATCTTCTTTACCATGCTAAGAGGAGCAGGAAAAAGCAAAAAATTTCAGACTTGCACCTTGCAATGCGGAGAAATTACTGTTTGTGCATTTACAATATTCATTGATTTTTGCCATTGAAAAACATCATGTTATTCATATACCAGAAATGTTTGAAGCTACTGACTGAATGAAAGGAGCTGGCCTCTCACTCTCTTTGAATCTTCTTTATCATGCTAAGAGGAGCAGGAAAAAGCAAAAAATTTCAGAATTGCACCTTGCAATGCGGAGAAATTACTGTTTGTGCATTTACAATATTCATTGATTTTTGCAATTGAAAAACGTCCAGAAATGATTGAAGCTACTGACTGAATGAAAGGAGCTGGCATCTCACTCTCTTTGAATCTTCTTTATCATGCTAAGAGGAGCAGGAAAAAGCAAAAAATTTCAGAATTGCACCTTGCAATGCGGAGAAATTACTGTTTGTGCATTTACAATATTCATTGATTTTTGCCATTGAAAAACGTCCAGAAATGATTGAAGCTACTGACTGAATGAAAGGAGCTGGCATCTCACTCTCTTTGAATCTTCTTTATCATGCTAAGAGGAGCAGGAAAAATCAAAAAATTTCAGAATTGCACCTTGCAATGCGGAGAAATTACTGTTTGTGCATTTACAATATTCATTGATTTTTGCCATTGAAAAACATGTTATTCATATACCAGAAATGTTTGAAGCTAGTGACTGAATGAAAGGAGCTGGCACCTCACTCTCTTTGAATCTTCTTTATCATGCTAAGAGGAGCGGGAAAAAGCAAAAAATTTCAGAATTGCACCTTGCAATGCGGAGAAATTACTGTTTGTGCATTTACAATATTCATTGATTTTTGCCATTGAAAAACATCCAGAAATGATTGAAGGTACTGACTGAATGAAAGGAGCTGGCATCTCACTCTCTTTGAATCTTCTTTATCATGCTAAGAGGAGCAGGAAAAAGCAAAAAATTTCAGAATTGCACCTTGCAATGCGGAGAAATTACTGTTTGTGCATTTACAATATTCATTGATTTTTGCCATTGAAAAACGTCCAGAAATGATTGAAGCTACTGACTGAATGAAAGGAGCTGGCATCTCACTCTCTTTGAATCTTCTTTATCATGCTAAGAGGAGCAGGAAAAAACAAAAAAATTCAGAATTGCACCTTGCAATGCGGAGAAATTACAGTTTGTGCATTTACAATATTCATTGATTTTTGCCATTGAAAAACATCCAGAAATGATTGAAGCTACTGACTGAATGAAAGGAGCTGGCATCTCACTCTCTTTGAATATTCTTTATCATGCTAAGAGGAGCAGGAAAAAGCAAAAAATTTCAGAATTGCACCTTGCAATGCGGAGAAATTACTGTTTGTGCATTTACAATATTCATTGATTTTTGCCATTGAAAAACATCATGTTATTCATATACCAGAAATGTTTGAAGCTACTGACTGAATGAAAGGAGCTGGCATCTCACTCTCTTTGAATCTTCTTTATCATGCTAAGAGGAGCAGGAAAAAGCAAAAAATTTCAGAATTGCACCTTGCAATGCAGAGAAATTACTGTTTGTGCATTTACAATATTCATTGATTTTTGCCATTGAAAAACATCATGTTATTCATATACCAGAAATGTTTGAAGCTACTGACTGAATGAAAGGAGCTGGCATCTCACTCTCTTTGAATCTTCTTTATCATGCTAAGAGGAGCAGGAAAAAGCAAAAAATTTCAGAATTGCACCTTGCAATGTGGAGAAATTACTGTTTGTGCATTTACAATATTCATTGATTTTTACCATTGAAAAACATCCAGAAATGATTGAAGCTACTGACTGAATGAAAGTAGCTGGCATCTCACTCTCTTTGAATCTTCTTTATCATGCTAAGAGGAGCAGGAAAAAGCAAAAAATTTCAGAATTGCACCTTGCAATGCAGAGAAATTACTGTTTGTGCATTTACAATATTCATTGATTTTTGCCATTGAAAAACATCATGTTATTCATATACCAGAAATGTTTGAAGCTACTGACTGAATGAAAGGAGCTGGCATCTCACTCTCTTTGAATCTTCTTTATCATGCTAAGAGGAACAGGAAAAAGCAAAAAATTTCAGAATTGCACCTTGCAATGCGGAGAAATTACTGTTTGTGAATTTACAATATTCATTGATTTTTGCCTTTGAAAAACGTCCAGAAATGATTGAAGCTACTGACTGAATGAAAGGAGCTGGCATCTCACTCTCTTTGAATCTTCTTTATCATGCTAAGAGGAGCAGGAAAAAGCAAAAAATTTCAGAATTGCACCTTGCAATGCGGAGAAATTACTGTTTGTGCATTTACAATATTCATTGATTTTTGCCATTGAAAAACATCCAGAAATGATTGAAGCTACTGACTGAATGAAAGGAGCTGGCATCTCACTCTCTTTGAATCTTCTTTATCATGCTAAGAGGAGCAGGAAAAAGCAAAAAATTTCAGAATTGCACCTTGCAATGCGGAGAAATTACTGTTTGTGCATTTACAATATTCATTGATTTTTGCCATTGAAAAACATCATGTTATTCATATACCAGAAATGATTGAAGCTACTGACTGAATGAAAGGAGCTGGCATCTTACTCTCTTTGAATCTTCTTTGTCATGCTAAGAGGAGCAGGAAAAAGCAAAAAATTTCAGAATTGCACCTTGCAATGCGGAGAAATTACTGTTTGTGCATTTACAATATTCATTGATTTTTGCCATTGAAAAACGTCCAGAAATGATTGAAGCTACTGACTGAATGAAAGGAGCTGGCATCTCACTCTCTTTGAATCTTCTTTATCATGCTAAGAGGAGCAGGAAAAAGCAAAAAATTTCAGAATTGCACCTTGCAATGCGGAGAAATTACTGTTTGTGCATTTACAATATTCATTGATTTTTGCCATTGAAAAACATCATGTTATTCATATACCAGAAATGTTTGAAGCTACTGACTGAATGAAAGGAGCTGGCATCTCACTCTCTTTGAATCTTCTTTATCATGCTAAGAGGAGCAGGAAAAAGCAAAAAATTTCAGAATTGCACCTTGCAATGCGGAGAAATTACTGTTTGTGCATTTACAATATTCATTGATTTTTCCCTTTGAAAAACATCATGTTATTCATATACCAGAAATGTTTGAAGCTACTGACTGAATGAAAGGAGCTGGCATCTCACTCTCTTTGAATCTTCTTTATCATGCTAAGAGGAGCAGGAAAAAGCAAAAAATTTCAGAATTGCACCTTGCAATGTGGAGAAATTACTGTTTGTGCATTTACAATATTCATTGATTTTTACCATTGAAAAACGTCCAGAAATGATTGAAGCTACTGACTGAATGAAAGTAGCTGGCATCTCACTCTCTTTGAATCTTCTTTACCATGCTAAGAGGAGCAGGAAAAAGCAAAAAATTTCAGACTTGCACCTTGCAATGCGGAGAAATTACTGTTTGTGCATTTACAATATTCATTGATTTTTGCCATTGAAAAACATCATGTTATTCATATACCAGAAATGTTTGAAGCTACTGACTGAATGAAAGGAGCTGGCATCTCACTCTCTTTGAATCTTCTTTATCATGCTAAGAGGAGCAGGAAAAAGCAAAAAATTTCAGAATTGCACCTTGCAATGCGGAGAAATTACTGTTTGTGCATTTACAATATTCATTGATTTTTGCCATTGAAAAACGTCCAGAAATGATTGAAGCTACTGACTGAATGAAAGGAGCTGGCATCTCACTCTCTTTGAATCTTCTTTATCATGCTAAGAGGAGCAGGAAAAAGCAAAAAATTTCAGAATTGCACCTTGCAATGCGGAGAAATTACTGTTTGTGCATTTACAATATTCATTGATTTTTGCCATTGAAAAACGTCCAGAAATGATTGAAGCTACTGACTGAATGAAAGGAGCTGGCATCTCACTCTCTTTGAATCTTCTTTATCATGCTAAGAGGAGCAGGAAAAATCAAAAAATTTCAGAATTGCACCTTGCAATGCGGAGAAATTACTGTTTGTGCATTTACAATATTCATTGATTTTTGCCATTGAAAAACATGTTATTCATATACCAGAAATGTTTGAAGCTAGTGACTGAATGAAAGGAGCTGGCACCTCACTCTCTTTGAATCTTCTTTATCATGCTAAGAGGAGCGGGAAAAAGCAAAAAATTTCAGAATTGCACCTTGCAATGCGGAGAAATTACTGTTTGTGCATTTACAATATTCATTGATTTTTGCCATTGAAAAACATCCAGAAATGATTGAAGGTACTGACTGAATGAAAGGAGCTGGCATCTCACTCTCTTTGAATCTTCTTTATCATGCTAAGAGGAGCAGGAAAAAGCAAAAAATTTCAGAATTGCACCTTGCAATGCGGAGAAATTACTGTTTGTGCATTTACAATATTCATTGATTTTTGCCATTGAAAAACGTCCAGAAATGATTGAAGCTACTGACTGAATGAAAGGAGCTGGCATCTCACTCTCTTTGAATCTTCTTTATCATGCTAAGAGGAGCAGGAAAAAACAAAAAAATTCAGAATTGCACCTTGCAATGCGGAGAAATTACAGTTTGTGCATTTACAATATTCATTGATTTTTGCCATTGAAAAACATCCAGAAATGATTGAAGCTACTGACTGAATGAAAGGAGCTGGCATCTCACTCTCTTTGAATATTCTTTATCATGCTAAGAGGAGCAGGAAAAAGCAAAAAATTTCAGAATTGCACCTTGCAATGCGGAGAAATTACTGTTTGTGCATTTACAATATTCATTGATTTTTGCCATTGAAAAACATCATGTTATTCATATACCAGAAATGTTTGAAGCTACTGACTGAATGAAAGGAGCTGGCATCTCACTCTCTTTGAATCTTCTTTATCATGCTAAGAGGAGCAGGAAAAAGCAAAAAATTTCAGAATTGCACCTTGCAATGCGGAGAAATTACTGTTTGTGCATTTACAATATTCATTGATTTTTGCCATTGAAAAACATCATGTTATTCATATACCAGAAATGTTTGAAGCTACTGACTGAATGAAAGGAGCTGGCATCTCACTCTCTTTGAATCTTCTTTATCATGCTAAGAGGAGCAGGAAAAAGCAAAAAATTTCAGAATTGCACCTTGCAATGTGGAGAAATTACTGTTTGTGCATTTACAATATTCATTGATTTTTACCATTGAAAAACATCCAGAAATGATTGAAGCTACTGACTGAATGAAAGTAGCTGGCATCTCACTCTCTTTGAATCTTCTTTATCATGCTAAGAGGAGCAGGAAAAAGCAAAAAATTTCAGAATTGCACCTTGCAATGCAGAGAAATTACTGTTTGTGCATTTACAATATTCATTGATTTTTGCCATTGAAAAACATCATGTTATTCATATACCAGAAAAGTTTGAAGCTACTGACTGAATGAAAGGAGCTGGCATCTCACTCTCTTTGAATCTTCTTTATAATGCTAAGAGGAGCAGGAAAAAGCAAAAAATTTCAGAATTGCACCTTGCAATGTGGAGAAATTACTGTTTGTGCATTTACAATATTCATTGATTTTTACCATAGAAAAACATCCAGAAATGATTGAAGCTACTGACTGAATGAAAGTAGCTGGCATCTCACTCTCTTTGTATCTTCTTTATCATGCTAAGAGGAGCAGGAAAAAGCAAAAAATTTCAGACTTGCACCTTGCAATGCGGAGAAATTACTGTTTGTGCATTTACAATATTCATTGATTTTTGCCATTGAAAAACATCATGTTATTCATATACCAGAAATGTTTGAAGCTACTGACTGAATGAAAGGAGCTGGCATCTCACTCTCTTTGAATCTTCTTTATCATGCTAAGAGGAGCAGGAAAAAGCAAAAAATTTCAGAATTGCACCTTGCAATGCGGAGAAATTACTGTTTGTGCATTTACAATATTCATTGATTTTTGCCATTGAAAAACGTCCAGAAATGATTGAAGCTACTGACTGAATGAAAGGAGCTGGCATCTCACTCTCTTTGAATCTTGTTTATCATGCTAAGAGGAGCAGGAAAAAGCAAAACATTTCAGAATTGCACCTTGCAATGCGGAGAAATTACTGTTTGTGCATTTACAATATTCATTGATTTTTGCCATTGAAAAACGTCCAGAAATGATTGAAGCTACTGACTGAATGAAAGGAGCTGGCATCTCACTCTCTTTGAATCTTCTTTATCATGCTAAGAGGAGCAGGAAAAAGCAAAAAATTTCAGAATTGCACCTTGCAATGCGGAGAAATTACTGTTTGTGCATTTACAATATTCATTGATTTTTGCCATTGAAAAACATCATGTTATTCATATACCAGAAATGATTGAAGATACTGACTGAATGAAAGGAGCTGGCATCTCACTCTCTTTGAATCTTCTTTATCATGCTAAGAGGAGCAGGAAAAAGCAAAAAATTTCAGAATTGCACCTTGCAATGCGGAGAAATTACTGTTTGTGCATTTACAATATTCATTGATTTTTGCCATTGAAAAACGTCCAGAAATGATTGAAGCTACTGACTGAATGAAAGGAACTGGCATCTCACTCTCTTTGAATCTTCTTTATCATGCTAAGAGGAGCAGGAAAAAGCAAAAAATTTCAGAATTGCACCTTGCAATGCGGAGAAATTACTGTTTGTGCATTTACAAAATTCATTGATTTTTGCCATTGAAAAACATCATGTTATTCATATACCAGAAATGTTTGAAGCTACTGACTGAATGAAAGGAGCTGACATCTCACTCTCTTTGAATCTTCTTTATCATGCTAAGAGGAGCAGGAAAAAGCAAAAAATTTCAGAATTGCACCTTGCAATGCGGAGAAATTACTGTTTGTGCATTTACAATATTCATTGATTTTTGCCATTGAAAAACATCCAGAAATGATTGAAGCTACTGACTGAATGAAAGGAGCTGGCATCTCACTCTCTTTGAATCTTCTTTATCATGCTAAGAGGAGCAGGAAAAAGCAAAAAATTTCAGAATTGCACCTTGCAATGCGGAGAAATTACTGTTTGTGCATTTACAATATTCATTGATTTTTGCCATTGAAAAACATCATGTTATTCATATACCAGAAATGTTTGAAGCTACTGACTGAATGAAAGGAGCTGGCATCTCACTCTCTTTGAATCTTCTTTATCATGCTAAGAGGAGCAGGAAAAAGCAAAAAATTTCAGAATTGCACCTTGCAATGCGGAGAAATTACTGTTTGTGCATTTACAATATTCATTGATTTTTGCCATTGAAAAACATCATGTTATTCATATACCAGAAATGTTTGAAGCTACTGACTGAATGAAAGGAGCTGGCATCTCACTCTCTTTGAATCTTCTTTATCATGCTAAGAGGAGCAGGAAAAAGCAAAAAATTTCAGAATCGCACCTTGCAATGCGGAGAAATTACTGTTTGTGCATTTACAATTTTCATTGATTTTTGCCATTGAAAAACGTCCAGAAATGATTGAAGGTACTGACTGAATGAAAGGAGCTGGCATCTCACTCTCTTTGAATCTTCTTTATCATGCTAAGAGGAGCAGGAAAAAGCAAAAAATTTCAGAATTGCACCTTGCAATGCGGAGAAATTACTGTTTGTGCATTTACAATATTCATTGATTTTTGCCATTGAAAAACGTCCAGAAATGATTGAAGCTACTGACTGAATGAAAGGAGCTGGCATCTCACTCTCTTTGAATCTTCTTTATCATGCTAAGAGGAGCAGGAAAAAGCAAAAAATTTCAGAATTGCACCTTGCAATGCGGAGAAATTACAGTTTGTGCATTTACAATATTCATTGATTTTTGCCATTGAAAAACATCCAGAAATGATTGAAGCTACTGACTGAATGAAAGGAGCTGGCATCTCACTCTCTTTGAATCTTCTTTATCATGCTAAGAGGAGCAGGAAAAAGCAAAAAATTTCAGAATTGCACCTTGCAATGCGGAGAAATTACTGTTTGTGCATTTACAATATTCATTGATTTTTGCCATTGAAAAACATCATGTTATTCATATACCAGAAATGTTTGAAGCTACTGACTGAATGAAAGGAGCTGGCATCTCACTCTCTTTGAATCTTCTTTATCATGCTAAGAGGAGCAGGAAAAAGCAAAAAATTTCAGAATTGCACCTTGCAATGCGGAGAAATTACTGTTTGTGCATTTACAATATTCATTGATTTTTGCCATTGAAAAACATGTTATTCATATACCAGAAATGTTTGAAGCTACTGACTGAATGAAAGGAGCTGGCACCTCACTCTCTTTGAATCTTTATCATGCTAAGAGGAGCGGGAAAAAGCAAAAAATTTCAGAATTGCACCTTGCAATGCGGAGAAATTACAGTTTGTGCATTTACAATATTCATTGATTTTTGCCATTGAAAAACGTCCAGAAATGATTGAAGGTACTGACTGAATGAAAGGAGCTGGCATCTCACTCTCTTTGAATCTTCTTTATCATGCTAAGAGGAGCAGGAAAAAGCAAAAAATTTCAGAATTGCACCTTGCAATGCGGAGAAATTACTGTTTGTGCATTTACAATATTCATTGATTTTTGCCATTGAAAAACATCATGTTATTCATATACCAGAAATGTTTGAAGCTACTGACTGAATGAAAGGAGCTGGCATCTCACTCTCTTTGAATCTTCTTTATCATGCTAAGAGGAGCAGGAAAAAGCAAAAAATTTCATAATTGCACCTTGCAATGCGGAGAAATTACTGTTTGTGCATTTACAATATTCATTGATTTTTGCCATTGAAAAACGTCCAGAAATGATTGAAGCTACTGACTGAATGAAAGGAGCTGGCATCTCACTCTCTTTGAATCATGTTTATCATGCTAAGAGGAGCAGGAAAAAGCAAAAAATTTCAGAATTGCACCTTGCAATGCGGAGAAATTACTGTTTGTGCATTTACAATATTCATTGATTTTTGCCATTGAAAAACGTCCAGAAATTATTGAAGCTACTGACTGAATGAAAGGAGCTGGCATCTCACTCTCTTTGAATCTTCTTTATCATGCTAAGAGGAGCAGGAAAAAGCAAAAAATTTCAGAATTGCACCTTGCAATGCGGAGAAATTACTGTTTGTGCATTTACAATATTCATTGATTTTTGCCATTGAAAAACATCATGTTATTCATATACCAGAAATGATTGAAGCTACTGACTGAATGAAAGGAGCTGGCATCTCACTCTCTTTGAATCTTCTTTATCATGCTAAGAGGAGCAGGAAAAAGTAAAAAATTTCAGAATTGCACTTTGCAATGCGGAGAAATTACTGTTTGTGCATTTATAATATTCAATGATTTTTGCCATTGAAAAACGTCCAGAAATGATTGAAGCTACTGACTGAACGAAAGGAGCTGGCATCTCACTCTCTTTGAATCTTCTTTATCATGCTAAGAGGAGCAGGAAAAAGCAAAAAATTTCAGAATTGCACCTTGCAATGCGGAGAAATTACTGTTTGTGCATTTACAATATTCATTGATTTTTGCCATTGAAAAACATCATGTTATTCATATACCAGAAATGTTTGAAGCTACTGACTGAATGAAAGGAGCTGGCATCTCACTCTCTTTGAATCTTCTTTATCATGCTAAGAGGAGCAGGAAAAAGCAAAAAATTTCAGAATTGCAACTTGCAATGCGGAGAAATTACTGTTTGTGCATTTACAATATTCATTGATTTTTGCCATTGAAAAACGTCCAGAAATGATTGAAGCTACTGACTGAATGAAAGGAGCTGGCATCTCACTCTCTTTGAATCTTCTTTATCATGCTAAGAGGAGCAGGTAAAAGCAAAAAATTTCAGAATTGCACCTTGCAATGCGGAGAAATTACTGTTTGTGCATTTACAATATTCATTGATTTTTGCCATTGAAAAACGTCCAGAAATGATTGAAGCTACTGACTGAATGAAAGGAGCTGGCATCTCACTCTCTTTGAATCTTGTTTATCATGCTAAGAGGAGCAGGAAAAAGCAAAAAATTTCAGAATTGCACCTTGCAATGCGGAGAAATTACTGTTTGTGCATTTGCAATATTCATTGATTTTTGCCATTGAAAAACGTCCAGAAATGATTGAAGCTACTGACTGAATGAAAGGAGCTGGCATCTCACTCTCTTTGAATCTTCTTTATCATGCTAAGAGGAGCAGGAAAAAGCAAAACATTTCAGAATTGCACCTTGCAATGCGGAGAAATTACTGTTTGTGCATTTACAATATTCATTGATTTTTGCCATTGAAAAACATCATGTTATTCATATACCAGAAATGATTGAAGCTACTGACTGAATGAAAGGAGCTGGCATCTCACTCTCTTTGAATCTTCTTTATCATGCTAAGAGGAGCAGGAAAAAGCAAAAAATTTCAGAATTGCACCTTGCAATGCGGAGAAATTACTGTTTGTGCATTTACAATATTCATTGATTTTTGCCATTGAAAAACATCATGTTATTCATATACCAGAAATGTTTGAAGCTACTGACTGAATGAAAGGAGCTGGCATCTCACTCTCTTTGAATCTTCTTTATCATGCTAAGAGGAGCAGGAAAAAGCAAAAAATTTCAGAATTGCACCTTGCAATGCGGAGAAATTACTGTTTGTGCATTTACAATATTCATTGATTTTTACCATTGAAAAACGTCCAGAAATGATTGAGGCTACTGACTGAACGAAAGGAGCTGGCATCTCACTCTCTTTGAATCTTCTTTAACATGCTAAGAGGAGCAGCAAAAAGCAAAAAATTTCAGAATTGCACCTTGCAATGCGGAGAAATTACTGTTTGTGCATTTACAATATTCATTGATTTTTGCCATTGAAAAACATCATGTTATTCATATACCAGAAATGTTTGAAGCTACTGACTGAATGAAAGGAGCTGGCATCTCACTCTCTTTGAATCTTCTTTATCATGCTAAGAGGAGCAGGAAAAAACAAAAAATTTCAGAATTGCACCTTGCAATGCGGAGAAATTACTGTTTGTGCATTTACAATATTCATTGATTTTTGCCATTGAAAAACATCATGTTATTCATATACCAGAAATGATTGAAGCTACTGACTGAATGAAAGGAGCTGGCATCTCACTCTCTTTGAATCTTCTTTATCATGCTAAGAGGAGCAGGAAAAAGTAAAAAATTTCAGAATTGCACCTTGCAATGCGGAGAAATTACTGTTTGTGCATTTACAATATTCATTGATTTTTGCCATTGAAAAACGTCCAGAAATGATTGAAGCTACTGACTGAATGAAAGGAGCTGGCATCTCACTCTCTTTGAATCATGTTTATCATGCTAAGAGGAGCAGGAAAAAGCAAAAAATTTCAGAATTGCACCTTGCAATGCGGAGAAATTACTGTTTGTGCATTTACAATATTCATTGATTTTTGCCATTGAAAAACGTCCAGAAATGATTGAAGCTACTGACTGAATGAAAGGAGCTGGCATCTCACTCTCTTTGAATCTTCTTTATCATGCTAAGAGGAGCAGGAAAAAGCAAAAAATTTCAGAATTGCACCTTGCAATGCGGAGAAATTACTGTTTGTGCATTTACAATATTCATTGATTTTTGCCATTGAAAAACATCATGTTATTCATATACCAGAAATGATTGAAGCTACTGACTGAATGAAAGGAGCTGGCATCTCACTCTCTTTGAATCTTCTTTATCATGCTAAGAGGAGCAGGAAAAAGTAAAAAATTTCAGAATTGCACTATGCAATGCGGAGAAATTACTGTTTGAGCATTTATAATATTCAATGATTTTTGCCATTGAAAAACGTCCAGAAATGATTGAAGCTACTGACTGAACGAAAGGAGCTGGCATCTCACTCTCTTTGAATCTTCTTTATCATGCTAAGAGGAGCAGGAAAAAGCAAAAAATTTCAGAATTGCACCTTGCAATGCGGAGAAATTACTGTTTGTGCATTTACAATATTCATTGATTTTTGCCATTGAAAAACATCATGTTATTCATATACCAGAAATGTTTGAAGCTACTGACTGAATGAAAGGAGCTGGCATCTCACTCTCTTTGAATCTTCTTTATCATGCTAAGAGGAGCAGGAAAAAGCAAAAAATTTCAGAATTGCAACTTGCAATGCGGAGAAATTACTGTTTGTGCATTTACAATATTCATTGATTTTTGCCATTGAAAAACGTCCAGAAATGATTGAAGCTACTGACTGAATGAAAGGAGCTGGCATCTCACTCTCTTTGAATCTTCTTTATCATGCTAAGAGGAGCAGGTAAAAGCAAAAAATTTCAGAATTGCACCTTGCAATGCGGAGAAATTACTGTTTGTGCATTTACAATATTCATTGATTTTTGCCATTGAAAAACGTCCAGAAATGATTGAAGCTACTGACTGAATGAAAGGAGCTGGCATCTTACTCTCTTTGAATCTTGTTTATCATGCTAAGAGGAGCAGGAAAAAGCAAAAAATTTCAGAATTGCACCTTGCAATGCGGAGAAATTACTGTTTGTGCATTTGCAATATTCATTGATTTTTGCCATTGAAAAACGTCCAGAAATGATTGAAGCTACTGACTGAATGAAAGGAGCTGGCATCTCACTCTCTTTGAATCTTCTTTATCATGCTAAGAGGAGCAGGAAAAAGCAAAACATTTCAGAATTGCACCTTGCAATGCGGAGAAATTACTGTTTGTGCATTTACAATATTCATTGATTTTTGCCATTGAAAAACATCATGTTATTCATATACCAGAAATGATTGAAGCTACTGACTGAATGAAAGGAGCTGGCATCTCACTCTCTTTGAATCTTCTTTATCATGCTAAGAGGAGCAGGAAAAAGCAAAAAATTTCAGAATTGCACCTTGCAATGCGGAGAAATTACTGTTTGTGCATTTACAATATTCATTGATTTTTGCCATTGAAAAACATCATGTTATTCATATACCAGAAATGTTTGAAGCTACTGACTGAATGAAAGGAGCTGGCATCTCACTCTCTTTGAATCTTCTTTATCATGCTAAGAGGAGCAGGAAAAAGCAAAAAATTTCAGAATTGCACCTTGCAATGCGGAGAAATTACTGTTTGTGCATTTACAATATTCATTGATTTTTACCATTGAAAAACGTCCAGAAATGATTGAGGCTACTGACTGAACGAAAGGAGCTGGCATCTCACTCTCTTTGAATCTTCTTTAACATGCTAAGAGGAGCAGCAAAAAGCAAAAAATTTCAGAATTGCACCTTGCAATGCGGAGAAATTACTGTTTGTGCATTTACAATATTCATTGATTTTTGCCATTGAAAAACATCATGTTATTCATATACCAGAAATGTTTGAAGCTACTGACTGAATGAAAGGAGCTGGCATCTCACTCTCTTTGAATCTTCTTTATCATGCTAAGAGGAGCAGGAAAAAACAAAAAATTTCAGAATTGCACCTTGCAATGCGGAGAAATTACTGTTTGTGCATTTACAATATTCATTGATTTTTGCCATTGAAAAACATCATGTTATTCATATACCAGAAATGATTGAAGCTACTGACTGAATGAAAGGAGCTGGCATCTCACTCTCTTTGAATCTTCTTTATCATGCTAAGAGGAGCAGGAAAAAGTAAAAAATTTCAGAATTGCACCTTGCAATGCGGAGAAATTACTGTTTGTGCATTTACAATATTCAATGATTTTTGCCATTGAAAAAAGTCCAGAAATGATTGAAGCTACTGACTCAATGAAAGGAGCTGGCATCTCACTCTCTTTGAATCTTCTTTATCATGCTAAGAGGAGCAGGAAAAAGCAAAAAATTTCAGAATTGCACCTTGCAATGCGGAGAAATTACTGTTTGTGCATTTACAATATTCATTGATTTTTGCCATTGAAAAACATCATGTTATTCATATACCAGAAATGTTTGAAGCTACTGACTGAATGAAAGGAGCTGGCATCTCACTCTCTTTGAATCTTCTTTATCATGCTAAGAGGAGCAGGAGAAAGCAAAAAATTTTAGAATTGCACCTTGCAATGCGGAGAAATTACTGTTTGTGCATTTACAATATTCATTGATTTTTGCCATTGAAAAACATCATGTTATTCATATACCAGAAATGTTTGAAGCTACTGACTGAATGAAAGAAGCTGGCATCTCACTCTCTTTGAATCTTCTTTATCATGCTAAGAGGAGCAGGAAAAAGCAAAAAATTTCAGAATTGCACCTTGCAATGCGGAGAAATTACTGTTTGTGCATTTACAATATTCATTGATTTTTGCCATTGAAAAACATGTTATTCATATACCAGAAATGTTTGAAGCTACTGACTGAATGAAAGGAGCTGGCATCTCACTCTCTTTGAATCTTCTTTATCATGCTAAGAGGAGCAGGAAAAAGCAAAAAATTTCAGAATTGCACCTTGCAATGCGGAGAAATTACAGTTTGTGCATTTACAATATTCATTGATTTTTGCCATTGAAAAACGTCCAGAAATGATTGAAGCTACTGACTGAATGAAAGGAGCTGGCATCTCACTCTCTTTGAATCTTCTTTATCATGCTAAGAGGAGCAGGAAAAAGCAAAAAATTTCAGAATTGCACCTTGCAATGCGGAGAAATTACTGTTTGTGCATTTACAATATTCATTGATTTTTGCCATTGAAAAACGTCCAGAAATGATTGAAGCTACTGACTGAATGAAAGGAGCTGGCATCTCACTCTCTTTGAATCTTCTTTATCATGCTAAGAGGAGCAGGAAAAAGCAAAAAATTTCAGAATTGCTCCTTGCAATGCGGAGAAATTACTGTTTGTGCATTTACAATATTCATTGATTTTTGCCATTGAAAAACATGTTATTCATATACCAGAAATGTTTGAAGCTACTGACTGAATGAAAGGAGCTGGCACCTCACTCTCTTTGAATCTTCTTTATCATGCTAAGAGGAGCAGGAAAAAGCAAAAAATTTCAGAATTGCACCTTGCAATGCGGAGAAATTACTGTTTGTGCATTTACAATATTCATTGATTTTTGCCATTGAAAAACGTCCAGAAATGATTGAAGCTACTGACTGAATGAAAGGAGCTGGCATCTCACTCTCTTTGAATCTTCTTTATCATGCTAAGAGGAGCAGGAAAAAGCAAAAAATTTCAGAATTGCACCTTGCAATGCGGAGAAATTACTGTTTGTGCATTTACAATATTCATTGATTTTTGCCATTGAAAAACGTTCAGAAATGATTGAAGCTACTGACTGAATGAAAGGAGCTGGCATCTCACTCTCTTTGAATCTTCTTTATCATGCTAAGAGGAGCAGGAAAAAGCAAAAAATTTCAGAATTGCGCCTTGCAATGCGGAGAAATTAGTGTTTGTGCATTTACAAAATTCATTGATTTTTGCCATTGAAAAACATCATGTTTTTCATTTACCAGAAATGATTGAAGCTACTGACTGAATGAAAGGAGCTGGCATCTCACTCTCTTTGAAACTTCTTTATCATGCTAAGAGGAGCAGGAAAAAGCAAAAAATTTCAGAATTGCACCTTGCAATGCGGAGAAATTACTGTTTGTGCATTTACAATATTCATTGATTTTTGCCATTGAAAAACGTCCAGAAATGATTGAAGCTACTGACTGAATGAAAGGAGCTGGCATCTCACTCTCTTTGAATCTTCTTTATCATGCTAAGAGGAGCAGGAAAAAGCAAAAAATTTCAGAATTGCACCTTGCAATGCGGAGAAATTACTGTTTGTGCATTTACAATATTCATTGATTTTTACCATTGAAAAACGTCCAGAAATGATTGAAGCTACTGACTGAATGAAAGTAGCTGGCATCTCACTCTCTTTGAATCTTCTTTATCATGCTAAGAGGAGCAGGAAAAAGCAAAAAATTTCAGACTTGCACCTTGCAATGCGGAGAAATTACTGTTTGTGCATTTACAATATTCATTGATTTTTGCCATTGAAAAACATCATGTTATTCATATACCAGAAATGTTTGAAGCTACTGACTGAATGAAAGGAGCTGGCATCTCACTCTCTTTGAATCTTCTTTATCATGCTAAGAGGAGCAGGAAAAAGCAAAAAATTTCAGAATTGCACCTTGCAATGCGGAGAAATTACAGTTTGTGCATTTACAATATTCATTGATTTTTGCCATTGAAAAACGTCCAGAAATGATTGAAGCTACTGACTGAATGAAAGGAGCTGGCATCTCACTCTCTTTGAATCTTCTTTATCATGCTAAGAGGAGCAGGAAAAAGCAAAAAATTTCAGAATTGCACCTTGCAATGCGGAGAAATTACTGTTTGTGCATTTACAATATTCATTGATTTTTGCCATTGAAAAACGTCCAGAAATGATTGAAGCTACTGACTGAATGAAAGGAGCTGGCATCTCACTCTCTTTGAATCTTCTTTATCATGCTAAGAGGAGCAGGAAAAAGCAAAAAATTTCAGAATTGCTCCTTGCAATGCGGAGAAATTACTGTTTGTGCATTTACAATATTCATTGATTTTTGCCATTGAAAAACATGTTATTCATATACCAGAAATGTTTGAAGCTACTGACTGAATGAAAGGAGCTGGCACCTCACTCTCTTTGAATCTTCTTTATCATGCTAAGAGGAGCAGGAAAAAGCAAAAAATTTCAGAATTGCACCTTGCAATGCGGAGAAATTACTGTTTGTGCATTTACAATATTCATTGATTTTTGCCATTGAAAAACGTCCAGAAATGATTGAAGCTACTGACTGAATGAAAGGAGCTGGCATCTCACTCTCTTTGAATCTTCTTTATCATGCTAAGAGGAGCAGGAAAAAGCAAAAAATTTCAGAATTGCACCTTGCAATGCGGAGAAATTACTGTTTGTGCATTTACAATATTCATTGATTTTTGCCATTGAAAAACGTTCAGAAATGATTGAAGCTACTGACTGAATGAAAGGAGCTGGCATCTCACTCTCTTTGAATCTTCTTTATCATGCTAAGAGGAGCAGGAAAAAGCAAAAAATTTCAGAATTGCGCCTTGCAATGCGGAGAAATTAGTGTTTGTGCATTTACAAAATTCATTGATTTTTGCCATTGAAAAACATCATGTTTTTCATTTACCAGAAATGATTGAAGCTACTGACTGAATGAAAGGAGCTGGCATCTCACTCTCTTTGAAACTTCTTTATCATGCTAAGAGGAGCAGGAAAAAGCAAAAAATTTCAGAATTGCACCTTGCAATGCGGAGAAATTACTGTTTGTGCATTTACAATATTCATTGATTTTTGCCATTGAAAAACGTCCAGAAATGATTGAAGCTACTGACTGAATGAAAGGAGCTGGCATCTCACTCTCTTTGAATCTTCTTTATCATGCTAAGAGGAGCAGGAAAAAGCAAAAAATTTCAGAATTGCACCTTGCAATGCGGAGAAATTACTGTTTGTGCATTTACAATATTCATTGATTTTTACCATTGAAAAACGTCCAGAAATGATTGAAGCTACTGACTGAATGAAAGTAGCTGGCATCTCACTCTCTTTGAATCTTCTTTATCATGCTAAGAGGAGCAGGAAAAAGCAAAAAATTTCAGACTTGCACCTTGCAATGCGGAGAAATTACTGTTTGTGCATTTACAATATTCATTGATTTTTGCCATTGAAAAACATCATGTTATTCATATACCAGAAATGTTTGAAGCTACTGACTGAATGAAAGGAGCTGGCATCTCACTCTCTTTGAATCTTCTTTATCATGCTAAGAGGAGCAGGAAAAAGCAAAAAATTTCAGAATTGCACCTTGCAATGCGGAGAAATTACTGTTTGTGCATTTACAATATTCATTGATTTTTGCCATTGAAAAACGTCCAGAAATGATTGAAGCTACTGACTGAATGAAAGGAGCTGGCATCTCACTCTCTTTGAATCTTCTTTATCATGCTAAGAGGAGCAGGAAAAAGCAAAAAATTTCAGAATTGCACCTTACAATGCGGAGAAATTACAGTTTGTGCATTTACAATATTCATTGATTTTTGCCATTGAAAAACGTCCAGAAATGATTGAAGCTACTGACTGAATGAAAGGAGCTGGCATCTCACTCTCTTTGAATCTTCTTTATCATGCTAAGAGGAGCAGGAAAAAGCAAAAAATTTCAGAATTGCACCTTGCAATGCGGAGAAATTACTGTTTGTGCATTTACAATATTCATTGATTTTTGCCATTGAAAAACGTCCAGAAATGATTGAAGCTACTGACTGAATGAAAGGAGCTGGCATCTCACTCTCTTTGAATCTTCTTTATCATGCTAAGAGGAGCAGGAAAAAGCAAAAAATTTCAGAATTGCACCTTGCAATGCGGAGAAATTACTGTTTGTGCATTTACAATATTCATTGATTTTTGCCATTGAAAAACATCATGTTATTCATATACCAGAAATGTTTGAAGCTACTGACTGAATGAAAGGAGGTGGCATCTCACTCTCTTTGAATCTTCTTTATCATGCTAAGAGGAGCAGGAAAAAGCAAAAAATTTCAGAATTGCACCTTGCAATGCGGAGAAATTACTGTTTGTGCAATTACAATATTCATTGATTTTTGCCATTGAAAAACGTCCAGAAATGATTGAAGCTACTGACTGAATGAAAGGAGCTGGCATCTCACTCTCTATGAATCTTCTTTATCATGCTAAGAGGAGCAGGAAAAGCAAAAAATTTCAGAATTGCACCTTGCAATGCGAAGAAATTACAGTTTGTGCATTTACAATATTCATTGACTTTTGCCATTGAAAAACATCCAGAAATGATTGAAGCTACTGACTGAATGAAAGGAGCTGGCATCTCACTCTCTTTGAATCTTCTTTATCATGCTAAGAGGAGCAGGAAAAAGCAAAAAATTTCAGAATTGCACCTTGCAATGCGGAGAAATTACTGTTTGTGCATTTACAATATTCATTGATTTTTGCCATTGAAAAACGTCCAGAAATGATTGAAGCTACTGACTGAATGAAAGGAGCTGGCATCTCACTCTCTTTGAATCTTCTTTATCATGCTAAGAGGAGCAGGAAAAAGCAAAAAATTTCAGAATTGCGCCTTGCAATGCGGAGAAATTACTGTTTGTGCATTTACAAAATTCATTGATTTTTGCCATTGAAAAACATCTGTTATTCATTTACCAGAAATGATTGAAGCTACTGACTGAATGAAAGGAGCTGGCATCTCACTCTCTTTGAATCTTCTTTATCATGCTAAGAGGAGCAGGAAAAAGCAAAACATTTCAGAATTGCACCTTGCAATGCGAAGAAATTACTGTTTGTGCATTTACAATATTCATTGATTTTTGCCATTGAAAAACGTCCAGAAATGATTGAAGCTACTGACTGAATGAAAGGAGCTGGCATCTCACTCTCTTTGAATCTTCTTTATCATGCTAAGAGGAGCAGGAAAAAGCAAAAAATTTCAGAATTGCACCTTGCAATGCGGAGAAATTACTGTTTGTGCATTTACAATATTCATTGATTTTTACCATTGAAAAACGTCCAGAAATGATTGAAGCTACTGACTGAATGAAAGTAGCTGGCATCTCACTCTCTTTGAATCTTCTTTATCATGCTAAGAGGAGCAGGAAAAAGCAAAAAATTTCAGACTTGCACCTTGCAATGCGGAGAAATTACTGTTTGTGCATTTACAATATTCATTGATTTTTGCCATTGAAAAACATCATGTTATTCATATACCAGAAATGTTTGAAGCTACTGACTGAATGAAAGGAGCTGGCATCTCACTCTCTTTGAATCTTCTTTATCATGCTAAGAGGAGCAGGAAAAAGCAAAAAATTTCAGAATTGCACCTTGCAATGCGGAGAAATTACTGTTTGTGCATTTACAATATTCATTGATTTTTGCCATTGAAAAACGTCCAGAAATGATTGAAGCTACTGACTGAATGAAAGGAGCTGGCATCTCACTCTCTTTGAATCTTCTTTATCATGCTAAGAGGAGCAGGAAAAAGCAAAAAATTTCAGAATTGCACCTTACAATGCGGAAAAATTACAGTTTGTGCATTTACAATATTCATTGATTTTTGCCATTGAAAAACGTCCAGAAATGATTGAAGCTACTGACTGAATGAAAGGAGCTGGCATCTCACTCTCTTTGAATCTTCTTTATCAAGTTAAGAGGAGCAGGAAAAAGCAAAAAATTTCAGAATTGCACCTTGCAATGCGGAGAAATTACTGTTTGTGCATTTACAATATTCATTGATTTTTGCCATTGAAAAACATGTTATTCATATACCAGAAATGTTTGAAGCTACTGACTGAATGAAAGGAGCTGGAACCTCACTCTCTTTGAATCTTCTTTATCATGCTAAGAGGAGCAGGAAAAAGCAAAAAATTTCAGAATTGCACCTTGCAATGCGGAGAAATTACTGTTTGTACATTTACAATATTCATTGATTTTTGCCATTGAAAAACGTCCAGAAATTATTGAAGCTACTGACTGAATGAAAGGAGCTGGCATCTCACTCACTTTGAATCTTCTTTATCATGCTAAGAGGAGCAGGAAAAAGCAAAAAATTTCAGAATTGCACCTTGCAATGCGGAGAAATTACTGTTTGTGCATTTACAATATTCATTGATTTTTGCCATTGAAAAACGTCCAGAAATGATTGAAGCTACTGACTGAATGAAAGGAGCTGGCATCTCACTCTCTTTGAATCTTCTTTATCATGCTAAGAGGAGCAGGAAAAAGCAAACAATTTCAGAATTGCGCCTTGCAATGCGGAGAAATTACTGTTTGTGCATTTACAAAATTCATTGATTTTTGCCATTGAAAAACATCATGTTATTCATTTACCAGAAATGATTGAAGCTACTGACTGAATGAAAGGAGCTGGCATCTCACTCTCTTTGAATCTTCTTTATCATGCTAAGAGGAGCAGGAAAAAGCAAAAAATTTCAGAATTGCACCTTGCAATGCGGAGAAATTACTGTTTGTGCATTTACAATATTCATTGATTTTTGCCATTGAAAAACGTCCAGAAATGATTGAAGCTACTGACTGAATGAAAGGAGCTGGCATCTCACTCTCTTTGAATCTTCTTTATCATGCTAAGAGGAGCGGGAAAAAGCAAAAAATTTCAGAATTGCACCTTGCAATGCGGAGAAATTACTGTTTGTGCATTTACAATATTCATTGATTTTTACCATTGAAAAACGTCCAGAAATGATTGAAGCTACTGACTGAATGAAAGTAGCTGGCATCTCACTCTCTTTGAATCTTCTTTATCATGCTAAGAGGAGCAGGAAAAAGCAAAAAATTTCAGACTTGCACCTTGCAATGCGGAGAAATTACTGTTTGTGCATTTACAATATTCATTGATTTTTGCCATTGAAAAACATCATGTTATTCATATACCAGAAATGTTTGAAGCTACTGACTGAATGAAAGGAGCTGGCATCTCACTCTCTTTGAATCTTCTTTATCATGCTAAGAGGAGCAGGAAAAAGCAAAAAATTTCAGAATTGCACCTTGCAATGCGGAGAAATTACTGTTTGTGCATTTACAATATTCATTGATTTTTGCCATTGAAAAACATCATGTTATTCATATACCAGAAATGTTTGAAGCTACTGACTGAATGAAAGGAGCTGGCATCTCACTCTCTTTGAATCTTCTTTATCATGCTAAGAGGAGCAGGAAAAAGCAAAAAATTTCAGAATTGCACCTTACAATGCGGAGAAATTACAGTTTGTGCATTTACAATATTCATTGATTTTTGCCATTGAAAAACGTCCAGAAATGATTGAAGCTACTGACTGAATGAAAGGAGCTGGCATCTCACTCTCTTTGAATCTTCTTTATCATGCTAAGTGGAGCAGGAAAAAGCAAAAAATTTCAGAATTGCACCTTGCAATGCGGAGAAATTACTGTTTGTGCATTTACAATATTCATTGATTTTTGCCATTGAAAAACGTCCAGAAATGATTGAAGCTACTGACTGAATGAAAGGAGCTGGCATCTCACTCTCTTTGAATTTTCTTTATCATGCTAAGAGGAGCAGGAAAAAGCAAAAAATTTCAGAATTGCACCTTGCAATGCGGAGAAATTACTGTTTGTGCATTTACAATATTCATTGATTTTTGCCATTGAAAAACATGTTATTCATATACCAGAAATGTTTGAAGCTACTGACTGAATGAAAGGAGCTGGCACCTCACTCTCTTTGAATCTTCTTTATCATGCTAAGAGGAGCAGGATAAAGCAAAAAATTTCAGAATTGCACCTTGCAATGCGGAGAAATTACTGTTTGTGCATTTACAATATTCATTGATTTTTGCCATTGAAAAACGTCCAGAAATGATTGAAGCTACTGACTGAATGAAAGGAGCTGGCATCTCACTCTCTTTGAATCTTCTTTATCATGCTAAGAGGAGCTGGAAAAAGCAAAAAATTTCAGAATTGCACCTTGCAATGCGGAGAAATTACTGTTTGTGCATTTACAATATTCATTAATTTTTGCCATTGAAAAACATCATGTTATTCATATACCAGAAATGTTTGAAGCTACTGACTGAATGAAAGGAGCTGGCATCTCACTCTCTTTGAATCTTCTTTATCATGCTAAGAGGAGCAGGAAAAAGCAAAAAATTTCAGAATTGCACCTTGCAATGCGGAGAAATTACTGTTTGTGCATTTACAATATTCATTGATTTTTGCCATTGAAAAACGTCCAGAAATGATTGAAGCTACTGACTGAATGAAAGGAGCTGGCATCTCACTCTCTTTGAATCTTTTTTATCATGCTAAGAGGAGCAGGAAAAAGCAAAAAATTTCAGAATTGCATCTTGCAATGCGGAGAAATTACTGTTTGTGCATTTACAATATTCATTGATTTTTGTCATTGAAAAACGTCCAGAAATGATTGAAGCTACTGACTGAATGAAAGGAGCTGGCATCTCACTCTCTTTGAATCTTCTTTATCATGCTAAGAGGAGCAGGAAAAAGCAAACAATTTCAGAATTGCGCCTTGCAATGCGGAGAAATTACTGTTTGTGCATTTACAAAATTCATTGATTTTTGCCATTGAAAAACATCATGTTATTCATTTACCAGAAATGATTGAAGCTACTGACTGAATGAAAGGAGCTGGCATCTCACTCTCTTTGAATCTTCTTTATCATGCTAAGAGGAGCAGGAAAAAGCAAAAAATTTCAGAATTGCACCTTGCAATGCGGAGAAATTACTGTTTGTGCATTTACAATATTCATTGATTTTTACCATTGAAAAACGTCCAGAAATGATTGAAGCTACTGACTGAATGAAAGTAGCTGGCATCTCACTCTCTTTGAATCTTCTTTATCATGCTAAGAGGAGCAGGAAAAAGCAAAAAATTTCAGACTTGCACCTTGCAATGCGGAGAAATTACTGTTTGTGCATTTACAATATTCATTGATTTTTGCCATTGAAAAACATCATGTTATTCATATACCAGAAATGTTTGAAGCTACTGACTGAATGAAAGGAGCTGGCATCTCACTCTCTTTGAATCTTCTTTATCATGCTAAGAGGAGCAGGAAAAAGCAAAAAATTTCAGAATTGCACCTTGCAATGCGGAGAAATTACTGTTTGTGCATTTACAATATTCATTGATTTTTGCCATTGAAAAACGTCCAGAAATGATTGAAGCTACTGACTGAATGAAAGGAGCTGGCATCTCACTCTCTTTGAATCTTCTTTATCATGCTAAGAGGAGCAGGAAAAAGCAAAAAATTTCAGAATTGCACCTTACAATGCGGAGAAATTACAGTTTGTGCATTTACAATATTCATTGATTTTTGCCATTGAAAAACGTCCAGAAATGATTGAAGCTACTGACTGAATGAAAGGAGCTGGCATCTCACTCTCTTTGAATCTTCTTTATCATGCTAAGAGGAGCAGGAAAAAGCAAAAAATTTCAGAATTGCACCTTGCAATGCGGAGAAATTACTGTTTGTGCATTTACAATATTCATTGATTTTTGCCATTGAAAAACGTCCAGAAATGATTGAAGCTACTGACTGAATGAAAGGAGCTGGCATCTCACTCTCTTTGAATCTTCTTTATCATGCTAAGAGGAGCAGGAAAAAGCAAAAAATTTCAGAATTGCACCTTGCAATGCGGAGAAATTACTGTTTGTGCATTTACAATATTCATTGATTTTTGCCATTGAAAAACATCATGTTATTCATATACCAGAAATGTTTGAAGCTACTGACTGAATGAAAGGAGGTGGCATCTCACTCTCTTTGAATCTTCTTTATCATGCTAAGAGGAGCAGGAAAAAGCAAAAAATTTCAGAATTGCACCTTGCAATGCGGAGAAATTACTGTTTGTGCAATTACAATATTCATTGATTTTTGCCATTGAAAAACGTCCAGAAATGATTGAAGCTACTGACTGAATGAAAGGAGCTGGCATCTCACTCTCTATGAATCTTCTTTATCATGCTAAGAGGAGCAGGAAAAGCAAAAAATTTCAGAATTGCACCTTGCAATGCGAAGAAATTACAGTTTGTGCATTTACAATATTCATTGACTTTTGCCATTGAAAAACATCCAGAAATGATTGAAGCTACTGACTGAATGAAAGGAGCTGGCATCTCACTCTCTTTGAATCTTCTTTATCATGCTAAGAGGAGCAGGAAAAAGCAAAAAATTTCAGAATTGCACCTTGCAATGCGGAGAAATTACTGTTTGTGCATTTACAATATTCATTGATTTTTGCCATTGAAAAACGTCCAGAAATGATTGAAGCTACTGACTGAATGAAAGGAGCTGGCATCTCACTCTCTTTGAATCTTCTTTATCATGCTAAGAGGAGCTGGAAAAAGCAAAAAATTTCAGAATTGCACCTTGCAATGCGGAGAAATTACTGTTTGTGCATTTACAATATTCATTAATTTTTGCCATTGAAAAACATCATGTTATTCATATACCAGAAATGTTTGAAGCTACTGACTGAATGAAAGGAGCTGGCATCTCACTCTCTTTGAATCTTCTTTATCATGCTAAGAGGAGCAGGAAAAAGCAAAAAATTTCAGAATTGCACCTTGCAATGCGGAGAAATTACTGTTTGTGCATTTACAATATTCATTGATTTTTGCCATTGAAAAACGTCCAGAAATGATTGAAGCTACTGACTGAATGAAAGGAGCTGGCATCTCACTCTCTTTGAATCTTTTTTATCATGCTAAGAGGAGCAGGAAAAAGCAAAAAATTTCAGAATTGCATCTTGCAATGCGGAGAAATTACTGTTTGTGCATTTACAATATTCATTGATTTTTGTCATTGAAAAACGTCCAGAAATGATTGAAGCTACTGACTGAATGAAAGGAGCTGGCATCTCACTCTCTTTGAATCTTCTTTATCATGCTAAGAGGAGCAGGAAAAAGCAAACAATTTCAGAATTGCGCCTTGCAATGCGGAGAAATTACTGTTTGTGCATTTACAAAATTCATTGATTTTTGCCATTGAAAAACATCATGTTATTCATTTACCAGAAATGATTGAAGCTACTGACTGAATGAAAGGAGCTGGCATCTCACTCTCTTTGAATCTTCTTTATCATGCTAAGAGGAGCAGGAAAAAGCAAAAAATTTCAGAATTGCACCTTGCAATGCGGAGAAATTACTGTTTGTGCATTTACAATATTCATTGATTTTTACCATTGAAAAACGTCCAGAAATGATTGAAGCTACTGACTGAATGAAAGTAGCTGGCATCTCACTCTCTTTGAATCTTCTTTATCATGCTAAGAGGAGCAGGAAAAAGCAAAAAATTTCAGACTTGCACCTTGCAATGCGGAGAAATTACTGTTTGTGCATTTACAATATTCATTGATTTTTGCCATTGAAAAACATCATGTTATTCATATACCAGAAATGTTTGAAGCTACTGACTGAATGAAAGGAGCTGGCATCTCACTCTCTTTGAATCTTCTTTATCATGCTAAGAGGAGCAGGAAAAAGCAAAAAATTTCAGAATTGCACCTTGCAATGCGGAGAAATTACTGTTTGTGCATTTACAATATTCATTGATTTTTGCCATTGAAAAACGTCCAGAAATGATTGAAGCTACTGACTGAATGAAAGGAGCTGGCATCTCACTCTCTTTGAATCTTCTTTATCATGCTAAGAGGAGCAGGAAAAAGCAAAAAATTTCAGAATTGCACCTTACAATGCGGAGAAATTACAGTTTGTGCATTTACAATATTCATTGATTTTTGCCATTGAAAAACGTCCAGAAATGATTGAAGCTACTGACTGAATGAAAGGAGCTGGCATCTCACTCTCTTTGAATCTTCTTTATCATGCTAAGAGGAGCAGGAAAAAGCAAAAAATTTCAGAATTGCACCTTGCAATGCGGAGAAATTACTGTTTGTGCATTTACAATATTCATTGATTTTTGCCATTGAAAAACGTCCAGAAATGATTGAAGCTACTGACTGAATGAAAGGAGCTGGCATCTCACTCTCTTTGAATCTTCTTTATCATGCTAAGAGGAGCAGGAAAAAGCAAAAAATTTCAGAATTGCACCTTGCAATGCGGAGAAATTACTGTTTGTGCATTTACAATATTCATTGATTTTTGCCATTGAAAAACATCATGTTATTCATATACCAGAAATGTTTGAAGCTACTGACTGAATGAAAGGAGGTGGCATCTCACTCTCTTTGAATCTTCTTTATCATGCTAAGAGGAGCAGGAAAAAGCAAAAAATTTCAGAATTGCACCTTGCAATGCGGAGAAATTACTGTTTGTGCAATTACAATATTCATTGATTTTTGCCATTGAAAAACGTCCAGAAATGATTGAAGCTACTGACTGAATGAAAGGAGCTGGCATCTCACTCTCTATGAATCTTCTTTATCATGCTAAGAGGAGCAGGAAAAGCAAAAAATTTCAGAATTGCACCTTGCAATGCGAAGAAATTACAGTTTGTGCATTTACAATATTCATTGACTTTTGCCATTGAAAAACATCCAGAAATGATTGAAGCTACTGACTGAATGAAAGGAGCTGGCATCTCACTCTCTTTGAATCTTCTTTATCATGCTAAGAGGAGCAGGAAAAAGCAAAAAATTTCAGAATTGCACCTTGCAATGCGGAGAAATTACTGTTTGTGCATTTACAATATTCATTGATTTTTGCCATTGAAAAACGTCCAGAAATGATTGAAGCTACTGACTGAATGAAAGGAGCTGGCATCTCACTCTCTTTGAATCTTCTTTATCATGCTAAGAGGAGCAGGAAAAAGCAAAAAATTTCAGAATTGCGCCTTGCAATGCGGAGAAATTACTGTTTGTGCATTTACAAAATTCATTGATTTTTGCCATTGAAAAACATCTGTTATTCATTTACCAGAAATGATTGAAGCTACTGACTGAATGAAAGGAGCTGGCATCTCACTCTCTTTGAATCTTCTTTATCATGCTAAGAGGAGCAGGAAAAAGCAAAACATTTCAGAATTGCACCTTGCAATGCGAAGAAATTACTGTTTGTGCATTTACAATATTCATTGATTTTTGCCATTGAAAAACGTCCAGAAATGATTGAAGCTACTGACTGAATGAAAGGAGCTGGCATCTCACTCTCTTTGAATCTTCTTTATCATGCTAAGAGGAGCAGGAAAAAGCAAAAAATTTCAGAATTGCACCTTGCAATGCGGAGAAATTACTGTTTGTGCATTTACAATATTCATTGATTTTTACCATTGAAAAACGTCCAGAAATGATTGAAGCTACTGACTGAATGAAAGTAGCTGGCATCTCACTCTCTTTGAATCTTCTTTATCATGCTAAGAGGAGCAGGAAAAAGCAAAAAATTTCAGACTTGCACCTTGCAATGCGGAGAAATTACTGTTTGTGCATTTACAATATTCATTGATTTTTGCCATTGAAAAACATCATGTTATTCATATACCAGAAATGTTTGAAGCTACTGACTGAATGAAAGGAGCTGGCATCTCACTCTCTTTGAATCTTCTTTATCATGCTAAGAGGAGCAGGAAAAAGCAAAAAATTTCAGAATTGCACCTTGCAATGCGGAGAAATTACTGTTTGTGCATTTACAATATTCATTGATTTTTGCCATTGAAAAACGTCCAGAAATGATTGAAGCTACTGACTGAATGAAAGGAGCTGGCATCTCACTCTCTTTGAATCTTCTTTATCATGCTAAGAGGAGCAGGAAAAAGCAAAAAATTTCAGAATTGCACCTTACAATGCGGAAAAATTACAGTTTGTGCATTTACAATATTCATTGATTTTTGCCATTGAAAAACGTCCAGAAATGATTGAAGCTACTGACTGAATGAAAGGAGCTGGCATCTCACTCTCTTTGAATCTTCTTTATCAAGTTAAGAGGAGCAGGAAAAAGCAAAAAATTTCAGAATTGCACCTTGCAATGCGGAGAAATTACTGTTTGTGCATTTACAATATTCATTGATTTTTGCCATTGAAAAACATGTTATTCATATACCAGAAATGTTTGAAGCTACTGACTGAATGAAAGGAGCTGGAACCTCACTCTCTTTGAATCTTCTTTATCATGCTAAGAGGAGCAGGAAAAAGCAAAAAATTTCAGAATTGCACCTTGCAATGCGGAGAAATTACTGTTTGTACATTTACAATATTCATTGATTTTTGCCATTGAAAAACGTCCAGAAATTATTGAAGCTACTGACTGAATGAAAGGAGCTGGCATCTCACTCACTTTGAATCTTCTTTATCATGCTAAGAGGAGCAGGAAAAAGCAAAAAATTTCAGAATTGCACCTTGCAATGCGGAGAAATTACTGTTTGTGCATTTACAATATTCATTGATTTTTGCCATTGAAAAACGTCCAGAAATGATTGAAGCTACTGACTGAATGAAAGGAGCTGGCATCTCACTCTCTTTGAATCTTCTTTATCATGCTAAGAGGAGCAGGAAAAAGCAAACAATTTCAGAATTGCGCCTTGCAATGCGGAGAAATTACTGTTTGTGCATTTACAAAATTCATTGATTTTTGCCATTGAAAAACATCATGTTATTCATTTACCAGAAATGATTGAAGCTACTGACTGAATGAAAGGAGCTGGCATCTCACTCTCTTTGAATCTTCTTTATCATGCTAAGAGGAGCAGGAAAAAGCAAAAAATTTCAGAATTGCACCTTGCAATGCGGAGAAATTACTGTTTGTGCATTTACAATATTCATTGATTTTTGCCATTGAAAAACGTCCAGAAATGATTGAAGCTACTGACTGAATGAAAGGAGCTGGCATCTCACTCTCTTTGAATCTTCTTTATCATGCTAAGAGGAGCGGGAAAAAGCAAAAAATTTCAGAATTGCACCTTGCAATGCGGAGAAATTACTGTTTGTGCATTTACAATATTCATTGATTTTTACCATTGAAAAACGTCCAGAAATGATTGAAGCTACTGACTGAATGAAAGTAGCTGGCATCTCACTCTCTTTGAATCTTCTTTATCATGCTAAGAGGAGCAGGAAAAAGCAAAAAATTTCAGACTTGCACCTTGCAATGCGGAGAAATTACTGTTTGTGCATTTACAATATTCATTGATTTTTGCCATTGAAAAACATCATGTTATTCATATACCAGAAATGTTTGAAGCTACTGACTGAATGAAAGGAGCTGGCATCTCACTCTCTTTGAATCTTCTTTATCATGCTAAGAGGAGCAGGAAAAAGCAAAAAATTTCAGAATTGCACCTTGCAATGCGGAGAAATTACTGTTTGTGCATTTACAATATTCATTGATTTTTGCCATTGAAAAACATCATGTTATTCATATACCAGAAATGTTTGAAGCTACTGACTGAATGAAAGGAGCTGGCATCTCACTCTCTTTGAATCTTCTTTATCATGCTAAGAGGAGCAGGAAAAAGCAAAAAATTTCAGAATTGCACCTTACAATGCGGAGAAATTACAGTTTGTGCATTTACAATATTCATTGATTTTTGCCATTGAAAAACGTCCAGAAATGATTGAAGCTACTGACTGAATGAAAGGAGCTGGCATCTCACTCTCTTTGAATCTTCTTTATCATGCTAAGTGGAGCAGGAAAAAGCAAAAAATTTCAGAATTGCACCTTGCAATGCGGAGAAATTACTGTTTGTGCATTTACAATATTCATTGATTTTTGCCATTGAAAAACGTCCAGAAATGATTGAAGCTACTGACTGAATGAAAGGAGCTGGCATCTCACTCTCTTTGAATTTTCTTTATCATGCTAAGAGGAGCAGGAAAAAGCAAAAAATTTCAGAATTGCACCTTGCAATGCGGAGAAATTACTGTTTGTGCATTTACAATATTCATTGATTTTTGCCATTGAAAAACATGTTATTCATATACCAGAAATGTTTGAAGCTACTGACTGAATGAAAGGAGCTGGCACCTCACTCTCTTTGAATCTTCTTTATCATGCTAAGAGGAGCAGGATAAAGCAAAAAATTTCAGAATTGCACCTTGCAATGCGGAGAAATTACTGTTTGTGCATTTACAATATTCATTGATTTTTGCCATTGAAAAACGTCCAGAAATGATTGAAGCTACTGACTGAATGAAAGGAGCTGGCATCTCACTCTCTTTGAATCTTCTTTATCATGCTAAGAGGAGCTGGAAAAAGCAAAAAATTTCAGAATTGCACCTTGCAATGCGGAGAAATTACTGTTTGTGCATTTACAATATTCATTAATTTTTGCCATTGAAAAACATCATGTTATTCATATACCAGAAATGTTTGAAGCTACTGACTGAATGAAAGGAGCTGGCATCTCACTCTCTTTGAATCTTCTTTATCATGCTAAGAGGAGCAGGAAAAAGCAAAAAATTTCAGAATTGCACCTTGCAATGCGGAGAAATTACTGTTTGTGCATTTACAATATTCATTGATTTTTGCCATTGAAAAACGTCCAGAAATGATTGAAGCTACTGACTGAATGAAAGGAGCTGGCATCTCACTCTCTTTGAATCTTTTTTATCATGCTAAGAGGAGCAGGAAAAAGCAAAAAATTTCAGAATTGCATCTTGCAATGCGGAGAAATTACTGTTTGTGCATTTACAATATTCATTGATTTTTGTCATTGAAAAACGTCCAGAAATGATTGAAGCTACTGACTGAATGAAAGGAGCTGGCATCTCACTCTCTTTGAATCTTCTTTATCATGCTAAGAGGAGCAGGAAAAAGCAAACAATTTCAGAATTGCGCCTTGCAATGCGGAGAAATTACTGTTTGTGCATTTACAAAATTCATTGATTTTTGCCATTGAAAAACATCATGTTATTCATTTACCAGAAATGATTGAAGCTACTGACTGAATGAAAGGAGCTGGCATCTCACTCTCTTTGAATCTTCTTTATCATGCTAAGAGGAGCAGGAAAAAGCAAAAAATTTCAGAATTGCACCTTGCAATGCGGAGAAATTACTGTTTGTGCATTTACAATATTCATTGATTTTTACCATTGAAAAACGTCCAGAAATGATTGAAGCTACTGACTGAATGAAAGTAGCTGGCATCTCACTCTCTTTGAATCTTCTTTATCATGCTAAGAGGAGCAGGAAAAAGCAAAAAATTTCAGACTTGCACCTTGCAATGCGGAGAAATTACTGTTTGTGCATTTACAATATTCATTGATTTTTGCCATTGAAAAACATCATGTTATTCATATACCAGAAATGTTTGAAGCTACTGACTGAATGAAAGGAGCTGGCATCTCACTCTCTTTGAATCTTCTTTATCATGCTAAGAGGAGCAGGAAAAAGCAAAAAATTTCAGAATTGCACCTTGCAATGCGGAGAAATTACTGTTTGTGCATTTACAATATTCATTGATTTTTGCCATTGAAAAACGTCCAGAAATGATTGAAGCTACTGACTGAATGAAAGGAGCTGGCATCTCACTCTCTTTGAATCTTCTTTATCATGCTAAGAGGAGCAGGAAAAAGCAAAAAATTTCAGAATTGCACCTTGCAATGCGGAGAAATTACAGTTTGTGCATTTACAATATTCATTGATTTTTGCCATTGAAAAACGTCCAGAAATGATTGAAGCTACTGACTGAATGAAAGGAGCTGGCATCTCACTCTCTTTGAATCTTCTTTATCATGCTAAGAGGAGCAGGAAAAAGCAAAAAATTTCAGAATTGCTCCTTGCAATGCGGAGAAATTACTGTTTGTGCATTTACAATATTCATTGATTTTTGCCATTGAAAAACATGTTATTCATATACCAGAAATGTTTGAAGCTACTGACTGAATGAAAGGAGCTGGCACCTCACTCTCTTTGAATCTTCTTTATCATGCTAAGAGGAGCAGGAAAAAGCTAAAAATTTCAGAATTGCACCTTGCAATGCGGAGAAATTACTGTTTGTGCATTTACAATATTCATTGATTTTTGCCATTGAAAAACGTCCAGAAATGATTGAAGCTACTGACTGAATGAAAGGAGCTGGCATCTCACTCTCTTTGAATCTTCTTTATCATGCTAAGAGGAGCAGGAAAATGCAAGAAATTTCAGAATTGCACGTTGCAATGCGGAGAAATTACTGTTTGTGCATTTACAATATTCATTGATTTTTACCATTGAAAAACGTCCAGAAATGATTGAAGCTACTGACTGAATGAAAGTAGCTGGCATCTCACTCTCTTTGAATCTTCTTTATCATGCTAAGAGGAGCAGGAAAAAGCAAAAAATTTCAGACTTGCACCTTGCAATGCGGAGAAATTACTGTTTGTGCATTTACAATATTCATTGATTTTTGCCATTGAAAAACATCATGTTATTCATATACCAGAAATGTTTGAAGCTACTGACTGAATGAAAGGAGCTGGCATCTCACTCTCTTTGAATCTTCTTTATCATGCTAAGAGGAGCAGGAAAAAGCAAAAAATTTCAGAATTGCACCTTGCAATGCGGAGAAATTACTGTTTGTGCATTTACAATATTCATTGATTTTTGCCATTGAAAAACATCATGTTATTCATATACCAGAAATGTTTGAAGCTACTGACTGAATGAAAGGAGCTGGCATCTCACTCTCTTTGAATCTTCTTTATCATGCTAAGAGGAGCAGGAAAAAGCAAAAAATTTCAGAATTGCACCTTACAATGCGGAGAAATTACAGTTTGTGCATTTACAATATTCATTGATTTTTGCCATTGAAAAACGTCCAGAAATGATTGAAGCTACTGACTGAATGAAAGGAGCTGGCATCTCACTCTCTTTGAATCTTCTTTATCATGCTAAGTGGAGCAGGAAAAAGCAAAAAATTTCAGAATTACACCTTGCAATGCGGAGAAATTACTGTTTGTGCATTTACAATATTCATTGATTTTTGCCATTGAAAAACGTCCAGAAATGATTGAAGCTACTGACTGAATGAAAGGAGCTGGCATCTCACTCTCTTTGAATTTTCTTTATCATGCTAAGAGGCGCAGGAAAAAGCAAAAAATTTCAGAATTGCACCTTGCAATGCGGAGAAATTACTGTTTGTGCATTTACAATATTCATTGATTTTTGCCATTGAAAAACATGTTATTCATATACCAGAAATGTTTGAAGCTACTGACTGAATGAAAGGAGCTGGCACCTCACTCTCTTTGAATCTTCTTTATCATGCTAAGAGGAGCAGGATAAAGCAAAAAATTTCAGAATTGCACCTTGCAATGCGGAGAAATTACTGTTTGTGCATTTACAATATTCATTGATTTTTGCCATTGAAAAACGTCCAGAAATGATTGAAGCTACTGACTGAATGAAAGGAGCTGGCATCTCACTCTCTTTGAATCTTCTTTATCATGCTAAGAGGAGCTGGAAAAAGCAAAAAATTTCAGAATTGCACCTTGCAATGCGGAGAAATTACTGTTTGTGCATTTACAATATTCATTAATTTTTGCCATTGAAAAACATCATGTTATTCATATACCAGAAATGTTTGAAGCTACTGACTGAATGAAAGGAGCTGGCATCTCACTCTCTTTGAATCTTCTTTATCATGCTAAGAGGAGCAGGAAAAAGCAAAAAATTTCAGAATTGCACCTTGCAATGCGGAGAAATTACTGTTTGTGCATTTACAATATTCATTGATTTTTGCCATTGAAAAACGTCCAGAAATGATTGAAGCTACTGACTGAATGAAAGGAGCTGGCATCTCACTCTCTTTGAATCTTTTTTATCATGCTAAGAGGAGCAGGAAAAAGCAAAAAATTTCAGAATTGCATCTTGCAATGCGGAGAAATTACTGTTTGTGCATTTACAATATTCATTGATTTTTGTCATTGAAAAACGTCCAGAAATGATTGAAGCTACTGACTGAATGAAAGGAGCTGGCATCTCACTCTCTTTGAATCTTCTTTATCATGCTAAGAGGAGCAGGAAAAAGCAAACAATTTCAGAATTGCGCCTTGCAATGCGGAGAAATTACTGTTTGTGCATTTACAAAATTCATTGATTTTTGCCATTGAAAAACATCATGTTATTCATTTACCAGAAATGATTGAAGCTACTGACTGATTTAAAGGAGCTGGCATCTCACTCTCTTTGAATCTTCTTTATCATGCTAAGAGGAGCAGGAAAAAGCAAAAAATTTCAGAATTGCACCTTGCAATGCGGAGAAATTACTGTTTGTGCATTTACAATATTCATTGATTTTTACCATTGAAAAACGTCCAGAAATGATTGAAGCTACTGACTGAATGAAAGTAGCTGGCATCTCACTCTCTTTGAATCTTCTTTATCATGCTAAGAGGAGCAGGAAAAAGCAAAAAATTTCAGACTTGCACCTTGCAATGCGGAGAAATTACTGTTTGTGCATTTACAATATTCATTGATTTTTGCCATTGAAAAACATCATGTTATTCATATACCAGAAATGTTTGAAGCTACTGACTGAATGAAAGGAGCTGGCATCTCACTCTCTTTGAATCTTCTTTATCATGCTAAGAGGAGCAGGAAAAAGCAAAAAATTTCAGAATTGCACCTTGCAATGCGGAGAAATTACTGTTTGTGCATTTACAATATTCATTGATTTTTGCCATTGAAAAACGTCCAGAAATGATTGAAGCTACTGACTGAATGAAAGGAGCTGGCATCTCACTCTCTTTGAATCTTCTTTATCATGCTAAGAGGAGCAGGAAAAAGCAAAAAATTTCAGAATTGCACCTTGCAATGCGGAGAAATTACAGTTTGTGCATTTACAATATTCATTGATTTTTGCCATTGAAAAACGTCCAGAAATGATTGAAGCTACTGACTGAATGAAAGGAGCTGGCATCTCACTCTCTTTGAATCTTCTTTATCATGCTAAGAGGAGCAGGAAAAAGCAAAAAATTTCAGAATTGCTCCTTGCAATGCGGAGAAATTACTGTTTGTGCATTTACAATATTCATTGATTTTTGCCATTGAAAAACATGTTATTCATATACCAGAAATGTTTGAAGCTACTGACTGAATGAAAGGAGCTGGCACCTCACTCTCTTTGAATCTTCTTTATCATGCTAAGAGGAGCAGGAAAAAGCTAAAAATTTCAGAATTGCACCTTGCAATGCGGAGAAATTACTGTTTGTGCATTTACAATATTCATTGATTTTTGCCATTGAAAAACGTCCAGAAATGATTGAAGCTACTGACTGAATGAAAGGAGCTGGCATCTCACTCTCTTTGAATCTTCTTTATCATGCTAAGAGGAGCAGGAAAATGCAAGAAATTTCAGAATTGCACGTTGCAATGCGGAGAAATTACTGTTTGTGCATTTATAATATTCATTGATTTTTGCCATTGAAAAACATCCAGAAATGATTGAAGCTACTGACTGAATGAAAGGAGCTGGCATCTCACTCTCTTTGAATCTTCTTTATCATGCTAAGAGGAGCAGGAAAAAGCAAAAAAATTCAGAATTGCACCTTGCAATGCGGAGAAATTACTGTTTGTGCATTTACAATATTCATTGATTTTTGCCATTGAAAAACATCATGTTATTCATATACCAGAAATGATTGAAGCTACTGACTGAATGAAAGGAGCTGGCATCTCACTCTCTTTGAATCTTCTTTATCATGCTAAGAGGAGCAGGAAAAAGCAAAAAATTTCAGAATTGCACCTTGCAATGCGGAGAAATTACTGTTTGTGCATTTACAATATTCATTGATTTTTGCATTGAAAAACGTCCAGAAATGACTGAAGCTACTGACTGAATGAAAGGAGCTGGCATCTCACTCTCTTTGAATCTTCTTTATCATGCTAAGAGGAGCAGGAAAAAGCAAAAAATTTCAGAATTGCATCTTGCAATGCGGAGAAATTACTGTTTGTGCATTTACAATATTCATTGATTTTTGCCATTGAAAAACGTCCAGAAATGATTGAAGCTACTGACTGAATGAAAGGAGCTGGCATCTCACTCTCTTTGAATCTTCTTTATCATGCTAAGAGGAGCAGGAAAAAGCAAAAAATTTCAGAATTGCACCTTGCAATGCGGAGAAATTACTGTTTGTGCATTTACAATATTCATTGATTTTTGCCATTGAAAAACATCATGTTATTCATATACCAGAAATGATTGAAGCTACTGACTGAATGAAAGGAGCTGGCATCTCACTCTCTTTGAATCTTCTTTATCATGCTAAGAGGAGCAGGAAAAAGCAAAAAATTTCATTCAGTCAGTAGCTTCAAACATTTCTGGTATATGAAAAACATGTTTTTCAATGGCAAAAATCAATGAATATTGTAAATGCACAAACAGTAATATCTCCACATTGCAAGGTGCAATTCTGAAATTTTTTGCTTTTTCCTGTTAATCCTAGCATGATAAAGAAGATTCAAAGAGAGTGAGATGCCAGCTCCTTTCATTCAGTCAGTAGCTTCAAACATTTCTGGTATATGAAAAACATGTTTTTCAATGGCAAAAATCAATGAATATTGTAAATGCACAAACAGTAATATCTCCACATTGCAAGGTGCAATTCTGAAATTTTTTGCTTTTTCCTGCTCCTCTTAGCATGATAAAGAAGATTCAAAGAGAGTGAGATGCCAGCTCCTTTCATTCAGTCAGTAGCTTCAAACATTTCTGGTATATGAATAACATGATGTTTTTCAATGGCAAAAATCAATGAATATTGTAAATGCACAAACAGTAATTTCTCCGCATTGCAAGGTGCAATTCTGAAATTTTTTGCTTTTTCCTGCTCCTCTTAGCATGATAAAGAAGATTCAAGGAGAGTGAGATGCCAGCTCCTTTCATTCAGTCAGTAGCTTCAAACATTTCTGGTATATGAATAACATGATGTTTTTCAATGGCAAAAATCAATGAATATTGTAAATGCACAAACAGTAATTTCTCCGCATTGCAAGGTGCAATTCTGAAATTTTTTGCTTTATCCTGCTCCTCTTAGCATGATAAAGAAGATTCAAAGAGAGTGAGATGCCAGCTCCTTTCATTCAGTCACTAGCTTCAATCATTTCTGGACGTTTTTCAATGGCAAAAATCATTGAATATTGTAAATGCACAAACAGTAATTTCTCCGCATTGCAAGGTGCAATTCTCAAATTTTTTACTTTTTCCTGCTCCTCTTAGCATGATAAAGAAGATTCAAAGAGAGTGAGATGCCAGCTCCTTTCATTCAGTCAGTAGCTTCAATCATTTCTGGTATATGAATAACATGATGTTTTTCAATGGCAAAAATCAATGAATATTGTAAATGCACAAACAGTAATTTCTCCGCATTGCAAGGTGCAATTCTGAGATTTTTTGCTTTTTCCTGCTCCTCTTAGCATGATAAAGAAGATTCAAAGAGAGTGAGATGCCAGCTCCTTTCATTCAGTCAGTAGCTTCAATCATTTCTGGACGTTTTTCAATGGCAAAAATCAATGAATATTCTAAATGCACAAACAGTAATTTCTCCGCATTGCAAGGTGCAATTCTGAAATTTTTTGCTTTTTCCTGCTCCTCTTAGCATGATAAACAAGATTCAAAGAGAGTGAGATGCCAGCTCCTTTCATTCAGTCAGTAGCTTCAATCATTTCTGGACGTTTTTCAATGGCAAAAATCAATGAATATTGTAAATGCACAAACAGTAATTTCTCCGCATTGCAAGGTGCAATTCTGAAATTTTTTGCTTTTTCCTGCTCCTCTTAGCATGATAAAGAAGATTCAAAGAGAGTGAGAAGCCAGCTCCTTTCATTCAGTCAGTAGCTTCAATCATTTCTGGACGTTTTTCAATTGCAAAAATCAATGAATATTGTAAATGCACAAACAGTAATTTCTCCGCATTGCAAGGTGCAATTCTGAAATTTTTTGCTTTTTCCTGCTCCTCTTAGCATGATAAAGAAGATTCAAAGAGAGTGAGATGCCAGCTCCTTTCATTCAGTCAGTAGCTTCAATCATTTCTGGTATATGAATAACATGATGTTTTTCAATGGCAAAAATCAATGAATATTGTAAATGCACAAACAGTAATTTCTCCGCATTGCAAGGTGCAATTCTGAAATTTTTTGCTTTTTCCTGCTCCTCTTAGCATGATAAAGAAGATTCAAAGAGAGTGAGATGCCAGCTCCTTTCATTCAGTCAGTAGCTTCAATCATTTCTGGACGTTTTTCAATGGCAAAAATCAATGAATATTGTAAATGCACAAACAGTAATTTCTCCGCATTGCAAGGTGCAATTCTGAAATTTTTTGCTTTTTCCTGCTCCTCTTAGCATGATAAAGAAGATTCAAAGAGAGTGAGATGCCAGCTCCTTTCATTCAGTCAGTAGCTTCAATCATTTCTGGACGTTTTTCAATGGCAAAAATCAATGAATATTGTAAATGCACAAACAGTAATTTCTCCGCATTGCAAGGTGCAATTCTGAAATTTTTTGCTTTTTCCTGCTCCTCTTAGCATGATAAAGAAGATTCAAAGAGAGTGAGAAGCCAGCTCCTTTCATTCAGTCAGTAGCTTCAATCATTTCTGGACGTTTTTCAATTGCAAAAATCAATGAATATTGTAAATGCACAAACAGTAATTTCTCCGCATTGCAAGGTGCAATTCTGAAATTTTTTGCTTTTTCCTGCTCCTCTTAGCATGATAAACAAGATTCAAAGAGAGTGAGATGCCAGCTCCTTTCATTCAGTCAGTAGCTTCAATCATTTCTGGACGTTTTTCAATGGCAAAAATCAATGAATATTGTAAATGCACAAACAGTAATTTCTCCGCATTGCAAGGTGCAATTCTGAAATTTTTTGCTTTTTCCTGCTCCTCTTAGCATGATAAAGAAGATTCAAAGAGAGTGAGAAGCCAGCTCCTTTCATTCAGTCAGTAGCTTCAATCATTTCTGGACGTTTTTCAATTGCAAAAATCAATGAATATTGTAAATGCACAAACAGTAATTTCTCCGCATTGCAAGGTGCAATTCTGAAATTTTTTGCTTTTTCCTGCTCCTCTTAGCATGATAAAGAAGATTCAAAGAGAGTGAGATGCCAGCTCCTTTCATTCAGTCAGTAGCTTCAATCATTTCTGGTATATGAATAACATGATGTTTTTCAATGGCAAAAATCAATGAATATTGTAAATGCACAAACAGTAATTTCTCCGCATTGCAAGGTGCAATTCTGAAATTTTTTGCTTTTTCCTGCTCCTCTTAGCATGATAAAGAAGATTCAAAGAGAGTGAGATGCCAGCTCCTTTCATTCAGTCAGTAGCTTCAATCATTTCTGGACGTTTTTCAATGGCAAAAATCAATGAATATTGTAAATGCACAAACAGTAATTTCTCCGCATTGCAAGGTGCAATTCTGAAATTTTTTGCTTTTTCCTGCTCCTCTTAGCATGATAAAGAAGATTCAAAGAGAGTGAGATGCCAGCTCCTTTCATTCAGTCAGTAACTTCAATCATTTCTGGACGTTTTTCAATGGCAAAAATCAATGAATATTGTAAATGCACAAACAGTAATTTCTCCGCATTGCAAGGTGCAATTCTGAAATTTTTTGCTTTTTCCTGCTCCTCTTAGCATGATAAAGAAGATTCAAAGAGAGTGAGACGCCAGCTCCTTTCGTTCAGTCAGTAGCTTCAATCATTTCTGGACGTTTTTCAATGGCAAAAATCATTGAATATTGTAAATGCACAAACAGTAATTTCTCCGCATTGCAAGGTGCAATTCTGAAATTTTTTACTTTTTCCTGCTCCTCTTAGCATGATAAAGAAGATTCAAAGAGAGTGAGATGCCAGCTCCTTTCATTCAGTCAGTAGCTTCAATCATTTCTGGTATATGAATAACATGATGTTTTTCAATGGCAAAAATCAATGAATATTGTAAATGCACAAACAGTAATTTCTCCGCATTGCAAGGTGCAATTCTGAAATTTTTTGCTTTTTCCTGCTCCTCTTAGCATGATAAAGAAGATTCAAAGAGAGTGAGACGCCAGCTCCTTTCGTTCAGTCAGTAGCTTCAATCATTTCTGGACGTTTTTCAATGGCAAAAATCATTGAATATTGTAAATGCACAAACAGTAATTTCTCCGCATTGCAAGGTGCAATTCTGAAATTTTTTACTTTTTCCTGCTCCTCTTAGCATGATAAAGAAGATTCAAAGAGAGTGAGATGCCAGCTCCTTTCATTCAGTCAGTAGCTTCAATCATTTCTGGTATATGAATAACATGATGTTTTTCAATGGCAAAAATCAATGAATATTGTAAATGCACAAACAGTAATTTCTCCGCATTGCAAGGTGCAATTCTGAAATTTTTTGCTTTTTCCTGCTCCTCTTAGCATGATAAAGAAGATTCAAAGAGAGTGAGATGCCAGCTCCTTTCATTCAGTCAGTAGCTTCAATCATTTCTGGACGTTTTTCAATGGCAAAAATCAACGAATATTGTAAATGCACAAACAGTAATTTCTCCGCATTGCAAGGTGCAATTCTGAAATTTTTTGCTTTTTCCTGCTCCTCTTAGCATGATAAAGAAGATTCAAAGAGAGTGAGATGCCAGCTCCTTTCATTCAGTCAGTAGCTTCAATCATTTCTGGTATATGAATAACATAATGTTTTTCAATGGCAAAAATCAATGAATATTGTAAATGCACAAACAGTAATTTCTCCGCATTGCAAGGTGCAATTCTGAAATTTTTTGCTTTTTCCTGCTCCTCTTAGCATGATAAAGAAGATTCAAAGAGAGTGAGATGCCAGCTCCTTTCATTCAGTCAGTAGCTTCAATCATTTCTGGTATATGAATAACATGATGTTTTTCAATGGCAAAAATCAATGAATATTGTAAATGCACAAACAGTAATTTCTCCGCATTGCAAGGTGCAATTCTGAAATTTTTTGCTTTTTCCTGCTCCTCTTAGCATGATAAAAAAGATTCAAAGAGAGTGAGATGCCAGCTCCTTTCATTCAGTCAGTAGCTTCAATCATTTCTGGTATATGAATAACGTGATGTTTTTCAATGGCAAAAATCAATGAATATTGTAAATGCACAAACAGTAATTTCTCCGCATTGCAAGGTGCAATTCTGAAATTTTTTGCTTTTTCCTGCTCCTCTTAGCATGATAAAGAAGATTCAAAGAGAGTGAGATGCCAGCTCCTTTCATTCAGTCAGTAGCTTCAAACATTTCTGGTATATGAATAACATGATGTTTTTCAATGGCAAAAATCAATGAATATTGTAAATGCACAAACAGTAATTTCTCCGCATTGCAAGGTGCAATTCTGAAATTTTTTGCTTTTTCCTGCTCCTCTTAGCATGATAAAGAAGATTCAAGGAGAGTGAGATGCCAGCTCCTTTCATTCAGTCAGTAGCTTCAAACATTTCTGGTATATGAATAACATGATGTTTTTCAATGGCAAAAATCAATGAATATTGTAAATGCACAAACAGTAATTTCTCCGCATTGCAAGGTGCAATTCTGAAATTTTTTGCTTTATCCTGCTCCTCTTAGCATGATAAAGAAGATTCAAAGAGAGTGAGATGCCAGCTCCTTTCATTCAGTCAGTAGCTTCAATCATTTCTGGACGTTTTTCAATGGCAAAAATCATTGAATATTGTAAATGCACAAACAGTAATTTCTCCGCATTGCAAGGTGCAATTCTGAAATTTTTTACTTTTTCCTGCTCCTCTTAGCATGATAAAGAAGATTCAAAGAGAGTGAGATGCCAGCTCCTTTCATTCAGTCAGTAGCTTCAATCATTTCTGGTATATGAATAACATGATGTTTTTCAATGGCAAAAATCAATGAATATTGTAAATGCACAAACAGTAATTTCTCCGCATTGCAAGGTGCAATTCTGAGATTTTTTGCTTTTTCCTGCTCCTCTTAGCATGATAAAGAAGATTCAAAGAGAGTGAGATGCCAGCTCCTTTCATTCAGTCAGTAGCTTCAATCATTTCTGGACGTTTTTCAATGGCAAAAATCAATGAATATTCTAAATGCACAAACAGTAATTTCTCCGCATTGCAAGGTGCAATTCTGAAATTTTTTGCTTTTCCTGCTCCTCTTAGCATGATAAACAAGATTCAAAGAGAGTGAGATGCCAGCTCCTTTCATTCAGTCAGTAGCTTCAATCATTTCTGGATGTTTTTCAATGGCAAAAATCAATGAATATTGTAAATGCACAAACAGTAATTTCTCCGCATTGCAAGGTGCAATTCTGAAATTTTTTGCTTTTTCCTGCTCCTCTTAGCATGATAAAGAAGATTCAAAGAGAGTGAGAAGCCAGCTCCTTTCATTCAGTCAGTAGCTTCAATCATTTCTGGACGTTTTTCAATTGCAAAAATCAATGAATATTGTAAATGCACAAACAGTAATTTCTCCGCATTGCAAGGTGCAATTCTGAAATTTTTTGCTTTTTCCTGCTCCTCTTAGCATGATAAAGAAGATTCAAAGAGAGTGAGATGCCAGCTCCTTTCATTCAGTCAGTAGCTTCAATCATTTCTGGTATATGAATAACATGATGTTTTTCAATGGCAAAAATCAATGAATATTGTAAATGCACAAACAGTAATTTCTCCGCATTGCAAGGTGCAATTCTGAAATTTTTTGCTTTTTCCTGCTCCTCTTAGCATGATAAAGAAGATTCAAAGAGAGTGAGATGCCAGCTCCTTTCATTCAGTCAGTAGCTTCAATCATTTCTGGACGTTTTTCAATGGCAAAAATCAATGAATATTGTAAATGCGCAAACAGTAATTTCTCCGCATTGCAAGGTGCAATTCTGAAATTTTTTGCTTTTTCCTGCTCCTCTTAGCATGATAAAGAAGATTCAAAGAGAGTGAGATGCCAGCTCATTTCATTCAGTCAGTAGCTTCAATCATTTCTGCACGTTTTTCAATGGCAAAAATCAATGAATATTGTAAATGCACAAACAGTAATTTCTCCGCATTGCAAGGTGCAATTCTGAAATTTTTTGCTTTTTCCTGCTCCTCTTAGCATGATAAAAAAGATTCAAAGAGAGTGAGATGCCAGCTCCTTTCATTCAGTCAGTAGCTTCAAACATTTCTGGTATATGAATAACATGGTTTTTCAATGGCAAAAATCAATGAATATTGTAAATGCACAAACAGTAATTTCTCCGCATTGCAAGGTGCAATTCTGAAATTTTTTGCTTTTTCCTGCTCCTCTTAGCATGATAAAGAAGATTCAAAGAGAGTGAGATGCCAGCTCCTTTCGTTCAGTCAGTAGCTTCAATCATTTCTGGACGTTTTTCAATGGCAAAAATCATTGAATATTGTAAATGCACAAACAGTAATTTCTCCGCATTGCAAGGTGCAATTCTGAAATTTTTTACTTTTTCCTGCTCCTCTTAGCATGATAAAGAAGATTCAAAGAGAGTGAGATGCCAGCTCCTTTCATTCAGTCAGTAGCTTCAATCATTTCTGGTATATGAATAACATGATGTTTTTCAATGGCAAAAATCAATGAATATTGTAAATGCACAAACAGTAATTTCTCCGCATTGCAAGGTGCAATTCTGAAATTTTTTGCTTTTTCCTGCTCCTCTTAGCATGATAAAGAAGATTCAAAGAGAGTGAGATGCCAGCTCCTTTCATTCAGTCAGTAGCTTCAATCATTTCTGGACGTTTTTCAATGGCAAAAATCAACGAATATTGTAAATGCACAAACAGTAATTTCTCCGCATTGCAAGGTGCAATTCTGAAATTTTTTCCTTTTTCCTGCTCCTCTTAGCATGATAAAGAAGATTCAAAGAGAGTGAGATGCCAGCTCCTTACATTCAGTCAGTAGCTTCAATCATTTCTGGTAAATGAATAACATGATGTTTTTCAATGGCAAAAATCAATGAATTTTGTAAATGCACAAACAGTAATTTCTCCGCATTGCAAGGCGCAATTCTGAAATTTTTTGCTTTTTCCTGCTCCTCTTAGCATGATAAAGAAGATTCAAAGAGAGTGAGATGCCAGCTCCTTTCAATCAGTCAGTAGCTTCAATCATTTCTGGACGTTTTTCAATGGCAAAAATCAATGAATATTGTAAATGCACAAACAGTAATTTCTCCGCATTGCAAGGTGCAATTCTGAAATTTTTTGCTTTTTCCTGCTCCTCTTAGCATGATAAAGAAGATTCAAAGAGAGTGAGATGCCAGCTCCTTTCATTCAGTCAGTAGCTTCAATCATTTCTGGACGTTTTTCAATGGCAAAAATCAATGAATATTGTAAATGCACAAACAGTAATTTTTCCGCATTGCAAGGTGCAATTCTGAAATTTTTTGCTTATTCCTGCTCCTCTTAGCATGATAAAGAAGATTCAAAGAGAGTGAGGTGCCAGCTCCTTTCATTCAGTCAGTAGCTTCAAACATTTCTGGTATATGAATAACGTTTTTCAATGGCAAAAATCAATGAATATTGTAAATGCACAAACAGTTATTTCTCCGCATTGCAAGGTGCAATTCTGAAATTTTTTGCTTTTTCCTGCTCCTCTTAGCATGATAAAGAAGATTCAAAGAGAGTGAGATGCCAGCTCCTTTCATTCAGTCAGTAGCTTCAATCATTTCTGGACGTTTTTCAATGGCAAAAATCAATGAATATTGTAAATGCACAAACACTAATTTCTCCGCATTGCAAGGTGCAATTCTGAAATTTTTTGCTTTTTCCTGCTCCTCTTAGCATGATAAAGAAGATTCAAAGAGAGTGAGATGCCAGCTCCTTTCATTCAGTCAGTAGCTTCAATCATTTCTGGACGTTTTTCAATGGCAAAAATCAATGAATATTGTAAATGCACAAACAGTAATTTCTCCGCATTGCAAGGTGCAATTCTGAAATTTTTTGCTTTTTCCTGCTCCTCTTAGCATGATAAAGAAGATTCAAAGAGAGTGAGATGCCAGCTCCTTTCATTCAGTCAGTAGCTTCAATCATTTCTGGACGTTTTTCAATGGCAAAAATCAATGAATATTGTAAATGCACAAACAGTAATTTCTCCGCATTGCAAGGTGCAATTCTGAAATTTTTGCTTTTTCCTGCTCCTCTTAGCATGATAAAGAAGATTCAAAGAGAGTGAGGTGCCAGCTCCTTTCATTCAGTCAGTAGCTTCAAACATTTCTGGTATATGAATAACATGTTTTTCAATGGCAAAAATCAATGAATATTGTAAATGCACAAACAGTAATTTCTCCGCATTGCAAGGAGCAATTCTGAAATTTTTTGCTTTTTCCTGCTCCTCTTAGCATGATAAAGAAGATTCAAAGAGAGTGAGATGCCAGCTCCTTTCATTCAGTCAGTAGCTTCAATCATTTCTGGACGTTTTTCAATGGCAAAAATCAATGAATATTGTAAATGCACAAACTGTAATTTCTCCGCATTGCAAGGTGCAATTCTGAAATTTTTTGCTTTTTCCTGCTCCTCTTAGCATGATAAAGAAGATTCAAAGAGAGTGAGATGCCAGCTCTTTTCATTCAGTCAGTAGCTTCAATCATTTCTGGACGTTTTTCAATGGCAAAAATCAATGAATATTGTAAATGCACAAACAGTAATTTCTCCGCATTGCAAGGTGCAATTCTGAAATTTTTTGCTTTTTCCTGCTCCTCTTAGCATGATAAAGAAGATTCAAAGAGAGTGAGATGCCAGCTCCTTTCATTCAATCAGTAGCTTCAAACATTTCTGGTATATGAATAACATGATGTTTTTCAATGGCAAAAATCAATGAATATTGTAAATGCACAAACAGTAATTTCTCCGCATTGCAAGGTGCAATTCTGAAATTTTTTGCTTTTTCCTGCTCCTCTTAGCATGATAAAGAAGATTCAAAGAGAGTGAGATGCCAGCTCCTTACATTCAGTCAGTAGCTTCAATCATTTCTGGTAAATGAATAACATGATGTTTTTCAATGGCAAAAATCAATGAATTTTGTAAATGCACAAACAGTAATTTCTCCGCATTGCAAGGCGCAATTCTGAAATTTTTTGCTTTTTCCTGCTCCTCTTAGCATGATAAAGAAGATTCAAAGAGAGTGAGATGCCAGCTCCTTTCAATCAGTCAGTAGCTTCAATCATTTCTGGACGTTTTTCAATGGCAAAAATCAATGAATATTGTAAATGCACAAACAGTAATTTCTCCGCGTTGCAAGGTGCAATTCTGAAATTTTTTGCTTTTTCCTGCTCCTCTTAGCATGATAAAGAAGATTCAAAGAGAGTGAGATGCCAGCTCCTTTCATTCAGTCAGTAGCTTCAATCATTTCTGGACGTTTTTCAATGGCAAAAATCAATGAATATTGTAAATGCACAAACAGTAATTTTTCCGCATTGCAAGGTGCAATTCTGAAATTTTTTGCTTATTCCTGCTCCTCTTAGCATGATAAAGAAGATTCAAAGAGAGTGAGGTGCCAGCTCCTTTCATTCAGTCAGTAGCTTCAAACATTTCTGGTATATGAATAACGTTTTTCAATGGCAAAAATCAATGAATATTGTAAATGCACAAACAGTTATTTCTCCGCATTGCAAGGTGCAATTCTGAAATTTTTTGCTTTTTCCTGCTCCTCTTAGCATGATAAAGAAGATTCAAAGAGATTGAGATGCCAGCTCCTTTCATTCAGTCAGTAGCTTCAATCATTTCTGGACGTTTTTCAATGGCAAAAATCAATGAATATTGTAAATGCACAAACAGTAATTTCTCCGCATTGCAAGGTGCAATTCTGAAATTTTTTGCTTTTTCCTGCTCCTCTTAGCATGATAAAGAAGATTCAAAGAGAGTGAGATGCCAGCTCCTTTCATTCAGTCAGTAGCTTCAATCATTTCTGGACGTTTTTCAATGGCAAAAATCAATGAATATTGTAAATGCACAAACAGTAATTTCTCCGCATTGCAAGGTGCAATTCTGAAATTTTTTGCTTTTTCCTGCTCCTCTTAGCATGATAAAGAAGATTCAAAGAGAGTGAGATGCCATCTCCTTTCATTCAGTCAGTAGCTTCAATCATTTCTGGACGTTTTTCAATGGCAAAAATCAATGAATATTGTAAATGCACAAACAGTAATTTCTCCGCATTGCAAGGTGCAATTCTGAAATTTTTGCTTTTTCCTGCTCCTCTTAGCATGATAAAGAAGATTCAAAGAGAGTGAGGTGCCAGCTCCTTTCATTCAGTCAGTAGCTTCAAACATTTCTGGTACATGAATAACATGATGTTTTTCAATGGCAAAAATCAATGAATATTGTAAATGCACAAACAGTAATTTCTCCGCATTGCAAGGTGCAATTCTGAAATTTTTTGCTTTTTCCTGCTCCTCTTAGCATGATAAAGAAGATTCAAAGAGAGTGAGATGCCAGCTCCTTTCATTCAGTCAGTAGCTTCAATCATTTCTGGACGTTTTTCAATGGCAAAAATCAATGAATATTGTAAATGCACAAACAGTAATTTCTCCGCATTGCAAGGTGCAATTCTAAAATTTTTTGCTTTTTCCTGCTCCTCTTAGCATGATAAAGAAGATTCAAAGAGAGTGTGGTGCCAGCTCCTTTCATTCAGTCAGTAGCTTCAAACATTTCTGGTATATGAATAACATGTTTTTCAATGGCAAAAATCAATGAATATTGTAAATGCACAAACTGTAATTTCTCCGCATTGCAAGGTGCAATTCTGAAATTTTTTGCTTTTTCCTGCTCCTCTTAGCATGATAAAGAAAATTCAAAGAGAGTGAGATGCCAGCTCCTTTCATTCAGTCAGTAGCTTCAATCATTTCTGGACGTTTTTCAATGGCAAAAATCAATGAATATTGTAAATGCACAAACAGTAATTTCTCCGCATTGCAAGGTGCAATTCTGAAATTTTTTGCTTTTTCCTGCTCCTCTTAGCATGATAAAGAAGATTCAAAGAGAGTGAGATGCCAGCTCCTTTCATTCAGTCAGTAGCTTCAATCATTTCTGGACGTTTTTCAATGGCAAAAATCAATGAATATTGTAAATGCACAAACTGTAATTTCTCCGCATTGTAAGGTGCAATTCTGAAATTTTTTGCTTTTTCCTGCTCCTCTTAGCATGATAAAGAAGATTCAAAGAGAGTGAGATGCCAGCTCCTTTCATTCAGTCAGTAGCTTCAATCATTTCTGGACGTTTTTCAATGGCAAAAATCAATGAATATTGTAAATGCACAAACAGTAATTTCTCCGCATTGCAAGGTGCAATTCTGAAATTTTTTGCTTTTTCCTGCTCCCCTTAGCATGATAAAGAAGATTCAAAGAGAGTGAGATGCCAGCTCCTTTCATTCAGTCAGTAGCTTCAATCATTTCTGGACGTTTTTCAATGGCAAAAATCAATGAATATTGTAAATGCACAAACAGAAATTTCTCCGCATTGCAAGGTGCAATTCTGAAATTTTTTGCTTTTTCCTGCTCCTCTTAGCATGATAAAGAAGATTCAAAGAGAGTGAGATGCCAGCTCCTTTCATTCAGTCAGTAGCTTCAAACATTTCTGGTATATGAATAACATGATGTTTTTCAATGGCAAAAATCAATGAATATTGTAAATGCACAAACAGTAATTTCTCCGCATTGCAAGGTGCAATTCTGAAATTTTTTGCTTTTTCCTGCTCCTCTTAGCATGATAAAGAAGATTCAAAGAGAGTGAGATGCCAGCTCCTTTCATTCAGTCAGTAGCTTCAATCATTTCTGGACGTTTTTCAATGGCAAAAATCAATGAATATTGTAAATGCACAAACAGTAATTTCTCCGCATTGCAAGGTGCAATTCTAAAATTTTTTGCTTTTTCCTGCTCCTCTTAGCATGATAAAGAAGATTCAAAGAGAGTGTGGTGCCAGCTCCTTTCATTCAGTCAGTAGCTTCAAACCTTTCTGGTATATGAATAACATGTTTTTCAATGGCAAAAATCAATGAATATTGTAAATGCACAAACTGTAATTTCTCCGCATTGCAAGGTGCAATTCTGAAATTTTTTGCTTTTTCCTGCTCCTCTTAGCATGATAAAGAAAATTCAAAGAGAGTGAGATGCCAGCTCCTTTCATTCAGTCAGTAGCTTCAATCATTTCTGGACGTTTTTCAATGGCAAAAATCAATGAATATTGTAAATGCACAAACAGTAATTTCTCCGCATTGCAAGGTGCAATTCTGAAATTTTTTGCTTTTTCCTGCTCCTCTTAGCATGATAAAGAAGATTCAAAGAGAGTGAGATGCCAGCTCCTTTCATTCAGTCAGTAGCTTCAATCATTTCTGGACGTTTTTCAATGGCAAAAATCAATGAATATTGTAAATGCACAAACTGTAATTTCTCCGCATTGTAAGGTGCAATTCTGAAATTTTTTGCTTTTTCCTGCTCCTCTTAGCATGATAAAGAAGATTCAAAGAGAGTGAGATGCCAGCTCCTTTCATTCAGTCAGTAGCTTCAATCATTTCTGGACGTTTTTCAATGGCAAAAATCAATGAATATTGTAAATGCACAAACAGTAATTTCTCCGCATTGCAAGGTGCAATTCTGAAATTTTTTGCTTTTTCCTGCTCCCCTTAGCATGATAAAGAAGATTCAAAGAGAGTGAGATGCCAGCTCCTTTCATTCAGTCAGTAGCTTCAATCATTTCTGGACGTTTTTCAATGGCAAAAATCAATGAATATTGTAAATGCACAAACAGAAATTTCTCCGCATTGCAAGGTGCAATTCTGAAATTTTTTGCTTTTTCCTGCTCCTCTTAGCATGATAAAGAAGATTCAAAGAGAGTGAGATGCCAGCTCCTTTCATTCAGTCAGTAGCTTCAAACATTTCTGGTATATGAATAACATGATGTTTTTCAATGGCAAAAATCAATGAATATTGTAAATGCACAAACAGTAATTTCTCCGCATTGCAAGGTGCAATTCTGAAATTTTTTGCTTTTTCCTGCTCCTCTTAGCATGATAAAGAAGATTCAAAGAGAGTGAGATGCCAGCTCCTTTCGTTCAGTCAGTAGCTTCAATCATTTCTGGACGTTTTTCAATGGCAAAAATCATTGAATATTGTAAATGCACAAACAGTAATTTCTCCGCATTGCAAGGTGCAATTCTGAAATTTTTTACATTTTCCTGCTCCTCTTAGCATGATAAAGAAGATTCAAAGAGAGTGAGATGCCAGCTCCTTTCATTCAGTCAGTAGCTTCAATCATTTCTGGTATATGAATAACATGTTGTTTTTCAATGGCAAAAATCAATGAATATTGTAAATGCACAAACAGTAATTTCTCCGCATTGCAAGGTGCAATTCTGAAATTTTTTGCTTTTTCCTGCTCCTCTTAGCATGATAAAGAAGATTCAAAGAGAGTGAGATGCCAGCTCCTTTCATTCAGTCAGTAGCTTCAATCATTTCTGGACGTTTTTCAATGGCAAAAATCAATGAATATTGTAAATGCACAAACAGTAATTTCTCCGCATTGCAAGGTGCAATTCTGAAATTTTTTGCTTTTTCCTGCTCCTCTTAGCATGATAAAGAAGATTCAAAGAGAGTGAGGTGCCAGCTCCTTTCATTCAGTCAGTAGCTTCAAACATTTCTGGTATATGAATAACATGTTTTTCAATGGCAAAAATCAATGAATATTGTAAATGCACAAACAGTAATTTCTCCGCATTGCAAGGTGCAATTCTGAAATTTTTTACATTTTCCTGCTCCTCTTAGCATGATAAAGAAGATTCAAAGAGAGTGAGATGCCAGCTCCTTTCATTCAGTCAGTAGCTTCAATCATTTCTGGTATATGAATAACATGTTGTTTTTCAATGGCAAAAATCAATGAATATTGTAAATGCACAAACAGTAATTTCTCCGCATTGCAAGGTGCAATTCTGAAATTTTTTGCTTTTTCCTGCTCCTCTTAGCATGATAAAGAAGATTCAAAGAGAGTGAGATGCCAGCTCCTTTCATTCAGTCAGTAGCTTCAATCATTTCTGGACGTTTTTCAATGGCAAAAATCAATGAATATTGTAAATGCACAAACAGTAATTTCTCCGCATTGCAAGGTGCAATTCTGAAATTTTTTGCTTTTTCCTGCTCCTCTTAGCATGATAAAGAAGATTCAAAGAGAGTGAGGTGCCAGCTCCTTTCATTCAGTCAGTAGCTTCAAACATTTCTGGTATATGAATAACATGTTTTTCAATGGCAAAAATCAATGAATATTGTAAATGCACAAACAGTAATTTCTCCGCATTGCAAGGAGCAATTCTGAAATTTTTTGCTTTTTCCTGCTCCTCTTAGCATGATAAAGAAGATTCAAAGAGAGTGAGATGCCAGCTCCTTTCATTCAGTCAGTAGCTTCAATCATTTCTGGACGTTTTTCAATGGCAAAAATCAATGAATATTGTAAATGCACAAACTGTAATTTCTCCGCATTGCAAGGTGCAATTCTGAAATTTTTTGCTTTTTCCTGCTCCTCTTAGCATGATAAAGAAGATTCAAAGAGAGTGAGATGCCAGCTCCTTTCATTCAGTCAGTAGCTTCAATCATTTCTGGACGTTTTTCAATGGCAAAAATCAATGAATATTGTAAATGCACAAACAGTAATTTCTCCGCATTGCAAGGTGCAATTCTGAAATTTTTTGCTTTTTCCTGCTCCTCTTAGCATGATAAAGAAGATTCAAAGAGAGTGAGATGCCAGCTCCTTTCATTCAGTCAGTAGCTTCAATCATTTCTGGACGTTTTTCAATGGCAAAAATCAATGAATATTGTAAATGCACAAACAGTAATTTCTCCGCATTGCAAGGTGCAATTCTGAAATTTTTTGCTTTTTCCTGCTCCACTTAGCATGATAAAGAAGATTCAAAGAGAGTGAGATGCCAGCTCCTTTCATTCAGTCAGTAGCTTCAAACATTTTTGGTATATGAATAACATGATGTTTTTCAATGGCAAAAATCAATGAATATTGTAAATGCACAAACAGTAATTTCTCCGCATTGCAAGGTGCAATTCTGAAATTTTTTGCTTTTTCCTGCTCCTCTTAGCATGATAAAGAAGATTCAAAGAGAGTGAGATGCCAGCTCCTTTCATTCAGTCAGTAGCTTCAAACATTTCTGGTATATGAATAACATGATGTTTTTCAATGGCAAAAATCAATGAATATTGTAAATGCACAAACAGTAATTTCTCCGCATTGCAAGGTGCAAGTCTGAAATTTTTTGCTTTTTCCTGCTCCTCTTAGCATGATAAAGAAGATTCAAAGAGAGTGAGATGCCAGCTACTTTCATTCAGTCAGTAGCTTCAATCATTTCTGGACGTTTTTCAATGGTAAAAATCAATGAATATTGTAAATGCACAAACAGTAATTTCTCCGCATTGCAAGGTGCAATTCTGAAATTTTTTGCTTTTTCCCGCTCCTCTTAGCATGATAAAGAAGATTCAAAGAGAGTGAGATGCCAGCTCCTTTCATTCAGTCAGTAGCTTCAATCATTTCTGGACGTTTTTCAATGGCAAAAATCAATGAATATTGTAAATGCACAAACAGTAATTTCTCCGCATTGCAAGGTGCAATTCTGAAATTTTTTGCTTTTTCCTGCTCCTCTTAGCATGATAAAGAAGATTCAAAGAGAGTGAGATGCCAGCTCCTTTCATTCAGTCAGTAGCTTCAATCATTTCTGGTAAATGAATAACATGATGTTTTTCAATGGCAAAAATCAATGAATTTTGTAAATGCACAAACAGTAATTTCTCCGCATTGCAAGGCGCAATTCTGAAATTGTTTGCTTTTTCCTGCTCCTCTTAGCATGATAAAGAAGATTCAAAGAGAGTGAGATGCCAGCTCCTTTCATTCAGTCAGTAGCTTCAATCATTTCTGGACGTTTTTCAATGGCAAAAATCAATGAATATTGTAAATGCACAAACAGTAATTTCTCCGCATTGCAAGGTGCAATTCTGAAATTTTTTGCTTTTTCCTGCTCCTCTTAGCATGATAAAGAAGATTCAAAGTGAGTGAGATGCCAGCTCCTTTCATTCAGTCAGTAGCTTCAATCATTTCTGGACGTTTTTCAATGGCAAAAATCAATGAATAATGTAAATGTACAAACAGTAATTTCTCCGCATTGCAAGGTGCAATTCTGAAATTTTTTGCTTTTTCCTGCTCCTCTTAGCATGATAAAGAAGATTCAAAGAGAGTGAGGTTCCAGCTCCTTTCATTCAGTCAGTAGCTTCAAACATTTCTGGTATATGAATAACATGTTTTTCAATGGCAAAAATCAATGAATATTGTAAATGCACAAACAGTAATTTCTCCGCATTGCAAGGTGCAATTCTGAAATTTTTTGCTTTTTCCTGCTCCTCTTAACTTGATAAAGAAGATTCAAAGAGAGTGAGATGCCAGCTCCTTTCATTCAGTCAGTAGCTTCAATCATTTCTGGACGTTTTTCAATGGCAAAAATCAATGAATATTGTAAATGCACAAACTGTAATTTCTCCGCATTGTAAGGTGCAATTCTGAAATTTTTAGCTTTTTCCTGCTCCTCTTAGCATGATAAAGAAGATTCAAAGAGAGTGAGATGCCAGCTCCTTTCATTCAGTCAGTAGCTTCAATCATTTCTGGACGTTTTTCAATGGCAAAAATCAATGAATATTGTAAATGCACAAACAGTAATTTCTCCGCATTGCAAGGTGCAATTCTGAAATTTTTTGCTTTTTCCTGCTCCTCTTAGCATGATAAAGAAGATTCAAAGAGAGTGAGATGCCAGCTCCTTTCATTCAGTCAGTAGCTTCAATCATTTCTGGACGTTTTTCAATGGCAAAAATCAATGAATATTGTAAATGCACAAACAGTAATTTCTCCGCATTGCAAGGTGCAATTCTGAAATTTTTTGCTTTTTCCTGCTCCTCTTAGCATGATAAAGAAGATTCAAAGAGAGTGAGATGCCATCTCCTTTCATTCAGTCAGTAGCTTCAATCATTTCTGGACGTTTTTCAATGGCAAAAATCAATGAATATTGTAAATGCACAAACAGTAATTTCTCCGCATTGCAAGGTGCAATTCTGAAATTTTTGCTTTTTCCTGCTCCTCTTAGCATGATAAAGAAGATTCAAAGAGAGTGAGGTGCCAGCTCCTTTCATTCAGTCAGTAGCTTCAAACATTTCTGGTACATGAATAACATGATGTTTTTCAATGGCAAAAATCAATGAATATTGTAAATGCACAAACAGTAATTTCTCCGCATTGCAAGGTGCAATTCTGAAATTTTTTGCTTTTTCCTGCTCCTCTTAGCATGATAAAGAAGATTCAAAGAGAGTGAGATGCCAGCTCCTTTCATTCAGTCAGTAGCTTCAATCATTTCTGGACGTTTTTCAATGGCAAAAATCAATGAATATTGTAAATGCACAAACAGTAATTTCTCCGCATTGCAAGGTGCAATTCTAAAATTTTTTGCTTTTTCCTGCTCCTCTTAGCATGATAAAGAAGATTCAAAGAGAGTGTGGTGCCAGCTCCTTTCATTCAGTCAGTAGCTTCAAACATTTCTGGTATATGAATAACATGTTTTTCAATGGCAAAAATCAATGAATATTGTAAATGCACAAACTGTAATTTCTCCGCATTGCAAGGTGCAATTCTGAAATTTTTTGCTTTTTCCTGCTCCTCTTAGCATGATAAAGAAAATTCAAAGAGAGTGAGATGCCAGCTCCTTTCATTCAGTCAGTAGCTTCAATCATTTCTGGACGTTTTTCAATGGCAAAAATCAATGAATATTGTAAATGCACAAACAGTAATTTCTCCGCATTGCAAGGTGCAATTCTGAAATTTTTTGCTTTTTCCTGCTCCTCTTAGCATGATAAAGAAGATTCAAAGAGAGTGAGATGCCAGCTCCTTTCATTCAGTCAGTAGCTTCAATCATTTCTGGACGTTTTTCAATGGCAAAAATCAATGAATATTGTAAATGCACAAACTGTAATTTCTCCGCATTGTAAGGTGCAATTCTGAAATTTTTTGCTTTTTCCTGCTCCTCTTAGCATGATAAAGAAGATTCAAAGAGAGTGAGATGCCAGCTCCTTTCATTCAGTCAGTAGCTTCAATCATTTCTGGACGTTTTTCAATGGCAAAAATCAATGAATATTGTAAATGCACAAACAGTAATTTCTCCGCATTGCAAGGTGCAATTCTGAAATTTTTTGCTTTTTCCTGCTCCCCTTAGCATGATAAAGAAGATTCAAAGAGAGTGAGATGCCAGCTCCTTTCATTCAGTCAGTAGCTTCAATCATTTCTGGACGTTTTTCAATGGCAAAAATCAATGAATATTGTAAATGCACAAACAGAAATTTCTCCGCATTGCAAGGTGCAATTCTGAAATTTTTTGCTTTTTCCTGCTCCTCTTAGCATGATAAAGAAGATTCAAAGAGAGTGAGATGCCAGCTCCTTTCATTCAGTCAGTAGCTTCAAACATTTCTGGTATATGAATAACATGATGTTTTTCAATGGCAAAAATCAATGAATATTGTAAATGCACAAACAGTAATTTCTCCGCATTGCAAGGTGCAATTCTGAAATTTTTTGCTTTTTCCTGCTCCTCTTAGCATGATAAAGAAGATTCAAAGAGAGTGAGATGCCAGCTCCTTTCATTCAGTCAGTAGCTTCAATCATTTCTGGACGTTTTTCAATGGCAAAAATCAATGAATATTGTAAATGCACAAACAGTAATTTCTCCGCATTGCAAGGTGCAATTCTAAAATTTTTTGCTTTTTCCTGCTCCTCTTAGCATGATAAAGAAGATTCAAAGAGAGTGTGGTGCCAGCTCCTTTCATTCAGTCAGTAGCTTCAAACCTTTCTGGTATATGAATAACATGTTTTTCAATGGCAAAAATCAATGAATATTGTAAATGCACAAACTGTAATTTCTCCGCATTGCAAGGTGCAATTCTGAAATTTTTTGCTTTTTCCTGCTCCTCTTAGCATGATAAAGAAAATTCAAAGAGAGTGAGATGCCAGCTCCTTTCATTCAGTCAGTAGCTTCAATCATTTCTGGACGTTTTTCAATGGCAAAAATCAATGAATATTGTAAATGCACAAACAGTAATTTCTCCGCATTGCAAGGTGCAATTCTGAAATTTTTTGCTTTTTCCTGCTCCTCTTAGCATGATAAAGAAGATTCAAAGAGAGTGAGATGCCAGCTCCTTTCATTCAGTCAGTAGCTTCAATCATTTCTGGACGTTTTTCAATGGCAAAAATCAATGAATATTGTAAATGCACAAACTGTAATTTCTCCGCATTGTAAGGTGCAATTCTGAAATTTTTTGCTTTTTCCTGCTCCTCTTAGCATGATAAAGAAGATTCAAAGAGAGTGAGATGCCAGCTCCTTTCATTCAGTCAGTAGCTTCAATCATTTCTGGACGTTTTTCAATGGCAAAAATCAATGAATATTGTAAATGCACAAACAGTAATTTCTCCGCATTGCAAGGTGCAATTCTGAAATTTTTTGCTTTTTCCTGCTCCCCTTAGCATGATAAAGAAGATTCAAAGAGAGTGAGATGCCAGCTCCTTTCATTCAGTCAGTAGCTTCAATCATTTCTGGACGTTTTTCAATGGCAAAAATCAATGAATATTGTAAATGCACAAACAGAAATTTCTCCGCATTGCAAGGTGCAATTCTGAAATTTTTTGCTTTTTCCTGCTCCTCTTAGCATGATAAAGAAGATTCAAAGAGAGTGAGATGCCAGCTCCTTTCATTCAGTCAGTAGCTTCAAACATTTCTGGTATATGAATAACATGATGTTTTTCAATGGCAAAAATCAATGAATATTGTAAATGCACAAACAGTAATTTCTCCGCATTGCAAGGTGCAATTCTGAAATTTTTTGCTTTTTCCTGCTCCTCTTAGCATGATAAAGAAGATTCAAAGAGAGTGAGATGCCAGCTCCTTTCGTTCAGTCAGTAGCTTCAATCATTTCTGGACGTTTTTCAATGGCAAAAATCATTGAATATTGTAAATGCACAAACAGTAATTTCTCCGCATTGCAAGGTGCAATTCTGAAATTTTTTACATTTTCCTGCTCCTCTTAGCATGATAAAGAAGATTCAAAGAGAGTGAGATGCCAGCTCCTTTCATTCAGTCAGTAGCTTCAATCATTTCTGGTATATGAATAACATGTTGTTTTTCAATGGCAAAAATCAATGAATATTGTAAATGCACAAACAGTAATTTCTCCGCATTGCAAGGTGCAATTCTGAAATTTTTTGCTTTTTCCTGCTCCTCTTAGCATGATAAAGAAGATTCAAAGAGAGTGAGATGCCAGCTCCTTTCATTCAGTCAGTAGCTTCAATCATTTCTGGACGTTTTTCAATGGCAAAAATCAATGAATATTGTAAATGCACAAACAGTAATTTCTCCGCATTGCAAGGTGCAATTCTGAAATTTTTTGCTTTTTCCTGCTCCTCTTAGCATGATAAAGAAGATTCAAAGAGAGTGAGGTGCCAGCTCCTTTCATTCAGTCAGTAGCTTCAAACATTTCTGGTATATGAATAACATGTTTTTCAATGGCAAAAATCAATGAATATTGTAAATGCACAAACAGTAATTTCTCCGCATTGCAAGGTGCAATTCTGAAATTTTTTACATTTTCCTGCTCCTCTTAGCATGATAAAGAAGATTCAAAGAGAGTGAGATGCCAGCTCCTTTCATTCAGTCAGTAGCTTCAATCATTTCTGGTATATGAATAACATGTTGTTTTTCAATGGCAAAAATCAATGAATATTGTAAATGCACAAACAGTAATTTCTCCGCATTGCAAGGTGCAATTCTGAAATTTTTTGCTTTTTCCTGCTCCTCTTAGCATGATAAAGAAGATTCAAAGAGAGTGAGATGCCAGCTCCTTTCATTCAGTCAGTAGCTTCAATCATTTCTGGACGTTTTTCAATGGCAAAAATCAATGAATATTGTAAATGCACAAACAGTAATTTCTCCGCATTGCAAGGTGCAATTCTGAAATTTTTTGCTTTTTCCTGCTCCTCTTAGCATGATAAAGAAGATTCAAAGAGAGTGAGGTGCCAGCTCCTTTCATTCAGTCAGTAGCTTCAAACATTTCTGGTATATGAATAACATGTTTTTCAATGGCAAAAATCAATGAATATTGTAAATGCACAAACAGTAATTTCTCCGCATTGCAAGGTGCAATTCTGAAATTTTTTGCTTTTTCCTGCTCCTCTTAGCATGATAAAGAAGATTCAAAGAGAGTGAGATGCCAGCTCCTTTCGTTCAGTCAGTAGCTTCAATCATTTCTGGACGTTTTTCAATGGCAAAAATCATTGAATATTGTAAATGCACAAACAGTAATTTCTCCGCATTGCAAGGTGCAATTCTGAAATTTTTTACATTTTCCTGCTCCTCTTAGCATGATAAAGAAGATTCAAAGAGAGTGAGATGCCAGCTCCTTTCATTCAGTCAGTAGCTTCAATCATTTCTGGTATATGAATAACATGTTGTTTTTCAATGGCAAAAATCAATGAATATTGTAAATGCACAAACAGTAATTTCTCCGCATTGCAAGGTGCAATTCTGAAATTTTTTGCTTTTTCCTGCTCCTCTTAGCATGATAAAGAAGATTCAAAGAGAGTGAGATGCCAGCTCCTTTCATTCAGTCAGTAGCTTCAATCATTTCTGGACGTTTTTCAATGGCAAAAATCAATGAATATTGTAAATGCACAAACAGTAATTTCTCCGCATTGCAAGGTGCAATTCTGAAATTTTTTGCTTTTTCCTGCTCCTCTTAGCATGATAAAGAAGATTCAAAGAGAGTGAGGTGCCAGCTCCTTTCATTCAGTCAGTAGCTTCAAACATTTCTGGTATATGAATAACATGTTTTTCAATGGCAAAAATCAATGAATATTGTAAATGCACAAACAGTAATTTCTCCGCATTGCAAGGTGCAATTCTGAAATTTTTTACATTTTCCTGCTCCTCTTAGCATGATAAAGAAGATTCAAAGAGAGTGAGATGCCAGCTCCTTTCATTCAGTCAGTAGCTTCAATCATTTCTGGTATATGAATAACATGTTGTTTTTCAATGGCAAAAATCAATGAATATTGTAAATGCACAAACAGTAATTTCTCCGCATTGCAAGGTGCAATTCTGAAATTTTTTGCTTTTTCCTGCTCCTCTTAGCATGATAAAGAAGATTCAAAGAGAGTGAGATGCCAGCTCCTTTCATTCAGTCAGTAGCTTCAATCATTTCTGGACGTTTTTCAATGGCAAAAATCAATGAATATTGTAAATGCACAAACAGTAATTTCTCCGCATTGCAAGGTGCAATTCTGAAATTTTTTGCTTTTTCCTGCTCCTCTTAGCATGATAAAGAAGATTCAAAGAGAGTGAGGTGCCAGCTCCTTTCATTCAGTCAGTAGCTTCAAACATTTCTGGTATATGAATAACATGTTTTTCAATGGCAAAAATCAATGAATATTGTAAATGCACAAACAGTAATTTCTCCGCATTGCAAGGAGCAATTCTGAAATTTTTTGCTTTTTCCTGCTCCTCTTAGCATGATAAAGAAGATTCAAAGAGAGTGAGATGCCAGCTCCTTTCATTCAGTCAGTAGCTTCAATCATTTCTGGACGTTTTTCAATGGCAAAAATCAATGAATATTGTAAATGCACAAACTGTAATTTCTCCGCATTGCAAGGTGCAATTCTGAAATTTTTTGCTTTTTCCTGCTCCTCTTAGCATGATAAAGAAGATTCAAAGAGAGTGAGATGCCAGCTCCTTTCATTCAGTCAGTAGCTTCAATCATTTCTGGACGTTTTTCAATGGCAAAAATCAATGAATATTGTAAATGCACAAACAGTAATTTCTCCGCATTGCAAGGTGCAATTCTGAAATTTTTTGCTTTTTCCTGCTCCTCTTAGCATGATAAAGAAGATTCAAAGAGAGTGAGATGCCAGCTCCTTTCATTCAGTCAGTAGCTTCAATCATTTCTGGACGTTTTTCAATGGCAAAAATCAATGAATATTGTAAATGCACAAACAGTAATTTCTCCGCATTGCAAGGTGCAATTCTGAAATTTTTTGCTTTTTCCTGCTCCACTTAGCATGATAAAGAAGATTCAAAGAGAGTGAGATGCCAGCTCCTTTCATTCAGTCAGTAGCTTCAAACATTTTTGGTATATGAATAACATGATGTTTTTCAATGGCAAAAATCAATGAATATTGTAAATGCACAAACAGTAATTTCTCCGCATTGCAAGGTGCAATTCTGAAATTTTTTGCTTTTTCCTGCTCCTCTTAGCATGATAAAGAAGATTCAAAGAGAGTGAGATGCCAGCTCCTTTCATTCAGTCAGTAGCTTCAAACATTTCTGGTATATGAATAACATGATGTTTTTCAATGGCAAAAATCAATGAATATTGTAAATGCACAAACAGTAATTTCTCCGCATTGCAAGGTGCAAGTCTGAAATTTTTTGCTTTTTCCTGCTCCTCTTAGCATGATAAAGAAGATTCAAAGAGAGTGAGATGCCAGCTACTTTCATTCAGTCAGTAGCTTCAATCATTTCTGGACGTTTTTCAATGGTAAAAATCAATGAATATTGTAAATGCACAAACAGTAATTTCTCCGCATTGCAAGGTGCAATTCTGAAATTTTTTGCTTTTTCCCGCTCCTCTTAGCATGATAAAGAAGATTCAAAGAGAGTGAGATGCCAGCTCCTTTCATTCAGTCAGTAGCTTCAATCATTTCTGGACGTTTTTCAATGGCAAAAATCAATGAATATTGTAAATGCACAAACAGTAATTTCTCCGCATTGCAAGGTGCAATTCTGAAATTTTTTGCTTTTTCCTGCTCCTCTTAGCATGATAAAGAAGATTCAAAGAGAGTGAGATGCCAGCTCCTTTCATTCAGTCAGTAGCTTCAATCATTTCTGGTAAATGAATAACATGATGTTTTTCAATGGCAAAAATCAATGAATTTTGTAAATGCACAAACAGTAATTTCTCCGCATTGCAAGGCGCAATTCTGAAATTGTTTGCTTTTTCCTGCTCCTCTTAGCATGATAAAGAAGATTCAAAGAGAGTGAGATGCCAGCTCCTTTCATTCAGTCAGTAGCTTCAATCATTTCTGGACGTTTTTCAATGGCAAAAATCAATGAATATTGTAAATGCACAAACAGTAATTTCTCCGCATTGCAAGGTGCAATTCTGAAATTTTTTGCTTTTTCCTGCTCCTCTTAGCATGATAAAGAAGATTCAAAGTGAGTGAGATGCCAGCTCCTTTCATTCAGTCAGTAGCTTCAATCATTTCTGGACGTTTTTCAATGGCAAAAATCAATGAATAATGTAAATGTACAAACAGTAATTTCTCCGCATTGCAAGGTGCAATTCTGAAATTTTTTGCTTTTTCCTGCTCCTCTTAGCATGATAAAGAAGATTCAAAGAGAGTGAGGTTCCAGCTCCTTTCATTCAGTCAGTAGCTTCAAACATTTCTGGTATATGAATAACATGTTTTTCAATGGCAAAAATCAATGAATATTGTAAATGCACAAACAGTAATTTCTCCGCATTGCAAGGTGCAATTCTGAAATTTTTTGCTTTTTCCTGCTCCTCTTAACTTGATAAAGAAGATTCAAAGAGAGTGAGATGCCAGCTCCTTTCATTCAGTCAGTAGCTTCAATCATTTCTGGACGTTTTTCAATGGCAAAAATCAATGAATATTGTAAATGCACAAACTGTAATTTCTCCGCATTGTAAGGTGCAATTCTGAAATTTTTAGCTTTTTCCTGCTCCTCTTAGCATGATAAAGAAGATTCAAAGAGAGTGAGATGCCAGCTCCTTTCATTCAGTCAGTAGCTTCAATCATTTCTGGACGTTTTTCAATGGCAAAAATCAATGAATATTGTAAATGCACAAACAGTAATTTCTCCGCATTGCAAGGTGCAATTCTGAAATTTTTTGCTTTTTCCTGCTCCTCTTAGCATGATAAAGAAGATTCAAAGAGAGTGAGATGCCAGCTCCTTTCATTCAGTCAGTAGCTTCAAACATTTCTGGTATATGAATAACATGATGTTTTTCAATGGCAAAAATCAATGAATATTGTAAATGCACAAACAGTAAGTTCTCCGCATTGCAAGGTGCAAGTCTGAAATTTTTTGCTTTTTCCTGCTCCTCTTAGCATGATAAAGAAGATTCAAAGAGAGTGAGATGCCAGCTACTTTCATTCAGTCAGTAGCTTCAATCATTTCTGGACGTTTTTCAATGGTAAAAATCAATGAATATTGTAAATGCAGAAACAGTAATTTCTCCGCATTGCAAGGTGCAATTCTGAAATTTTTTGCTTTTTCCTGCTCCTCTTAGCATGATAAAGAAGATTCAAAGAGAGTGAGATGCCAGCTCCTTTCATTCAGTCAGTAGCTTCAATCATTTCTGGACGTTTTTCAATGGCAAAAATCAATGAATATTGTAAATGCACAAACAGTAATTTCTTCGCATTGCAAGGTGCAATTCTGAAATGTTTTGCTTTTTCCTGCTCCTCTTAGCATGATAAAGAAGATTCAAAGAGAGTGAGATGCCAGCTCCTTTCATTCAGTCAGTAGCTTCAATCATTTCTGGTAAATGAATAACATGATGTTTTTCAATGGCAAAAATCAATGAATTTTGTAAATGCACAAACAGTAATTTCTCCGCATTGCAAGGCGCAATTCTGAAATTTTTTGCTTTTTCCTGCTCCTCTTAGCATGATAAAGAAGATTCAAAGAGAGTGAGATGCCAGCTCCTTTCATTCAGTCAGTAGCTTCAATCATTTCTGGACGTTTTTCAATGGCAAAAATCAATGAATATTGTAAATGCACAAACAGTAATTTCTCCGCATTGCAAGGTGCAATTCTGAAATTTTTTGCTTTTTCCTGCTCCTCTTAGCATGATAAAGAAGATTCAAAGAGAGTGAGATGCCAGCTCCTTTCATTCAGTCAGTAGCTTCAATCATTTCTGGATGTTTTTCAATGGCAAAAGTCAATGAATATTGTAAATGCACAAACTGTAATTTCTTCGCATTGCAAGGTGCAATTCTGAAATTTTTTGCTTTTCCTGCTCCTCTTAGCATGATAAAGAAGATTCATAGAGAGTGAGATGCCAGCTCCTTTCATTCAGTCAGTAGCTTCAATCATTTCTGGACGTTTTTCAATGGCAAAAATCAATGAATATTGTAATTGCACAAACAGTAATTTCTCCGCATTGCAAGGTGCAATTCTGAAATTTTTTGCTTTTTCCTGCTCCTCTTAGCATGATAAAGAAGATTCAAAGAGAGTGAGATGCCAGCTCCTTTCATTCAGTCAGTAGCTTCAAACATTTCTGGTATATGAATAACATGATGTTTTTCAATGGCAAAAATCAATGAATATTGTAAATGCACAAACAGTAATTTCTCCGCATTGCAAGGTGCAATTCTGAAATTTTTTGCTTTTTCCTGCTCCTCTTAGCATGATAAAGAAGATTCAAAGAGAGTGAGATGCCAGCTCCTTTCATTCAGTCAGTAGCTTCAATCATTTCTGGACGTTTTTAAATGGCAAAAATCAATGAATATTGTAAATGCACAAACAGTAATTTCTCCGCATTGCAAGGTGCAATTCTGAAATTTTTTGCTTTTTCCTGCTCCTCTTAGCATGATAAAGAAGATTCAAAGAGAGTGAGATGCCAGCTCCTTTCATTCAGTCAGTAGCTTCAATCATTTCTGGACGTTTTTCAATGGCAAAAATCAATGAATATTGTAAATGCACAAACTGTAATTTCTCCGCATTGTAAGGTGCAATTCTGAAATTTTTTGCTTTTTCCTGCTCCTCTTAGCATGATAAAGAAGATTCAAAGAGAGTGAGATGCCAGCTCCTTTCATTCAGTCAGTAGCTTCAATCATTTCTGGACGTTTTTCAATGGCAAAAATCAATGAATATTGTAAATGCACAAACAGTAATTTCTCCGCATTGCAAGGTGCAATTCTGAAATTTTTTGCTTTTTCCTGCTCCTCTTAGCATGATAAAGAAGATTCAAAGAGAGTGAGATGCCAGCTCCTTTCATTCAGTCAGTAGCTTCAAACATTTCTGGTATATGAATAACATGATGTTTTTCAATGGCAAAAATCAATGAATATTGTAAATGCACAAACAGTAATTTCTCCGCATTGCAAGGTGCAAGTCTGAAATTTTTTGCTTTTTCCTGCTCCTCTTAGCATGATAAAGAAGATTCAAAGAGAGTGAGATGCCAGCTACTTTCATTCAGTCAGTAGCTTCAATCATTTCTGGACGTTTTTCAATGGTAAAAATCAATGAATATTGTAAATGCACAAACAGTAATTTCTCCGCATTGCAAGGTGCAATTCTGAAATTTTTTGCTTTTTCCTGCTCCTCTTAGCATGATAAAGAAGATTCAAAGAGAGTGAGATGCCAGCTCCTTTCATTCAGTCAGTAGCTTCAATCATTTCTGGACGTTTTTCAATGGCAAAAATCAATGAATATTGTAAATGCACAAACAGTAATTTCTCCGCATTGCAAGGTGCAATTCTGAAATTTTTTGCTTTTTCCTGCTCCTCTTAGCATGATAAAGAAGTTTCAAAGAGAGTGAGATGCCAGCTCCTTTCATTCAGTCAGTAGCTTCAATCATTTCTGGACGTTTTTCAATGGCAAAAATCAATGAATATTGTAAATGCACAAACAGTAATTTCTCCGCATTGCAAGGTGCAATTCTGAAATTTTTTGCTTTTTCCTGCTCCTCTTAGCATGATAAAGAAGATTCAAAGAGAGTGAGATGCCAGCTTCTTTCATTCAGTCAGTAGCTTCAATCATTTCTGGATGTTTTTCAATGGCAAAAGTCAATGAATATTGTAAATGCACAAACTGTAATTTCTTCGCATTGCAAGGTGCAATTCTGAAATTTTTTGCTTTTCCTGCTCCTCTTAGCATGATAAAGAAGATTCATAGAGAGTGAGATGCCAGCTCCTTTCATTCAGTCAGTAGCTTCAATCATTTCTGGACGTTTTTCAATGGCAAAAATCAATGAATATTGTAATTGCACAAACAGTAATTTCTCCGCATTGCAAGGTGCAATTCTGAAATTTTTTGCTTTTTCCTGCTCCTCTTAGCATGATAAAGAAGATTCAAAGAGAGTGAGATGCCAGCTCCTTTCATTCAGTCAGTAGCTTCAAACATTTCTGGTATATGAATAACATGATGTTTTTCAATGGCAAAAATCAATGAATATTGTAAATGCACAAACAGTAATTTCTCCGCATTGCAAGGTGCAATTCTGAAATTTTTTGCTTTTTCCTGCTCCTCTTAGCATGATAAAGAAGATTCAAAGAGAGTGAGATGCCAGCTCCTTTCATTCAGTCAGTAGCTTCAATCATTTCTGGACGTTTTTCAATGGCAAAAATCAATGAATATTGTAAATGCACAAACAGTAATTTCTCCGCATTGCAAGGTGCAATTCTGAAATTTTTTGCTTTTTCCTGCTCCTCTTAGCATGATAAAGAAGATTCAAAGAGAGTGAGATGCCAGCTCCTTTCATTCAGTCAGTAGCTTCAATCATTTCTGGACGTTTTTCAATGGCAAAAATCAATGAATATTGTAAATGCACAAACTGTAATTTCTCCGCATTGTAAGGTGCAATTCTGAAATTTTTTGCTTTTTCCTGCTCCTCTTAGCATGATAAAGAAGATTCAAAGAGAGTGAGATGCCAGCTCCTTTCATTCAGTCAGTAGCTTCAATCATTTCTGGACGTTTTTCAATGGCAAAAATCAATGAATATTGTAAATGCACAAACAGTAATTTCTCCGCATTGCAAGGTGCAATTCTGAAATTTTTTGCTTTTTCCTGCTCCTCTTAGCATGATAAAGAAGATTCAAAGAGAGTGAGATGCCAGCTCCTTTCATTCAGTCAGTAGCTTCAAACATTTCTGGTATATGAATAACATGATGTTTTTCAATGGCAAAAATCAATGAATATTGTAAATGCACAAACAGTAATTTCTCCGCATTGCAAGGTGCAAGTCTGAAATTTTTTGCTTTTTCCTGCTCCTCTTAGCATGATAAAGAAGATTCAAAGAGAGTGAGATGCCAGCTACTTTCATTCAGTCAGTAGCTTCAATCATTTCTGGACGTTTTTCAATGGTAAAAATCAATGAATATTGTAAATGCACAAACAGTAATTTCTCCGCATTGCAAGGTGCAATTCTGAAATTTTTTGCTTTTTCCTGCTCCTCTTAGCATGATAAAGAAGATTCAAAGAGAGTGAGATGCCAGCTCCTTTCATTCAGTCAGTAGCTTCAATCATTTCTGGACGTTTTTCAATGGCAAAAATCAATGAATATTGTAAATGCACAAACAGTAATTTCTCCGCATTGCAAGGTGCAATTCTGAAATTTTTTGCTTTTTCCTGCTCCTCTTAGCATGATAAAGAAGTTTCAAAGAGAGTGAGATGCCAGCTCCTTTCATTCAGTCAGTAGCTTCAATCATTTCTGGACGTTTTTCAATGGCAAAAATCAATGAATATTGTAAATGCACAAACAGTAATTTCTCCGCATTGCAAGGTGCAATTCTGAAATTTTTTGCTTTTTCCTGCTCCTCTTAGCATGATAAAGAAGATTCAAAGAGAGTGAGATGCCAGCTTCTTTCATTCAGTCAGTAGCTTCAATCATTTCTGGATGTTTTTCAATGGCAAAAGTCAATGAATATTGTAAATGCACAAACTGTAATTTCTTCGCATTGCAAGGTGCAATTCTGAAATTTTTTGCTTTTCCTGCTCCTCTTAGCATGATAAAGAAGATTCATAGAGAGTGAGATGCCAGCTCCTTTCATTCAGTCAGTAGCTTCAATCATTTCTGGACGTTTTTCAATGGCAAAAATCAATGAATATTGTAATTGCACAAACAGTAATTTCTCCGCATTGCAAGGTGCAATTCTGAAATTTTTTGCTTTTTCCTGCTCCTCTTAGCATGATAAAGAAGATTCAAAGAGAGTGAGATGCCAGCTCCTTTCATTCAGTCAGTAGCTTCAAACATTTCTGGTATATGAATAACATGATGTTTTTCAATGGCAAAAATCAATGAATATTGTAAATGCACAAACAGTAATTTCTCCGCATTGCAAGGTGCAATTCTGAAATTTTTTGCTTTTTCCTGCTCCTCTTAGCATGATAAAGAAGATTCAAAGAGAGTGAGATGCCAGCTCCTTTCATTCAGTCAGTAGCTTCAATCATTTCTGGACGTTTTTCAATGGCAAAAATCAATGAATATTGTAAATGCACAAACAGTAATTTCTCCGCATTGCAAGGTGCAATTCTGAAATTTTTTGCTTTTTCCTGCTCCTCTTAGCATGATAAAGAAGATTCAAAGAGAGTGAGATGCCAGCTCCTTTCATTCAGTCAGTAGCTTCAATCATTTCTGGACGTTTTTCAATGGCAAAAATCAATGAATATTGTAAATGCACAAACTGTAATTTCTCCGCATTGTAAGGTGCAATTCTGAAATTTTTTGCTTTTTCCTGCTCCTCTTAGCATGATAAAGAAGATTCAAAGAGAGTGAGATGCCAGCTCCTTTCATTCAGTCAGTAGCTTCAATCATTTCTGGACGTTTTTCAATGGCAAAAATCAATGAATATTGTAAATGCACAAACAGTAATTTCTCCGCATTGCAAGGTGCAATTCTGAAATTTTTTGCTTTTTCCTGCTCCTCTTAGCATGATAAAGAAGATTCAAAGAGAGTGAGATGCCAGCTCCTTTCATTCAGTCAGTAGCTTCAAACATTTCTGGTATATGAATAACATGATGTTTTTCAATGGCAAAAATCAATGAATATTGTAAATGCACAAACAGTAATTTCTCCGCATTGCAAGGTGCAAGTCTGAAATTTTTTGCTTTTTCCTGCTCCTCTTAGCATGATAAAGAAGATTCAAAGAGAGTGAGATGCCAGCTACTTTCATTCAGTCAGTAGCTTCAATCATTTCTGGACGTTTTTCAATGGTAAAAATCAATGAATATTGTAAATGCACAAACAGTAATTTCTCCGCATTGCAAGGTGCAATTCTGAAATTTTTTGCTTTTTCCTGCTCCTCTTAGCATGATAAAGAAGATTCAAAGAGAGTGAGATGCCAGCTCCTTTCATTCAGTCAGTAGCTTCAATCATTTCTGGACGTTTTTCAATGGCAAAAATCAATGAATATTGTAAATGCACAAACAGTAATTTCTCCGCATTGCAAGGTGCAATTCTGAAATTTTTTGCTTTTTCCTGCTCCTCTTAGCATGATAAAGAAGTTTCAAAGAGAGTGAGATGCCAGCTCCTTTCATTCAGTCAGTAGCTTCAATCATTTCTGGTAAATGAATAACATGATGTTTTTCAATGGCAAAAATCAATGAATTTTGTAAATGCACAAACACTAATTTCTCCGCATTGCAAGGCGCAATTCTGAAATTTTTTGCTTTTTCCTGCTCCTCTTAGCATGATAAAGAAGATTCAAAGAGAGTGAGATGCCAGCTCCTTTCATTCAGTCAGTAGCTTCAATCATTTCTGAACGTTTTTCAATGGCAAAAATCAATGAATATTGTAAATGCACAAACAGTAATTTCTCCGCATTGCAAGGTGCAATTCTGAAATTTTTTGCTTTTTCCTGCTCCTCTTAGCATGATAAAGAAGATTCAAAGAGAGTGAGATGCCAGCTCCTTTCATTCAGTCAGTAGCTTCAATCATTTCTGGACGTTTTTAAATGGCAAAAATCAATGAATATTGTAAATGCACAAACAGTAATTTCTCCGCATTGCAAGGTGCAATTCTGAAATTTTTTGCTTTTTCCTGCTCCTCTTAGCATGATAAAGAAGATTCAAAGAAAGTGAGGTGCCAGCTCCTTTCATTCAGTCAGTAGCTTCAAACATTTCTGGTATATGAATAACATGTTTTTCAATGGCAAAAATCAATGAATATTGTAAATGCACAAACAGTAATTTCTCCGCATTGCAAGGAGCAATTCTGAAATTTTTTGCTTTTTCCTGCTCCTCTTAGCATGATAAAGAAGATTCAAAGAGAGTGAGATGCCAGCTCCTTTCATTCAGTCAGTAGCTTCAATCATTTCTGGACGTTTTTCAATGGCAAAAATCAATGAATATTGTAAATGCACAAACAGTAATTTCTCCGCATTGCAAGGTGCAATTCTGAAATTTTTTGCTTTTTCCTGCTCCTCTTAGCATGATAAAGAAGATTCAAAGAGAGTGAGATGCCAGCTCCTTTCATTCAGTCAGTAGCTTCAATCATTTCTGGACGTTTTTCAATGGCGAAAATCAATGAATATTGTAAATGCACAAACTGTAATTTCTCCGCATTGCAAGGTGCAATTCTGAAATTTTTTGCTTTTTCCTGCTCCTCTTAGCATGATAAAGAAGATTCAAAGAGAGTGAGATGCCAGCTCCTTTCATTCAGTCAGTAGCTTCAAACATTTCTGGTATATGAATAACATGTTTTTCAATGGCAAAAATCAATGAATATTGTAAATGCACAAACAGTAATTTCTCCGCATTGCAAGGTGCAATTCTGAAATTTTTTGCTTTTTCCTGCTCCTCTTAGCATGATAAAGAAGATTCAAAGAGAGTGAGATGCCAGCTCCTTTCATTCAGTCAGTAGCTTCAAACATTTCTGGTATATGAATAACATGATGTTTTTCAATGGCAAAAATCAATGAATATTGTAAATGCACAAACAGTAATTTCTCCGCATTGCAAGGTGCAATTCTGAAATTTTTTGCTTTTTCCTGCTCCTCTTAGCATGATAAAGAAGATTCAAAGAGAGTGAGATGCCAGCTCCTTTCATTCAGTCAGTAGCTTCAAACATTTCTGGTATATGAATAACATGATGTTTTTCAATGGCAAAAATCAATGAATATTGTAAATGCACAAACAGTAATTTCTCCGCATTGCAAGGTGCAATTCTGAAATTTTTTGCTTTTTCCTGCTCCTCTTAGCATGATAAAGAAGATTCAAAGAGAGTGAGATGCCAGCTCCTTTCATTGAGTCAGTAGCTTCAATCATTTCTGGACTTTTTTCAATGGCAAAAATCATTGAATATTGTAAATGCACAAACAGTAATTTCTCCGCATTGCAAGGTGCAATTCTGAAATTTTTTACTTTTTCCTGCTCCTCTTAGCATGATAAAGAAAATTCAAAGAGAGTGAGATGCCAGCTCCTTTCATTCAGTCAGTAGCTTCAATCATTTCTGGTATATGAATAACATGATGTTTTTCAATGGCAAAAATCAATGAATATTGTAAATGCACAAACAGTAATTTCTCCGCATTGCAAGGTGCAATTCTGAAATTTTTTGTTTTTTCCTGCTCCTCTTAGCATGATAAAGAAGATTCAAAGAGAGTGAGATGCCAGCTCCTTTCATTCAGTCAGTAGCTTCAAACATTTCTGGTATATGAATAACATGATGTTTTTCAATGGCAAAAATCAATGAATATTGTAAATGCACAAACAGTAATTTCTCCGCATTGCAAGGTGCAATTCTGAAATTTTTTGCTTTTTCCTGCTCCTCTTAGCATGTTAAAGAAGATTCAAAGAGAGTGAGATGCCAGCTCCTTTCGTTCAGTCAGTAGCCTCAATCATTTCTGGACGTTTTTCAATGGTAAAAATCAATGAATATTGTAAATGCACAAACAGTAATTTCTCCGCATTGCAAGGTGCAATTCTGAAATTTTTTGCTTTTTCCTGCTCCTCTTAGCATGATAAAGAAGATTCAAAGAGAGTGAGATGCCAGCTCCTTTCATTCAGTCAGTAGCTTCAAACATTTCTGGTATATGAATAACATGATGTTTTTCAATGGCAAAAATCAATGAATATTGTAAATGCACAAACAGTAATTTCTCCGCATTGCAAGGTGCAATTCTGAAATTTTTTGCTTTTTCCTGCTCCTCTTAGCATGATAAAGAAGATTCAAAGAGAGTGAGATGCCAGCTCCTTTCATTCAGTCAGTAGCTTCAATCATTTCTGGTATATGAATAACATGATGTTTTTCAATGGCAAAAATCAATGAATATTGTAAATGCACAAACAGTAATTTCTCCGCATTGCAAGGTGCAATTCTGAAATTTTTTGCTTTTTCCTGCTCCTCTTAGCATGATAAAGAAGATTCAAAGAGAGTGAGATGCCAGCTCCTTTCATTCAGTCAGTAGCTTCAATCATTTCTGGACGTTTTTCAATGGCAAAAATCAATGAATATTGCAAATGCACAAACAGTAATTTCTCCGCATTGCAAGGTGCAATTCTGAAATTTTTTGCTTTTTCCTGCTCCTCTTAGCATGATAAACAAGATTCAAAGAGAGTGAGATGCCAGCTCCTTTCATTCAGTCAGTAGCTTCAATCATTTCTGGACGTTTTTCAATGGCAAAAATCAATGAATATTGTAAATGCACAAACAGTAATTTCTCCGCATTGCAAGGTGCAATTCTGAAATTTTTTGCTTTTACCTGCTCCTCTTAGCATGATAAAGTAGATTCAAAGAGAGTGAGATGCCAGCTCCTTTCATTCAGTCAGTAGTTTCAATCATTTCTGGACGTTTTTCAATGGCAAAAATCAATGAATATTGTAAATGCACAAACAGTAATTTCTCCGCATTGCAAGTTGCAATTCTGAAATTTTTTGCTTTTTCCTGCTCCTCTTAGCATGATAAAGAAGATTCAAAGAGAGTGAGATGCCAGCTCCTTTCATTCAGTCAGTAGCTTCAAACATTTCTGGTATATGAATAACATGATGTTTTTCAATGGCAAAAATCAATGAATATTGTAAATGCACAAACAGTAATTTCTCCGCATTGCAAGGTGCAATTCTGAAATTTTTTGCTTTTTCCTGCTCCTCTTAGCATGATAAAGAAGATTCAAAGAGAGTGAGATGCCAGCTCCTTTCATTGAGTCAGTAGCTTCAATCATTTCTGGACTTTTTTCAATGGCAAAAATCATTGAATATTGTAAATGCACAAACAGTAATTTCTCCGCATTGCAAGGTGCAATTCTGAAATTTTTTACTTTTTCCTGCTCCTCTTAGCATGATAAAGAAGATTCAAAGAGAGTGAGATGCCAGCTCCTTTCATTCAGTCAGTAGCTTCAATCATTTCTGGTATATGAATAACATGATGTTTTTCAATGGCAAAAATCAATGAATATTGTAAATGCACAAACAGTAATTTCTCCGCATTGCAAGGTGCAATTCTGAAATTTTTTGTTTTTTCCTGCTCCTCTTAGCATGATAAAGAAGATTCAAAGAGAGTGAGATGCCAGCATCTTTCATTCAGTCAGTAGCTTCAAACATTTCTGGTATATGAATAACATGATGTTTTTCAATGGCAAAAATCAATGAATATTGTAAATGCACAAACAGTAATTTCTCCGCATTGCAAGGTGCAATTCTGAAATTTTTTGCTTTTTCCTGCTCCTCTTAGCATGTTAAAGAAGATTCAAAGAGAGTGAGATGCCAGCTCCTTTCGTTCAGTCAGTAGCCTCAATCATTTCTGGACGTTTTTCAATGGTAAAAATCAATGAATATTGTAAATGCACAAACAGTAATTTCTCCGCATTGCAAGGTGCAATTCTGAAATTTTTTGCTTTTTCCTGCTCCTCTTAGCATGATAAAGAAGATTCAAAGAGAGTGAGATGCCAGCTCCTTTCATTCAGTCAGTAGCTTCAAACATTTCTGGTATATGAATAACATGATGTTTTTCAATGGCAAAAATCAATGAATATTGTAAATGCACAAACAGTAATTTCTCCGCATTGCAAGGTGCAATTCTGAAATTTTTTGCTTTTTCCTGCTCCTCTTAGCATGATAAAGAAGATTCAAAGAGAGTGAGATGCCAGCTCCTTTCATTCAGTCAGTAGCTTCAATCATTTCTGGTATATGAATAACATGATGTTTTTCAATGGCAAAAATCAATGAATATTGTAAATGCACAAACAGTAATTTCTCCGCATTGCAAGGTGCAATTCTGAAATTTTTTGCTTTTTCCTGCTCCTCTTAGCATGATAAAGAAGATTCAAAGAGAGTGAGATGCCAGCTCCTTTCATTCAGTCAGTAGCTTCAATCATTTCTGGACGTTTTTCAATGGCAAAAATCAATGAATATTGCAAATGCACAAACAGTAATTTCTCCGCATTGCATGGTGCAATTCTGAAATTTTTTGCTTTTTCCTGCTCCTCTTAGCATGATAAACAAGATTCAAAGAGAGTGAGATGCCAGCTCCTTTCATTCAGTCAGTAGCTTCAATCATTTCTGGACGTTTTTCAATGGCAAAAATCAATGAATATTGTAAATGCACAAACAGTAATTTCTCCGCATTGCAAGGTGCAATTCTGAAATTTTTTGCTTTTACCTGCTCCTCTTAGCATGATAAAGTAGATTCAAAGAGAGTGAGATGCCAGCTCCTTTCATTCAGTCAGTAGCTTCAATCATTTCTGGACGTTTTTCAATGGCAAAAATCAATGAATATTGTAAATGCACAAACAGTAATTTCTCCGCATTGCAAGTTGCAATTCTGAAATTTTTTGCTTTTTCCTGCTCCTCTTAGCATGATAAAGAAGATTCAAAGAGAGTGAGATGCCAGCTCCTTTCATTCAGTCAGTAGCTTCAAACATTTCTGGTATATGAATAACATGATGTTTTTCAATGGCAAAAATCAATGAATATTGTAAATGCACAAACAGTAATTTCTCCGCATTGCAAGGTGCAATTCTGAAATTTTTTGCTTTTTCCTGCTCCTCTTAGCATGATAAAGAAGATTCAAAGAGAGTGAGATGCCAGCTCCTTTCATTGAGTCAGTAGCTTCAATCATTTCTGGACTTTTTTCAATGGCAAAAATCATTGAATATTGTAAATGCACAAACAGTAATTTCTCCGCATTGCAAGGTGCAATTCTGAAATTTTTTACTTTTTCCTGCTCCTCTTAGCATGATAAAGAAGATTCAAAGAGAGTGAGATGCCAGCTCCTTTCATTCAGTCAGTAGCTTCAATCATTTCTGGTATATGAATAACATGATGTTTTTCAATGGCAAAAATCAATGAATATTGTAAATGCACAAACAGTAATTTCTCCGCATTGCAAGGTGCAATTCTGAAATTTTTTGTTTTTTCCTGCTCCTCTTAGCATGATAAAGAAGATTCAAAGAGAGTGAGATGCCAGCTCCTTTCATTCAGTCAGTAGCTTCAAACATTTCTGGTATATGAATAACATGATGTTTTTCAATGGCAAAAATCAATGAATATTGTAAATGCACAAACAGTAATTTCTCCGCATTGCAAGGTGCAATTCTGAAATTTTTTGCTTTTTCCTGCTCCTCTTAGCATGATAAAGAAGATTCAAAGAGAGTGAGATGCCAGCTCCTTTCATTCAGTCAGTAGCTTCAATCATTTCTGGACGTTTTTCAATGGCAAAAATCAATGAATATTGCAAATGCACAAACAGTAATTTCTCCGCATTGCAAGGTGCAATTCTGAAATTTTTTGCTTTTTCCTGCTCCTCTTAGCATGATAAACAAGATTCAAAGAGAGTGAGATGCCAGCTCCTTTCATTCAGTCAGTAGCTTCAATCATTTCTGGACGTTTTTCAATGGCAAAAATCAATGAATATTGTAAATGCACAAACAGTAATTTCTCCGCATTGCAAGGTGCAATTCTGAAATTTTTTGCTTTTACCTGCTCCTCTTAGCATGATAAAGTAGATTCAAAGAGAGTGAGATGCCAGCTCCTTTCATTCAGTCAGTAGCTTCAATCATTTCTGGACGTTTTTCAATGGCAAAAATCAATGAATATTGTAAATGCACAAACAGTAATTTCTCCGCATTGCAAGTTGCAATTCTGAAATTTTTTGCTTTTTCCTGCTCCTCTTAGCATGATAAAGAAGATTCAAAGAGAGTGAGATGCCAGCTCCTTTCATTCAGTCAGTAGCTTCAATCATTTCTGGACGTTTTTCAATGGCAAAAATCAATGAATATTGCAAATGCACAAACAGTAATTTCTCCGCATTGCATGGTGCAATTCTGAAATTTTTTGCTTTTTCCTGCTCCTCTTAGCATGATAAACAAGATTCAAAGAGAGTGAGATGCCAGCTCCTTTCATTCAGTCAGTAGCTTCAATCATTTCTGGACGTTTTTCAATGGCAAAAATCAATGAATATTGTAAATGCACAAACAGTAATTTCTCCGCATTGCAAGGTGCAATTCTGAAATTTTTTGCTTTTACCTGCTCCTCTTAGCATGATAAAGTAGATTCAAAGAGAGTGAGATGCCAGCTCCTTTCATTCAGTCAGTAGCTTCAATCATTTCTGGACGTTTTTCAATGGCAAAAATCAATGAATATTGTAAATGCACAAACAGTAATTTCTCCGCATTGCAAGTTGCAATTCTGAAATTTTTTGCTTTTTCCTGCTCCTCTTAGCATGATAAAGAAGATTCAAAGAGAGTGAGATGCCAGCTCCTTTCATTCAGTCAGTAGCTTCAAACATTTCTGGTATATGAATAACATGATGTTTTTCAATGGCAAAAATCAATGAATATTGTAAATGCACAAACAGTAATTTCTCCGCATTGCAAGGTGCAATTCTGAAATTTTTTGCTTTTTCCTGCTCCTCTTAGCATGATAAAGAAGATTCAAAGAGAGTGAGATGCCAGCTCCTTTCATTGAGTCAGTAGCTTCAATCATTTCTGGACTTTTTTCATTGGCAAAAATCATTGAATATTGTAAATGCACAAACAGTAATTTCTCCGCATTGCAAGGTGCAATTCTGAAATTTTTTACTTTTTCCTGCTCCTCTTAGCATGATAAAGAAGATTCAAAGAGAGTGAGATGCCAGCTCCTTTCATTCAGTCAGTAGCTTCAATCATTTCTGGTATATGAATAACATGATGTTTTTCAATGGCAAAAATCAATGAATATTGTAAATGCACAAACAGTAATTTCTCCGCATTGCAAGGTGCAATTCTGAAATTTTTTGTTTTTTCCTGCTCCTCTTAGCATGATAAAGAAGATTCAAAGAGAGTGAGATGCCAGCTCCTTTCATTCAGTCAGTAGCTTCAAACATTTCTGGTATATGAATAACATGATGTTTTTCAATGGCAAAAATCAATGAATATTGTAAATGCACAAACAGTAATTTCTCCGCATTGCAAGGTGCAATTCTGAAATTTTTTGCTTTTTCCTGCTCCTCTTAGCATGATAAAGAAGATTCAAAGAGAGTGAGATGCCAGCTCCTTTCATTCAGTCAGTAGCTTCAATCATTTCTGGACGTTTTTCAATGGCAAAAATCAATGAATATTGCAAATGCACAAACAGTAATTTCTCCGCATTGCAAGGTGCAATTCTGAAATTTTTTGCTTTTTCCTGCTCCTCTTAGCATGATAAACAAGATTCAAAGAGAGTGAGATGCCAGCTCCTTTCATTCAGTCAGTAGCTTCAATCATTTCTGGACGTTTTTCAATGGCAAAAATCAATGAATATTGTAAATGCACAAACAGTAATTTCTCCGCATTGCAAGGTGCAATTCTGAAATTTTTTGCTTTTACCTGCTCCTCTTAGCATGATGAAGTAGATTCAAAGAGAGTGAGATGCCAGCTCCTTTCATTCAGTCAGTAGCTTCAATCATTTCTGGACGTTTTTCAATGGCAAAAATCAATGAATATTGTAAATGCACAAACAGTAATTTCTCCGCATTGCAAGTTGCAATTCTGAAATTTTTTGCTTTTTCCTGCTCCTCTTAGCATGATAAAGAAGATTCAAAGAGAGTGAGATGCCAGCTCCTTTCATTCAGTCAGTAGCTTCAAACATTTCTGGTATATGAATAACATGATGTTTTTCAATGGCAAAAATCAATGAATATTGTAAATGCACAAACAGTAATTTCTCCGCATTGCAAGGTGCAATTCTGAAATTTTTTGCTTTTTCCTGCTCCTCTTAGCATGATAAAGAAGATTCAAAGAGAGTGAGATGCCAGCTCCTTTCGTTCAGTCAGTAGCTTCAATCATTTCTGGACGTTTTTCAATGGCAAAAATCATTGAATATTATAAATGCACAAACAGTAATTTCTCCGCATTGCATAGTGCAATTCTGAAATTTTTTACTTTTTCCTGCTCCTCTTAGCATGATAAAGAAGATTCAAAGAGAGTGAGATGCCAGCTCCTTTCATTCAGTCAGTAGCTTCAATCATTTCTGGTATATGAATAACATGATGTTTTTCAATGGCAAAAATCAATGAATATTGTAAATGCACAAACAGTAATTTCTCCGCATTGCAAGGTGCAATTCTGAAATTTTTTGCTTTTTCCTGCTCCTCTTAGCATGATAAAGAAGATTCAAAGAGAGTGAGATGCCAGCTCCTTTCATTCAGTCAGTAGCTTCAATAATTTCTGGATGTTTTTCAATGGCAAAAATCAATGAATATTGTAAATGCACAAACAGTAATTTCTCCGCATTGCAAGGTGCAATTCTGAAATTTTTTGCTTTTTCCTGCTCCTCTTAGCATGATAAACAAGATTCAAAGAGAGTGAGATGCCAGCTCCTTTCATTCAGTCAGTAGCTTCAATCATTTCTGGACGTTTTTCAATGGCAAAAATCAATGAATATTGTAAATGCACAAACAGTAATTTCTCCGCATTGCAAGGTGCAATTCTGAAATTTTTTGCTTTTTCCTGCTCCTCTTAGCATGATAAAGAAGATTCAAAGAGAGTGAGATGCCAGCTCCTTTCATTCAGTCAGTAGCTTCAAACATTTCTGGTATATGAATAACATGATGTTTTTCAATGGCAAAAATCAATGAATATTGTAAATGCACAAACAGTAATTTCTCCGCATTGCAAGGTGCAAGTCTGAAATTTTTTGCTTTTTCCTGCTCCTCTTAGCATGATAAAGAAGATTCAAAGAGAGTGAGATGCCAGCTACTTTCATTCAGTCAGTAGCTTCAATCATTTCTGGACGTTTTTCAATGGTAAAAATCAATGAATATTGTAAATGCACAAACAGTAATTTCTCCACATTGCAAGGTGCAATTCTGAAATTTTTTGCTTTTTCTTGCTCCTCTTAGCATGATAAAGAAGATTCAAAGAGAGTGAGATGCCAGCTCCTTTCATTCAGTCAGTAGCTTCAATCATTTCTGGATGTTTTTCAATGGCAAAAATCAATGAATATTGTAAATGCACAAACAGTAATTTCTCCGCATTGCAAGGTGCAATTCTGAAATTTTTTGCTTTTTCCTGCTCCTCTTAGCATGATAAACAAGATTCAAAGAGAGTGAGATGCCAGCTCCTTTCATTCAGTCAGTAGCTTCAATCATTTCTGGACGTTTTTCAATGGCAAAAATCAATGAATATTGTAAATGCACAAACAGTAATTTCTCCGCATTGCAAGGTGCAATTCTGAAATTTTTTGCTTTTTCCTGCTCCTCTTAGCATGATAAAGAAGATTCAAAGAGAGTGAGATGCCAGCTCCTTTCATTCAGTCAGTAGCTTCAAACATTTCTGGTATATGAATAACATGTTTTTCAATGGCAAAAATCAATGAATATTGTAAATGCACAAACAGTAATTTCTCCGCATTGCAAGGAGCAATTCTGAAATTTTTTGCTTTTTCCTGCTCCTCTTAGCATGATAAAGAAGATTCAAAGAGAGTGAGATGCCAGCTCCTTTCATTCAGTCAGTAGCTTCAATCATTTCTGGACGTTTTTCAATGGCAAAAATCAATGAATATTGTAAATGCACAAACAGTAATTTCTCCGCATTGCAAGGTGCAATTCTGAAATTTTTTGCTTTTTCCTGCTCCTCTTAGCATGATAAAGAAGATTCAAAGAGAGTGAGATGCCAGCTCCTTTCATTCAGTCAGTAGCTTCAATCATTTCTGGACGTTTTTCAATGGCAAAAATCAATGAATATTGTAAATGCACAAACTGTAATTTCTCCGCATTGCAAGGTGCAATTCTGAAATTTTTTGCTTTTTCCTGCTCCTCTTAGCATGATAAAGAAGATTCAAAGAGAGTGAGATGCCAGCTCCTTTCATTCAGTCAGTAGCTTCAAACATTTCTGGTATATGAATAACATGTTTTTCAATTGCAAAAATCAATGAATATTGTAAATGCACAAACAGTAATTTCTCCGCATTGCAAGGTGCAATTCTGAAATTTTTTGCTTTTTCCTGCTCCTCTTAGCATGATAAAGAAGATTCAAAGAGAGTGAGATGCCAGCTCCTTTCATTCAGTCAGTAGCTTCAAACATTTCTGGTATATGAATAACATGATGTTTTTCAATGGCAAAAATCAATGAATATTGTAAATGCACAAACAGTAATTTCTCCGCATTGCAAGGTGCAATTCTGAAATTTTTTGCTTTTTCCTGCTCCTCTTAGCATGATAAAGAAGATTCAAAGAGAGTGAGATGCCAGCTCCTTTCATTCAGTCAGTAGCTTCAAACATTTCTGGTATATGAATAACATGATGTTTTTCAATGGCAAAAATCAATGAATATTGTAAATGCACAAACAGTAATTTCTCCGCATTGCAAGGTGCAATTCTGAAATTTTTTGCTTTTTCCTGCTCCTCTTAGCATGATAAAGAAGATTCAAAGAGAGTGAGATGCCAGCTCCTTTCATTGAGTCAGTAGCTTCAATCATTTCTGGACTTTTTTCAATGGCAAAAATCATTGAATATTGTAAATGCACAAACAGTAATTTCTCCGCATTGCAAGGTGCAATTCTGAAATTTTTTACTTTTTCCTGCTCCTCTTAGCATGATAAAGAAGATTCAAAGAGAGTGAGATGCCAGCTCCTTTCATTCAGTCAGTAGCTTCAATCATTTCTGGTATATGAATAACATGATGTTTTTCAATGGCAAAAATCAATGAATATTGTAAATGCACAAACAGTAATTTCTCCGCATTGCAAGGTGCAATTCTGAAATTTTTTGTTTTTTCCTGCTCCTCTTAGCATGATAAAGAAGATTCAAAGAGAGTGAGATGCCAGCTCCTTTCATTCAGTCAGTAGCTTCAAACATTTCTGGTATATGAATAACATGATGTTTTTCAATGGCAAAAATCAATGAATATTGTAAATGCACAAACAGTAATTTCTCCGCATTGCAAGGTGCAATTCTGAAATTTTTTGCTTTTTCCTGCTCCTCTTAGCATGTTAAAGAAGATTCAAAGAGAGTGAGATGCCAGCTCCTTTCGTTCAGTCAGTAGCCTCAATCATTTCTGGACGTTTTTCAATGGTAAAAATCAATGAATATTGTAAATGCACAAACAGTAATTTCTCCGCATTGCAAGGTGCAATTCTGAAATTTTTTGCTTTTTCCTGCTCCTCTTAGCATGATAAAGAAGATTCAAAGAGAGTGAGATGCCAGCTCCTTTCATTCAGTCAGTAGCTTCAAACATTTCTGGTATATGAATAACATGATGTTTTTCAATGGCAAAAATCAATGAATATTGTAAATGCACAAACAGTAATTTCTCCGCATTGCAAGGTGCAATTCTGAAATTTTTTGCTTTTTCCTGCTCCTCTTAGCATGATAAAGAAGATTCAAAGAGAGTGAGATGCCAGCTCCTTTCATTCAGTCAGTAGCTTCAATCATTTCTGGTATATGAATAACATGATGTTTTTCAATGGCAAAAATCAATGAATATTGTAAATGCACAAACAGTAATTTCTCCGCATTGCAAGGTGCAATTCTGAAATTTTTTGCTTTTTCCTGCTCCTCTTAGCATGATAAAGAAGATTCAAAGAGAGTGAGATGCCAGCTCCTTTCATTCAGTCAGTAGCTTCAATCATTTCTGGACGTTTTTCAATGGCAAAAATCAATGAATATTGCAAATGCACAAACAGTAATTTCTCCGCATTGCAAGGTGCAATTCTGAAATTTTTTGCTTTTTCCTGCTCCTCTTAGCATGATAAACAAGATTCAAAGAGAGTGAGATGCCAGCTACTTTCATTCAGTCAGTAGCTTCAATCATTTCTGGACGTTTTTCAATGGCAAAAATCAATGAATATTGTAAATGCACAAACAGTAATTTCTCCGCATTGCAAATTGCAATTCTGAAATTTTTTGCTTTTTCCTGCTCCTCTTAGCATGATAAAGAAGATTCAAAGAGAGTGAGATGCCAGCTCCTTTCATTCAGTCAGTAGCTTCAAACATTTCTGGTATATGAATAACATGATGTTTTTCAATGGCAAAAATCAATGAATATTGTAAATGCACAAACAGTAATTTCTCCGCATTGCAAGGTGCAATTCTGAAATTTTTTGCTTTTTCCTGCTCCTCTTAGCATGATAAAGAAGATTCAAAGAGAGTGAGATGCCAGCTCCTTTCATTGAGTCAGTAGCTTCAATCATTTCTGGACTTTTTTCAATGGCAAAAATCATTGAATATTGTAAATGCACAAACAGTAATTTCTCCGCATTGCAAGGTGCAATTCTGAAATTTTTTACTTTTTCCTGCTCCTCTTAGCATGATAAAGAAGATTCAAAGATAGTGAGATGCCAGCTCCTTTCATTCAGTCAGTAGCTTCAATCATTTCTGGTATATGAATAACATGATGTTTTTCAATGGCAAAAATCAATGAATATTGTAAATGCACAAACAGTAATTTCTCCGCATTGCAAGGTGCAATTCTGAAATTTTTTGCTTTTTCCTGCTCCTCTTAGCATGATAAAGAAGATTCAAAGAGAGTGAGATGCCAGCTCCTTTCATTCAGTCAGTAGCTTCAATCATTTCTGGTATATGAATAACATGATGTTTTTCAATGGCAAAAATCAATGAATATTGTAAATGCACAAACAGTAATTTCTCCGCATTGCAAGGTGCAATTCTGAAATTTTTTGCTTTTTCCTGCTCCTCTTAGCATGTTAAAGAAGATTCAAAGAGAGTGAGATGCCAGCTCCTTTCGTTCAGTCAGTAGCCTCAATCATTTCTGGACGTTTTTCAATGGTAAAAATCAATGAATATTGTAAATGCACAAACAGTAATTTCTCCGCATTGCAAGGTGCAATTCTGAAATTTTTTGCTTTTTCCTGCTCCTCTTAGCATGATAAAGAAGATTCAAAGAGAGTGAGATGCCAGCTCCTTTCATTCAGTCAGTAGCTTCAAACATTTCTGGTATATGAATAACATGATGTTTTTCAATGGCAAAAATCAATGAATATTGTAAATGCACAAACAGTAATTTCTCCGCATTGCAAGGTGCAATTCTGAAATTTTTTGCTTTTTCCTGCTCCTCTTAGCATGATAAAGAAGATTCAAAGAGAGTGAGATGCCAGCTCCTTTCATTCAGTCAGTAGCTTCAATCATTTCTGGTATATGAATAACATGATGTTTTTCAATGGCAAAAATCAATGAATATTGTAAATGCACAAACAGTAATTTCTCCGCATTGCAAGGTGCAATTCTGAAATTTTTTGCTTTTTCCTGCTCCTCTTAGCATGATAAAGAAGATTCAAAGAGAGTGAGATGCCAGCTCCTTTCATTCAGTCAGTAGCTTCAATCATTTCTGGACGTTTTTCAATGGCAAAAATCAATGAATATTGCAAATGCACAAACAGTAATTTCTCCGCATTGCAAGGTGCAATTCTGAAATTTTTTGCTTTTTCCTGCTCCTCTTAGCATGATAAACAAGATTCAAAGAGAGTGAGATGCCAGCTCCTTTCATTCAGTCAGTAGCTTCAATCATTTCTGGACGTTTTTCAATGGCAAAAATCAATGAATATTGTAAATGCACAAACAGTAATTTCTCCGCATTGCAAGGTGCAATTCTGAAATTTTTTGCTTTTACCTGCTCCTCTTAGCATGATAAAGTAGATTCAAAGAGAGTGAGATGCCAGCTCCTTTCATTCAGTCAGTAGCTTCAATCATTTCTGGACGTTTTTCAATGGCAAAAATCAATGAATATTGTAAATGCACAAACAGTAATTTCTCCGCATTGCAAGTTGCAATTCTGAAATTTTTTGCTTTTTCCTGCTCCTCTTAGCATGATAAAGAAGATTCAAAGAGAGTGAGATGCCAGCTCCTTTCATTCAGTCAGTAGCTTCAAACATTTCTGGTATATGAATAACATGATGTTTTTCAATGGCAAAAATCAATGAATATTGTAAATGCACAAACAGTAATTTCTCCGCATTGCAAGGTGCAATTCTGAAATTTTTTGCTTTTTCCTGCTCCTCTTAGCATGATAAAGAAGATTCAAAGAGAGTGAGATGCCAGCTCCTTTCATTGAGTCAGTAGCTTCAATCATTTCTGGACTTTTTTCAATGGCAAAAATCATTGAATATTGTAAATGCACAAACAGTAATTTCTCCGCATTGCAAGGTGCAATTCTGAAATTTTTTACTTTTTCCTGCTCCTCTTAGCATGATAAAGAAGATTCAAAGAGAGTGAGATGCCAGCTCCTTTCATTCAGTCAGTAGCTTCAATCATTTCTGGTATATGAATAACATGATGTTTTTCAATGGCAAAAATCAATGAATATTGTAAATGCACAAACAGTAATTTCTCCGCATTGCAAGGTGCAATTCTGAAATTTTTTGTTTTTTCCTGCTCCTCTTAGCATGATAAAGAAGATTCAAAGAGAGTGAGATGCCAGCTCCTTTCATTCAGTCAGTAGCTTCAAACATTTCTGGTATATGAATAACATGATGTTTTTCAATGGCAAAAATCAATGAATATTGTAAATGCACAAACAGTAATTTCTCCGCATTGCAAGGTGCAATTCTGAAATTTTTTGCTTTTTCCTGCTCCTCTTAGCATGTTAAAGAAGATTCAAAGAGAGTGAGATGCCAGCTCCTTTCGTTCAGTCAGTAGCCTCAATCATTTCTGGACGTTTTTCAATGGTAAAAATCAATGAATATTGTAAATGCACAAACAGTAATTTCTCCGCATTGCAAGGTGCAATTCTGAAATTTTTTGCTTTTTCCTGCTCCTCTTAGCATGATAAAGAAGATTCAAAGAGAGTGAGATGCCAGCTCCTTTCATTCAGTCAGTAGCTTCAAACATTTCTGGTATATGAATAACATGATGTTTTTCAATGGCAAAAATCAATGAATATTGTAAATGCACAAACAGTAATTTCTCCGCATTGCAAGGTGCAATTCTGAAATTTTTTGCTTTTTCCTGCTCCTCTTAGCATGATAAAGAAGATTCAAAGAGAGTGAGATGCCAGCTCCTTTCATTCAGTCAGTAGCTTCAATCATTTCTGGTATATGAATAACATGATGTTTTTCAATGGCAAAAATCAATGAATATTGTAAATGCACAAACAGTAATTTCTCCGCATTGCAAGGTGCAATTCTGAAATTTTTTGCTTTTTCCTGCTCCTCTTAGCATGATAAAGAAGATTCAAAGAGAGTGAGATGCCAGCTCCTTTCATTCAGTCAGTAGCTTCAATCATTTCTGGACGTTTTTCAATGGCAAAAATCAATGAATATTGCAAATGCACAAACAGTAATTTCTCCGCATTGCAAGGTGCAATTCTGAAATTTTTTGCTTTTTCCTGCTCCTCTTAGCATGATAAACAAGATTCAAAGAGAGTGAGATGCCAGCTCCTTTCATTCAGTCAGTAGCTTCAATCATTTCTGGACGTTTTTCAATGGCAAAAATCAATGAATATTGTAAATGCACAAACAGTAATTTCTCCGCATTGCAAGGTGCAATTCTGAAATTTTTTGCTTTTACCTGCTCCTCTTAGCATGATAAAGTAGATTCAAAGAGAGTGAGATGCCAGCTCCTTTCATTCAGTCAGTAGCTTCAATCATTTCTGGACGTTTTTCAATGGCAAAAATCAATGAATATTGTAAATGCACAAACAGTAATTTCTCCGCATTGCAAGTTGCAATTCTGAAATTTTTTGCTTTTTCCTGCTCCTCTTAGCATGATAAAGAAGATTCAAAGAGAGTGAGATGCCAGCTCATTTCATTCAGTCAGTAGCTTCAAACATTTCTGGTATATGAATAACATGATGTTTTTCAATGGCAAAAATCAATGAATATTGTAAATGCACAAACAGTAATTTCTCCGCATTGCAAGGTGCAATTCTGAAATTTTTTGCTTTTTCCTGCTCCTCTTAGCATGATAAAGAAGATTCAAAGAGAGTGAGATGCCAGCTCCTTTCGTTCAGTCAGTAGCTTCAATCATTTCTGGACGTTTTTCAATGGCAAAAATCATTGAATATTATAAATGCACAAACAGTAATTTCTCCGCATTGCATAGTGCAATTCTGAAATTTTTTACTTTTTCCTGCTCCTCTTAGCATGATAAAGAAGATTCAAAGAGAGTGAGATGCCAGCTCCTTTCATTCAGTCAGTAGCTTCAATCATTTCTGGTATATGAATAACATGATGTTTTTCAATGGCAAAAATCAATGAATATTGTAAATGCACAAACAGTAATTTCTCCGCATTGCAAGGTGCAATTCTGAAATTTTTTGCTTTTTCCTGCTCCTCTTAGCATGATAAAGAAGATTCAAAGAGAGTGAGATGCCAGCTCCTTTCATTCAGTCAGTAGCTTCAATAATTTCTGGATGTTTTTCAATGGCAAAAATCAATGAATATTGTAAATGCACAAACAGTAATTTCTCCGCATTGCAAGGTGCAATTCTGAAATTTTTTGCTTTTTCCTGCTCCTCTTAGCATGATAAACAAGATTCAAAGAGAGTGAGATGCCTGCTCCTTTCATTCAGTCAGTAGCTTCAATCATTTCTGGACGTTTTTCAATGGCAAAAATCAATGAATATTGTAAATGCACAAACAGTAATTTCTCCGCATTGCAAGGTGCAATTCTGAAATTTTTTGCTTTTTCCTGCTCCTCTTAGCATGATAAAGAAGATTCAAAGAGAGTGAGATGCCAGCTCCTTTCATTCAGTCAGTAGCTTCAAACATTTCTGGTATATGAATAACATGATGTTTTTCAATGGCAAAAATCAATGAATATTGTAAATGCACAAACAGTAATTTCTCCCCATTGCAAGGTGCAAGTCTGAAATTTTTTGCTTTTTCCTGCTCCTCTTAGCATGATAAAGAAGATTCAAAGAGAGTGAGATGCCAGCTACTTTCATTCAGTCAGTAGCTTCAATCATTTCTGGACGTTTTTCAATGGTAAAAATCAATGAATATTGTAAATGCACAAACAGTAATTTCTCCACATTGCAAGGTGCAATTCTGAAATTTTTTGCTTTTTCTTGCTCCTCTTAGCATGATAAAGAAGATTCAAAGAGAGTGAGATGCCAGCTCCTTTCATTCAGTCAGTAGCTTCAATCATTTCTGGATGTTTTTCAATGGCAAAAATCAATGAATATTGTAAATGCACAAACAGTAATTTCTCCGCATTGCAAGGTGCAATTCTGAAATTTTTTGCTTTTTCCTGCTCCTCTTAGCATGATAAACAAGATTCAAAGAGAGTGAGATGCCAGCTCCTTTCATTCAGTCAGTAGCTTCAATCAATTCTGGACGTTTTTCAATGGCAAAAATCAATGAATATTGTAAATGCACAAACAGTAATTTCTCCGCATTGCAAGGTGCAATTCTGAAATTTTTTGCTTTTTCCTGCTCCTCTTAGCATGATAAAGAAGATTCAAAGAGAGTGAGATGCCAGCTCCTTTCATTCAGTCAGTAGCTTCAAACATTTCTGGTATATGAATAACATGATGTTTTTCAATGGCAAAAATCAATGAATATTGTAAATGCACAAACAGTAATTTCTCCGCATTGCAAGGTGCAAGTCTGAAATTTTTTGCTTTTTCCTGCTCCTCTTAGCATGATAAAGAAGATTCAAAGAGAGTGAGATGCCAGCTACTTTCATTCAGTCAGTAGCTTCAATCATTTCTGGACGTTTTTCAATGGTAAAAATCAATGAATATTGTAAATGCACAAACAGTAATTTCTCCACATTGCAAGGTGCAATTCTGAAATTTTTTGCTTTTTCTTGCTCCTCTTAGCATGATAAAGAAGATTCAAAGAGAGTGAGATGCCAGCTCCTTTCATTCAGTCAGTAGCTTCAAACATTTCTGGTATATGAATAACATGATGTTTTTCAATGGCAAAAATCAATGAATATTGTAAATGCACAAACAGTAATTTCTCCGCATTGCAAGGTGCAATTCTGAAATTTTTTGCTTTTTCCTGCTCCTCTTAGCATGATAAAGAAGATTCAAAGAGAGTGAGATGCCAGCTCCTTTCATTCAGTCAGTAGCTTCAATCATTTCTGGATGTTTTTCAATGGCAAAAATCAATGAATATTGTAAATGCACAAACTGTAATTTCTCCGCATTGCAAGGTGCAATTCTGAAATTTTTTGCTTTTTCCTGCTCCTCTTAGCATAATAAAGAAGATTCAAAGAGAGTGAGATGCCAGCTCCTTTCATTCAGTCAGTAGCTTCAATCATTTCTGGACGTTTTTCAATGGCAAAAATCAATGAATATTGTAAATGCACAAACAGTAATTTCTCCGCATTGCAAGGTGCAATTCTGAAATTTTTTGCTTTTTCCTGCTCCTCTTAGCATGATAAAGAAGATTCAAAGAGAGTGAGATGCCAGCTCCTTTCATTCAGTCAGTACCTTCAATCATTTCTGGACGTTTTTCAATGGCAAAAATCAATGAATATTGTAAATGCACAAACAGTAATTTCTCCGCATTGCAAGGTGCAATTCTGAAATTTTTTGCTTTTTCCCGCTCCTCTTAGCATGATAAAGATTCAAAGAGAGTGAGGTGCCAGCTCCTTTCATTCAGTCAGTAGCTTCAAACATTTCTGGTATATGAATAACATGTTTTTCAATGGCAAAAATCAATGAATATTGTAAATGCACAAACAGTAATTTCTCCGCATTGCAAGGTGCAATTCTGAAATTTTTTGCTTTTTCCTGCTCCTCTTAGCATGATAAAGAAGATTCAAAGAGAGTGAGATGCCAGCTCCTTTCATTCAGTCAGTAGCTTCAATCATTTCTGGACGTTTTTCAATGGCAAAAATCAATGAATATTGTAAATGCACAAACAGTAATTTCTCCGCATTGCAAGTTGCAATTCTGAAATTTTTTGCTTTTTCCTGCTCCTCTTAGCATGATAAAGAAGATTCAAAGAGAGTGAGATGCCAGCTCATTTCATTCAGTCAGTAGCTTCAAACATTTCTGGTATATGAATAACATGATGTTTTTCAATGGCAAAAATCAATGAATATTGTAAATGCACAAACAGTAATTTCTCCGCATTGCAAGGTGCAATTCTGAAATTTTTTGCTTTTTCCTGCTCCTCTTAGCATGATAAAGAAGATTCAAAGAGAGTGAGATGCCAGCTCCTTTCGTTCAGTCAGTAGCTTCAATCATTTCTGGACGTTTTTCAATGGCAAAAATCATTGAATATTATAAATGCACAAACAGTAATTTCTCCGCATTGCATAGTGCAATTCTGAAATTTTTTACTTTTTCCTGCTCCTCTTAGCATGATAAAGAAGATTCAAAGAGAGTGAGATGCCAGCTCCTTTCATTCAGTCAGTAGCTTCAATCATTTCTGGTATATGAATAACATGATGTTTTTCAATGGCAAAAATCAATGAATATTGTAAATGCACAAACAGTAATTTCTCCGCATTGCAAGGTGCAATTCTGAAATTTTTTGCTTTTTCCTGCTCCTCTTAGCATGATAAAGAAGATTCAAAGAGAGTGAGATGCCAGCTCCTTTCATTCAGTCAGTAGCTTCAATAATTTCTGGATGTTTTTCAATGGCAAAAATCAATGAATATTGTAAATGCACAAACAGTAATTTCTCCGCATTGCAAGGTGCAATTCTGAAATTTTTTGCTTTTTCCTGCTCCTCTTAGCATGATAAACAAGATTCAAAGAGAGTGAGATGCCTGCTCCTTTCATTCAGTCAGTAGCTTCAATCATTTCTGGACGTTTTTCAATGGCAAAAATCAATGAATATTGTAAATGCACAAACAGTAATTTCTCCGCATTGCAAGGTGCAATTCTGAAATTTTTTGCTTTTTCCTGCTCCTCTTAGCATGATAAAGAAGATTCAAAGAGAGTGAGATGCCAGCTCCTTTCATTCAGTCAGTAGCTTCAAACATTTCTGGTATATGAATAACATGATGTTTTTCAATGGCAAAAATCAATGAATATTGTAAATGCACAAACAGTAATTTCTCCCCATTGCAAGGTGCAAGTCTGAAATTTTTTGCTTTTTCCTGCTCCTCTTAGCATGATAAAGAAGATTCAAAGAGAGTGAGATGCCAGCTACTTTCATTCAGTCAGTAGCTTCAATCATTTCTGGACGTTTTTCAATGGTAAAAATCAATGAATATTGTAAATGCACAAACAGTAATTTCTCCACATTGCAAGGTGCAATTCTGAAATTTTTTGCTTTTTCTTGCTCCTCTTAGCATGATAAAGAAGATTCAAAGAGAGTGAGATGCCAGCTCCTTTCATTCAGTCAGTAGCTTCAATCATTTCTGGATGTTTTTCAATGGCAAAAATCAATGAATATTGTAAATGCACAAACAGTAATTTCTCCGCATTGCAAGGTGCAATTCTGAAATTTTTTGCTTTTTCCTGCTCCTCTTAGCATGATAAACAAGATTCAAAGAGAGTGAGATGCCAGCTCCTTTCATTCAGTCAGTAGCTTCAATCAATTCTGGACGTTTTTCAATGGCAAAAATCAATGAATATTGTAAATGCACAAACAGTAATTTCTCCGCATTGCAAGGTGCAATTCTGAAATTTTTTGCTTTTTCCTGCTCCTCTTAGCATGATAAAGAAGATTCAAAGAGAGTGAGATGCCAGCTCCTTTCATTCAGTCAGTAGCTTCAAACATTTCTGGTATATGAATAACATGATGTTTTTCAATGGCAAAAATCAATGAATATTGTAAATGCACAAACAGTAATTTCTCCGCATTGCAAGGTGCAAGTCTGAAATTTTTTGCTTTTTCCTGCTCCTCTTAGCATGATAAAGAAGATTCAAAGAGAGTGAGATGCCAGCTACTTTCATTCAGTCAGTAGCTTCAATCATTTCTGGACGTTTTTCAATGGTAAAAATCAATGAATATTGTAAATGCACAAACAGTAATTTCTCCACATTGCAAGGTGCAATTCTGAAATTTTTTGCTTTTTCTTGCTCCTCTTAGCATGATAAAGAAGATTCAAAGAGAGTGAGATGCCAGCTCCTTTCATTCAGTCAGTAGCTTCAAACATTTCTGGTATATGAATAACATGATGTTTTTCAATGGCAAAAATCAATGAATATTGTAAATGCACAAACAGTAATTTCTCCGCATTGCAAGGTGCAATTCTGAAATTTTTTGCTTTTTCCTGCTCCTCTTAGCATGATAAAGAAGATTCAAAGAGAGTGAGATGCCAGCTCCTTTCATTCAGTCAGTAGCTTCAATCATTTCTGGATGTTTTTCAATGGCAAAAATCAATGAATATTGTAAATGCACAAACTGTAATTTCTCCGCATTGCAAGGTGCAATTCTGAAATTTTTTGCTTTTTCCTGCTCCTCTTAGCATAATAAAGAAGATTCAAAGAGAGTGAGATGCCAGCTCCTTTCATTCAGTCAGTAGCTTCAATCATTTCTGGACGTTTTTCAATGGCAAAAATCAATGAATATTGTAAATGCACAAACAGTAATTTCTCCGCATTGCAAGGTGCAATTCTGAAATTTTTTGCTTTTTCCTGCTCCTCTTAGCATGATAAAGAAGATTCAAAGAGAGTGAGATGCCAGCTCCTTTCATTCAGTCAGTACCTTCAATCATTTCTGGACGTTTTTCAATGGCAAAAATCAATGAATATTGTAAATGCACAAACAGTAATTTCTCCGCATTGCAAGGTGCAATTCTGAAATTTTTTGCTTTTTCCCGCTCCTCTTAGCATGATAAAGATTCAAAGAGAGTGAGGTGCCAGCTCCTTTCATTCAGTCAGTAGCTTCAAACATTTCTGGTATATGAATAACATGTTTTTCAATGGCAAAAATCAATGAATATTGTAAATGCACAAACAGTAATTTCTCCGCATTGCAAGGTGCAATTCTGAAATTTTTTGCTTTTTCCTGCTCCTCTTAGCATGATAAAGAAGATTCAAAGAGAGTGAGATGCCAGCTCCTTTCATTCAGTCAGTAGCTTCAAACATTTCTGGTATATGAATAACATGATGTTTTTCAATGGCAAAAATCAATGAATATTGTAAATGCACAAACAGTAATTTCTCCGCATTGCAAGGTGCAATTCTGAAATTTTTTGCTTTTTCCTGCTCCTCTTAGCATGATAAAGAAGATTCAAAGAGAGTGAGATGCCAGCTCCTTTCATTCAGTCAGTAGCTTCAATAATTTCTGGATGTTTTTCAATGGCAAAAATCAATGAATATTGTAAATGCACAAACAGTAATTTCTCCGCATTGCAAGGTGCAATTCTGAAATTTTTTGCTTTTTCCTGCTCCTCTTAGCATGATAAACAAGATTCAAAGAGAGTGAGATGCCTGCTCCTTTCATTCAGTCAGTAGCTTCAATCATTTCTGGACGTTTTTCAATGGCAAAAATCAATGAATATTGTAAATGCACAAACAGTAATTTCTCCGCATTGCAAGGTGCAATTCTGAAATTTTTTGCTTTTTCCTGCTCCTCTTAGCATGATAAAGAAGATTCAAAGAGAGTGAGATGCCAGCTCCTTTCATTCAGTCAGTAGCTTCAAACATTTCTGGTATATGAATAACATGATGTTTTTCAATGGCAAAAATCAATGAATATTGTAAATGCACAAACAGTAATTTCTCCCCATTGCAAGGTGCAAGTCTGAAATTTTTTGCTTTTTCCTGCTCCTCTTAGCATGATAAAGAAGATTCAAAGAGAGTGAGATGCCAGCTACTTTCATTCAGTCAGTAGCTTCAATCATTTCTGGACGTTTTTCAATGGTAAAAATCAATGAATATTGTAAATGCACAAACAGTAATTTCTCCACATTGCAAGGTGCAATTCTGAAATTTTTTGCTTTTTCTTGCTCCTCTTAGCATGATAAAGAAGATTCAAAGAGAGTGAGATGCCAGCTCCTTTCATTCAGTCAGTAGCTTCAATCATTTCTGGATGTTTTTCAATGGCAAAAATCAATGAATATTGTAAATGCACAAACAGTAATTTCTCCGCATTGCAAGGTGCAATTCTGAATTTTTTTGCTTTTTCCTGCTCCTCTTAGCATGATAAACAAGATTCAAAGAGAGTGAGATGCCAGCTCCTTTCATTCAGTCAGTAGCTTCAATCAATTCTGGACGTTTTTCAATGGCAAAAATCAATGAATATTGTAAATGCACAAACAGTAATTTCTCCGCATTGCAAGGTGCAATTCTGAAATTTTTTGCTTTTTCCTGCTCCTCTTAGCATGATAAAGAAGATTCAAAGAGAGTGAGATGCCAGCTCCTTTCATTCAGTCAGTAGCTTCAAACATTTCTGGTATATGAATAACATGATGTTTTTCAATGGCAAAAATCAATGAATATTGTAAATGCACAAACAGTAATTTCTCCGCATTGCAAGGTGCAAGTCTGAAATTTTTTGCTTTTTCCTGCTCCTCTTAGCATGATAAAGAAGATTCAAAGAGAGTGAGATGCCAGCTACTTTCATTCAGTCAGTAGCTTCAATCATTTCTGGACGTTTTTCAATGGTAAAAATCAATGAATATTGTAAATGCACAAACAGTAATTTCTCCACATTGCAAGGTGCAATTCTGAAATTTTTTGCTTTTTCTTGCTCCTCTTAGCATGATAAAGAAGATTCAAAGAGAGTGAGATGCCAGCTCCTTTCATTCAGTCAGTAGCTTCAAACATTTCTGGTATATGAATAACATGATGTTTTTCAATGGCAAAAATCAATGAATATTGTAAATGCACAAACAGTAATTTCTCCGCATTGCAAGGTGCAATTCTGAAATTTTTTGCTTTTTCCTGCTCCTCTTAGCATGATAAAGAAGATTCAAAGAGAGTGAGATGCCAGCTCCTTTCATTCAGTCAGTAGCTTCAATCATTTCTGGATGTTTTTCAATGGCAAAAATCAATGAATATTGTAAATGCACAAACTGTAATTTCTCCGCATTGCAAGGTGCAATTCTGAAATTTTTTGCTTTTTCCTGCTCCTCTTAGCATAATAAAGAAGATTCAAAGAGAGTGAGATGCCAGCTCCTTTCATTCAGTCAGTAGCTTCAATCATTTCTGGACGTTTTTCAATGGCAAAAATCAATGAATATTGTAAATGCACAAACAGTAATTTCTCCGCATTGCAAGGTGCAATTCTGAAATTTTTTGCTTTTTCCTGCTCCTCTTAGCATGATAAAGAAGATTCAAAGAGAGTGAGATGCCAGCTCCTTTCATTCAGTCAGTACCTTCAATCATTTCTGGACGTTTTTCAATGGCAAAAATCAATGAATATTGTAAATGCACAAACAGTAATTTCTCCGCATTGCAAGGTGCAATTCTGAAATTTTTTGCTTTTTCCCGCTCCTCTTAGCATGATAAAGATTCAAAGAGAGTGAGGTGCCAGCTCCTTTCATTCAGTCAGTAGCTTCAAACATTTCTGGTATATGAATAACATGTTTTTCAATGGCAAAAATCAATGAATATTGTAAATGCACAAACAGTAATTTCTCCGCATTGCAAGGTGCAATTCTGAAATTTTTTGCTTTTTCCTGCTCCTCTTAGCATGATAAAGAAGATTCAAAGAGAGTGAGATGCCAGCTCCTTTCATTCAGTCAGTAGCTTCAAACATTTCTGGTATATGAATAACATGATGTTTTTCAATGGCAAAAATCAATGAATATTGTAAATGCACAAACAGTAATTTCTCCGCATTGCAAGGTGCAATTCTGAAATTTTTTGCTTTTTCCTGCTCCTCTTAGCATGATAAAGAAGATTCAAAGAGAGTGAGATGCCAGCTCCTTTCATTCAGTCAGTAGCTTCAATCATTTCTGGATGTTTTTCAATGGCAAAAATCAATGAATATTGTAAATGCACAAACTGTAATTTCTCCGCATTGCAAGGTGCAATTCTGAAATTTTTTGCTTTTTCCTGCTCCTCTTAGCATGATAAAGAAGATTCAAAGAGAGTGAGATGCCAGCTCCTTTCATTCAGTCAGTAGCTTCAATCATTTCTGGACGTTTTTCAATGGCAAAAATCAATGAATATTGTAAATGCACAAACAGTAATTTCTCCGCATTGCAAGGTGCAATTCTGAAATTTTTTGCTTTTTCCTGCTCCTCTTAGCATGATAAAGAAGATTCAAAGAGAGTGAGATGCCAGCTCCTTTCATTCAGTCAGTACCTTCAATCATTTCTGGACGTTTTTCAATGGCAAAAATCAATGAAAATTGTAAATGCACAAACAGTAATTTCTCCGCATTGCAAGGTGCGATTCTGAAATTTTTTGCTTTTTCCTGCTCCTCTTAGCATGATAAAGAAGATTCAAAGAGAGTGAGATGCCAGCTCCTTTCATTCAGTCAGTAGCTTCAAACATTTCTGGTATATGAATAACATGATGTTTTTCAATGGCAAAAATCAATGAATATTGTAAATGCACAAACAGTAATTTCTCCGCATTGCAAGGTGCAAGTCTGAAATTTTTTGCTTTTTCCTGCTCCTCTTAGCATGATAAAGAAGATTCAAAGAGAGTGAGATGCCAGCTACTTTCATTCAGTCAGTAGCTTCAATCATTTCTGGACCTTTTTCAATGGTAAAAATCAATGAATATTGTAAATGCACAAACAGTAATTTCTCCACATTGCAAGGTGCAATTCTGAAATTTTTTGCTTTTTCCTGCTCCTCTTAGCATGATAAAGAAGATTCAAAGAGAGTGAGATGCCAGCTCCTTTCATTCAGTCAGTAGCTTCAAACATTTCTGGTATATGAATAACATGATGTTTTTCAATGGCAAAAATCAATGAATATTGTAAATGCACAAACAGTAATTTCTCCGCATTGCAAGGTGCAATTCTGAAATTTTTTGCTTTTTCCTGCTCCTCTTAGCATGATAAAGAAGATTCAAAGAGAGTGAGATGCCAGCTCCTTTCATTCAGTCAGTAGCTTCAAACATTTCTGGTATATGAATAACATGATGTTTTTCAATGGCAAAAATCAATGAATATTGTAAATGCACAAACAGTAATTTCTCCGCATTGCAAGGTGCAATTCTGAAATTTTTTGCTTTTTCCTGCTCCTCTTAGCATGATAAAGAAGATTCAAAGAGAGTGAGATGCCAGCTCCTTTCATTCAGTCAGTAGCTTCAATCATTTCTGGATGTTTTTCAATGGCAAAAATCAATGAATATTGTAAATGCACAAACAGTAATTTCTCCGCATTGCAAGGTGCAATTCTGAAATTTTTTGCTTTTTCCTGCTCCTCTTAGCATGATAAAGAAGATTCAAAGAGAGTGAGATGTCAGCTCCTTTCATTCAGTCAGTAGCTTCAAACATTTCTGGTATATGAATAACATGATGTTTTTCAATGGCAAAAATCAATGAATTTTGTAAATGCACAAACAGTAATTTCTCCGCATTGCAAGGTGCAATTCTGAAATTTTTTGCTTTTTCCTGCTCCTCTTAGCATGATAAAGAAGATTCAAAGAGAGTGAGATGCCAGTTCCTTTCATTCAGTCAGTAGCTTCAATCATTTCTGGACGTTTTTCAATGGCAAAAATCAATGAATATTGTAAATGCACAAACAGTAATTTCTCCGCATTCAAAGGTGCAATTCTGAAATTTTTTGCTTTTTCCTGCTCCTCTTAGCATGATAAAGAAGATTAAAAGAGAGTGAGATGCCAGCTCCTTTCATTCAGTCAGTATCTTCAATCATTTCTGGTATATGAATAACATGATGTTTTTCAATGGCAAAAATCAATGAATATTGTAAATGCACAAACAGTAATTTCTCCGCATTGCAAGGTGCAATTCTGAAATTTTTTGCTTTTTCCTGCTCCTCTTAGCATGATAAAGAAGATTCAAAGAGAGTGAGATGCCAGCTCCTTTCATTCAGTCAGTAGCTTCAATCATTTCTGGACGTTTTTCAATGGCAAAAATCAATGAATATTGTAAATGCACAAACAGTAATTTCTCCGCATTGCAAGGTGCAATTCTGAAATTTTTTGCTTTTTCCTGCTCCTCTTAGCATGATAAAGAAGATTCAAAGAGAGTGAGATGCCAGCTCCTTTCATTCAGTCAGTACCTTCAATCATTTCTGGACGTTTTTCAATGGCAAAAATCAATGAAAATTGTAAATGCACAAACAGTAATTTCTCCGCATTGCAAGGTGCGATTCTGAAATTTTTTGCTTTTTCCTGCTCCTCTTAGCATGATAAAGAAGATTCAAAGAGAGTGAGATGCCAGCTCCTTTCATTCAGTCAGTAGCTTCAAACATTTCTGGTATATGAATAACATGATGTTTTTCAATGGCAAAAATCAATGAATATTGTAAATGCACAAACAGTAATTTCTCCGCATTGCAAGGTGCAAGTCTGAAATTTTTTGCTTTTTCCTGCTCCTCTTAGCATGATAAAGAAGATTCAAAGAGAGTGAGATGCCAGCTACTTTCATTCAGTCAGTAGCTTCAATCATTTCTGGACCTTTTTCAATGGTAAAAATCAATGAATATTGTAAATGCACAAACAGTAATTTCTCCACATTGCAAGGTGCAATTCTGAAATTTTTTGCTTTTTCCTGCTCCTCTTAGCATGATAAAGAAGATTCAAAGAGAGTGAGATGCCAGCTCCTTTCATTCAGTCAGTAGCTTCAAACATTTCTGGTATATGAATAACATGATGTTTTTCAATGGCAAAAATCAATGAATATTGTAAATGCACAAACAGTAATTTCTCCGCATTGCAAGGTGCAATTCTGAAATTTTTTGCTTTTTCCTGCTCCTCTTAGCATGATAAAGAAGATTCAAAGAGAGTGAGATGCCAGCTCCTTTCATTCAGTCAGTAGCTTCAAACATTTCTGGTATATGAATAACATGATGTTTTTCAATGGCAAAAATCAATGAATATTGTAAATGCACAAACAGTAATTTCTCCGCATTGCAAGGTGCAATTCTGAAATTTTTTGCTTTTTCCTGCTCCTCTTAGCATGATAAAGAAGATTCAAAGAGAGTGAGATGCCAGCTCCTTTCATTCAGTCAGTAGCTTCAATCATTTCTGGATGTTTTTCAATGGCAAAAATCAATGAATATTGTAAATGCACAAACAGTAATTTCTCCGCATTGCAAGGTGCAATTCTGAAATTTTTTGCTTTTTCCTGCTCCTCTTAGCATGATAAAGAAGATTCAAAGAGAGTGAGATGTCAGCTCCTTTCATTCAGTCAGTAGCTTCAAACATTTCTGGTATATGAATAACATGATGTTTTTCAATGGCAAAAATCAATGAATTTTGTAAATGCACAAACAGTAATTTCTCCGCATTGCAAGGTGCAATTCTGAAATTTTTTGCTTTTTCCTGCTCCTCTTAGCATGATAAAGAAGATTCAAAGAGAGTGAGATGCCAGTTCCTTTCATTCAGTCAGTAGCTTCAATCATTTCTGGACGTTTTTCAATGGCAAAAATCAATGAATATTGTAAATGCACAAACAGTAATTTCTCCGCATTCCAAGGTGCAATTCTGAAATTTTTTGCTTTTTCCTGCTCCTCTTAGCATGATAAAGAAGATTAAAAGAGAGTGAGATGCCAGCTCCTTTCATTCAGTCAGTATCTTCAATCATTTCTGGTATATGAATAACATGATGTTTTTCAATGGCAAAAATCAATGAATATTGTAAATGCACAAACAGTAATTTCTCCGCATTGCAAGGTGCAATTCTGAAATTTTTTGCTTTTTCCTGCTCCTCTTAGCATGATAAAGAAGATTCAAAGAGAGTGAGATGCCAGCTCCTTTCATTCAGTCAGTAGCTTCAATCATTTCTGGACGTTTTTCAATGGCAAAAATCAATGAATATTGTAAATGCACAAACAGTAATTTCTCCGCATTGCAAGGTGCAATTCTGAAATTTTTTGCTTTTTCCTGCTCCTCTTAGCATGATAAACAAGATTCAAAGAGAGTGAGATGCCAGCTCCTTTCATTCAGTCAGTAGCTTCAATCATTTCTGGACGTTTTTCAATGGCAAAAATCAATGAATATTGTAAATGCACAAACAGTAATTTCTCCGCATTGCAAGGTGCAATTCTGAAATTTTTTGCTTTTTCCTGCTCCTCTTAGCATGATAAAGAAGATTCAAAGAGAGTGAGATGCCAGCTCCTTTCATTCAGTCAGTAGCTTCAAACATTTCTGGTATATGAATAACATGATGTTTTTCAATGGCAAAAATCAATGAATATTGTAAATGCACAAACAGTAATTTCTCCGCATTGCAAGGTGCAAGTCTGAAATTTTTTGCTTTTTCCTGCTCCTCTTAGCATGATAAAGAAGATACAAAGAGAGTGAGATGCCAGCTACTTTCATTCAGTCAGTAGCTTCAATCATTTCTGGATGTTTTTCAATGGTAAAAATCAATGAATATTGTAAATGCACAAACAGTAATTTCTCCACATTGCAAGGTGCAATTCTGAAATTTTTTGCTTTTTCCTGCTCCTCTTAGCATGATAAAGAAGATTCAAAGAGAGTGAGATGCCAGCTCCTTTCATTCAGTCAGTAGCTTCAAACATTTCTGGTATATGAATAACATGATGTTTTTCAATGGCAAAAATCAATGAATATTGTAAATGCACAAACAGTAATTTCTCTGCATTGCAAGGTGCAATTCTGAAATTTTTTGCTTTTTCCTGCTCCTCTTAGCATGATAAAGAAGATTCAAAGAGAGTGAGATGCCAGCTACTTTCATTCAGTCAGTAGCTTCAATCATTTCTGGATGTTTTTCAATGGTAAAAATCAATGAATATTGTAAATGCACAAACAGTAATTTCTCCACATTGCAAGGTGCAATTCTGAAATTTTTTGCTTTTTCCTGCTCCTCTTAGCATGATAAAGAAGATTCAAAGAGAGTGAGATGCCAGCTCCTTTCATTCAGTCAGTAGCTTCAAACATTTCTGGTATATGAATAACATGATGTTTTTCAATGGCAAAAATCAATGAATATTGTAAATGCACAAACAGTAATTTCTCCGCATTGCAAGGTGCAATTCTGAAATTTTTTGCTTTTTCCTGCTCCTCTTAGCATGATAAAGAAGATTCAAAGAGAGTGAGATGCCAGCTCCATTCATTCAGTCAGTAGCTTCAAACATTTCTGGTATATGAATAACATGATGTTTTTCAATGGCAAAAATCAATGAATATTGTAAATGCACAAACAGTAATTTCTCCGCATTGCAAGGTGCAATTCTGAAATTTTTTGCTTTTTCCTGCTCCTCTTAGCATGATAAAGAATATTCAAAGAGAGTGAGATGCCAGCTCCTTTCATTCAGTCAGTAGCTTCAATCATTTCTGGATGTTTTTCAATGGCAAAAATCAATGAATATTGTAAATGCACAAACTGTAATTTCTCCGCATTGCAAGGTGCAATTCTGAAATTTTTTGTTTTTTCCTGCTCCTCTTAGCATGATAAAGAAGATTCAAAGAGAGTGAGATGCCAGCTCCTTTCATTCAGTCAGTAGCTTCAATCATTTCTGGACGTTTTTCAATGGCAAAAATCAATGAATATTGTAAATGCACAAACAGTAATTTCTCCGCATTGCAAGGTGCAATTCTGAAATTTTTTGCTTTTTCCTGCTCCTCTTAGCATGATAAAGAAGATTCAAAGAGAGTGAGATGCCAGCTCCTTTCATTCAGTCAGTACCTTCAATCATTTCTGGATGTTTTTCAATTGCAAAAATCAATGAATATTGTAAATGCACAAACAGTAATTTCTCCGCATTGCAAGGTGCAATTCTGAAATTTTTTGCTTTTTCCCGCTCCTCTTAGCATGATAAAGAAGATTCAAAGAGAGTGAGGTGCCAGCTCCTTTCATTCAGTCAGTAGCTTCAAACATTTCTGGTATATGAATAACATGTTTTTCAATGGCAAAAATCAATGAATATTGTAAATGCACAAACAGTAATTTCTCCGCATTGCAAGGTGCAATTCTGAAATTTTTTGATTTTTCCTGCTCCTCTTAGCATGATAAAGAAGATTCAAAGAGAGTGAGATGCCAGCTCCTTTCATTCAGTCAGTAGCTTCAATCATTTCTGGACGTTTTTCAATGGCAAAAATCAATGAATACTGTAAATGCACAAACAGTAATTTCTCCGCATTGCAAGGTGCAATTCTGAAATTTTTTGCTTTTTCCTGCTCCTCTTAGCATGATAAAGAAGATTCAAAGAGAGTGAGATGCCAGCTCCTTTCATTCAGTCAGTAGCTTCAATCATTTCTGGACGTTTTTCAATGGCAAAAATCAATGAATATTGTAAATGCACAAACAGTAATTTCTCCGCATTGCAAGGTGCAATTCTGAAATTTTTTGCTTTTTCCTGCTCCTCTTAGCATGATAAAGAAGATTCAAAGAGAGTGAGATGCCAGCTCCTTTCATTCAGTCAGTAGCTTCAATCATTTCTGGACGTTTTTCAATGGCAAAAATCAATGAATATTGTAAATGCACAAACAGTAATTTCTCCGCATTGCAAGGTGCAATTCTGAAATTTTTTGCTTTTTCCTGCTCCTCTTAGCATGATAAAGAAGATTCAAAGAGAGTGAGATGCCAGCTCCTTTCATTCAGTCAGTACCTTCAATCATTTCTGGATGTTTTTCAATGGCAAAAATCAATGAATATTGTAAATGCACAAACAGTAATTTCTCCGCATTGCAAGGTGCAATTCTGAAATTTTTTGCTTTTTCCCGCTCCTCTTAGCATGATAAAGAAGATTCAAAGAGAGTGAGATGCCAGCTCCTTTCATTCAGTCAGTAGCTTCAAACATTTCTGGTATATGAATAACATGATGTTTTTCAATGGCAAAAATCAATGAATATTGTAAATGCACAGACAGTAATTTCTCCGCATTGCAAGGTGCAAGTCTGAAATTTTTTGCTTTTTCCTGCTCCTCTTAGCATGGTAAAGAAGATTCAAAGAGAGTGAGATGCCAGCTACTTTCATTCAGTCAGTAGCTTCAATCATTTCTGGACGTTTTTCAATGGTAAAAATCAATGAATATTGTAAATGCACAAACAGTAATTTCTCCACATTGCAAGGTGCAATTCTGAAATTTTTTGCTTTTTCCTGCTCCTCTTAGCATGATAAAGAAGATTCAAAGAGAGGGAGATGCCAGCTCCTTTCATTCAGTCAGTAGCTTCAAACATTTCTGGTATATGAATAACATGATGTTTTTCAATGGCAAAAATCAATGAATATTGTAAATGCACAAACAGTAATTTCTCCGCATTGCAAGGTGCAATTCTGAAATTTTTTGCTTTTTCCTGCTCCTCTTAGCATGATAAAGAAGATTCAAAGAGAGTGAGATGCCAGCTCCTTTCATTCAGTCAGTAGCTTCAAACATTTCTGGTATATGAATAACATGATGTTTTTCAATGGCAAAAATCAATGAATATTGTAAATGCACAAACAGTAATTTCTCCGCATTGCAAGGTGCAATTCTGAAATTTTTTGCTTTTTCCTGCTCCTCTTAGCATGATAAAGAAGATTCAAAGAGAGTGAGATGCCAGCTCCTTTCATTCAGTCAGTAGCTTCAATCATTTCTGGACGTTTTTCAATGGCAAAAATCAATGAATATTGTAAATGCACAAACAGTAATTTCTCCGCATTGCAAGGTGCAATTCTGAAATTTTTTGCTTTTTCCTGCTCCTCTTAGCATGATAAAGAAGATTCAAAGAGAGTGAGATGCCAGCTCCTTTCATTCAGTCAGTAGCTTCAATCATTTCTGGACGTTTTTCAATGGCAAAAATCAATGAATATTGTAAATGCACAAACAGTAATTTCTCCGCATTGCAAGGTGCAATTCTGAAATTTTTTGCTTTTTCCTGCTCCTCTTAGCATGATAAAGAAGATTCAAAGAGAGTGAGATGCCAGCTCCTTTCATTCAGTCAGTAGCTTCAAACATTTCTGGTATATGAATAACATGATGTTTTTCAATGGCAAAAATCAATGAATATTGTAAATGCACAAACAGTAATTTCTCCGCATTGCAAGGTGCAATTCTGAAATTTTTTGCTTTTTCCTGCTCCTCTTAGCATGATAAAGAAGATTCAAAGAGAGTGAGATGCCAGCTCCTTTCATTCAGTCAGTAGCTTCAATCATTTCTGGACGTTTTTCAATGGCAAAAATCAATGAATATTGTAAATGCACAAACAGTAATTTCTCCGCATTGCAAGGTGCAATTCTGAAATTTTTTGCTTTTTCCTGCTCCTCTTAGCATGACAAAGAAGATTCAAAGAGAGTAAGATGCCAGCTCCTTTCATTCAGTCAGTAGCTTCAATCATTTCTGGTATATGAATAACATGATGTTTTTCAATGGCAAAAATCAATGAATATTGTAAATGCACAAACAGTAATTTCTCCGCATTGCAAGGTGCAATTCTGAAATTTTTTGCTTTTTCCTGCTCCTCTTAGCATGATAAAGAAGATTCAAAGAGAGTGAGATGCCAGCTCCTTTCATTCAGTCAGTAGCTTCAATCATTTCTGGACGTTTTTCAATGGCAAAAATCAATGAATATTGTAAATGCACAAACAGTAATTTCTCCGCATTGCAAGGTGCAATTCTGAAATTTTTTGCTTTTTCCTGCTCCTCTTAGCATGATAAAGAAGATTCAAAGAGAGTGAGATGCCAGCTCCTTTCATTCAGTCAGTAGCTTCAATCATTTCTGGACGTTTTTCAATGGCAAAAATCAATGAATATTGTAAATGCACAAACAGTAATTTCTCCGCATTGCAAGGTGCAATTCTGAAATTTTTTGCTTTTTCCTGCTCCTCTTAGCATGATAAAGAAGATTCAAAGAGAGTGAGATGCCAGCTCCTTTCATTCAGTCAGTAGCTTCAAACATTTCTTGTATATGAATAACATGATGTTTTTCAATGGCAAAAATCAATGAATATTGTAAAAGCACAAACAGTAATTTCTCCGCATTGCAAGGTGCAATTCTGAAATTTTTTGCTTTTTCCTGCTCCTCTTAGCATGATAAAGAAGATTCAAAGAGAGTGAGATGCCAGCTCCTTTCATTCAGTCAGTAGCTTCAATCATTTCTTGACGTTTTTCAATGGCAAAAATCAATGAATATTGTAAATGCACAAACAGTAATTTCTCCGCATTGCAAGGTGCAATTCTGAAATTTTTTGCTTTTTCCTGCTCCTCTTAGCATGATAAAGAAGATTCAAAGAGAGTGAGATGCCAGCTCCTTTCATTCAGTCAGTAGCTTCAATCATTTCTGGTATATGAATAACATGATGTTTTTCAATGGCAAAAATCAATGAATATTGTAAATGCACAAACAGTAATTTCTCCGCATTGCAAGTTGCAATTCTGAAATTTTTTGCTTTTTCCTGCTCCTCTTAGCATGATAAAGAAGATTCAAAGAGAGTGAGATGCCAGCTCCTTTCATTCAGTCAGTAGCTTCAATCATTTCTGGACGTTTTTCAATGGCAAAAATCAATGAATATTGTAAATGCACAAACAGTAATTTCTCCGCATTGCAAGGTGCAATTCTGAAATTTTTTGCTTTTTCCTGCTCCTCTTAGCATGATAAAGAAGATTCAAAGAGAGTGAGATGCCAGCTCCTTTCATTCAGTCAGTAGCTTCAATCATTTCTGGACGTTTTTCAATGGCAAAAATCAATGAATATTGTAAATGCACAAACAGTAATTTCTCCGCATTGCAAGGTGCAATTCTGAAATTTTTTGCTTTTTCCTGCTCCTCTTAGCATGATAAAGAAGATTCAAAGAGAGTTAGATTCCAGCTCCTTTCATTCAGTCAGTAGCTTCAAACATTTCTGGTATATGAATAACATGATGTTTTTCAATGGCAAAAATCAATGAATATTGTAAAAGCACAAACAGTAATTTCTCCGCATTGCAAGGTGCAATTCTGAAATTTTTAGCTTTTTCCTGCTCCTCTTAGCATGATAAAGAAGATTCAAAGAGAGTGAGATGCCAGCTCCTTTCATTCAGTCAGTAGCTTCAATCATTTCTGGACGTTTTTCAATGGCAAAAATCAATGAATATTGTAAATGCACAAACAGTAATTTCTCCGCATTGCAAGGTGCAATTCTGAAATTTTTTGCTTTTTCCTGCTCCTCTTAGCATGATAAAGAAGATTCAAAGAGAGTGAGATGCCAGCTCCTTTCATTCAGTCAGTAGCTTCAATCATTTCTGGTATATGAATAACATGATGTTTTTCAATGGCAAAAATCAATGAATATTGTAAATGCACAAACAGTAATTTCTCCACATTGCAAGGTGCAATTCTGAAATTTTTTGCTTTTTCCTGCTCCTCTTAGCATGATAAAGAAGATTCAAAGAGAGTGAGATGCCAGCTCCTTTCATTCAGTCAGTAGCTTCAATCATTTCTGGACGTTTTTCAATGGCAAAAATCAATGAATATTGTAAATGCACAAACAGTAATTTCTCCGCATTGCAAGGTGCAATTCTGAAATTTTTTGCTTTTTCCTGCTCCTCTTAGCATGATAAAGAAGATTCAAAGAGAGCGAGATGCCAGCTCCTTTCATTCAGTCAGTAGCTTCAATCATTTCTGGTATATGAATAACATGATGTTTTTCAATGGCAAAAATCAATGAATATTGTAAATGCACAAACAGTAATTTCTCCGCATTGCAAGGTGCAATTCTGAAATTTTTTGCTTTTTCCTGCTCCTCTTAGCATGATAAAGAAGATTCAAAGAGAGTGAGATGCCAGCTCCTTTCATTCAGTCAGTAGCTTCAATCATTTCTGGACGTTTTTCAATGGCAAAAATCAATGAATATTGTAAATGCACAAACAGTAATTTCTCCGCATTGCAAGGTGCAATTCTGAAATTTTTTGCTTTTTCCTGCTCCTCTTAGCATGATAAAGAAGATTCAAAGAGAGTGAGATGCCAGCTCCTTTCATTCAGTCAGTAGCTTCAAACATTTCTGGTATATGAATAACATGATGTTTTTCAATGGCAAAAATCAATGAATATTGTAAATGCACAAACAGTAATTTCTCCGCATTGCAAGGTGCAATTCTGAAATTTTTTGCTTTTTCCTGCTCCTCTTAGCATGATAAAGAAGATTCAAAGAGAGTGAGATGCCAGCTCCTTTCATTCAGTCAGTAGCTTCAATCATTTCTGGACGTTTTTCAATGGCAAAAATCAATGAATATTGTAAATGCACAAACAGTAATTTCTCCGCATTGCAAGGTGCAATTCTGAAATTTTTTGCTTTTTCCTGCTCCTCTTAGCATGATAAAGAAGATTCAAAGAGAGTGAGATGCCAGCTCCTTTCATTCAGTCAGTAGCTTCAATCATTTCTGGTATATGAATAACATGATGTTTTTCAATGGCAAAAATCAATGAATATTGTAAATGCACAAACAGTAATTTCTCCGCATTGCAAGGTGCAATTCTGAAATTTTTTGCTTTTTCCTGCTCCTCTTAGCATGATAAAGAAGATTCAAAGAGAGTGAGATGCCAGCTCCTTTCATTCAGTCAGTAGCTTCAAACATTTCTGGTATATGAATAACATGATGTTTTTCAATGGCAAAAATCAATGAATATTGTAAATGCACAAACAGTAATTTCTCCGCATTGCAAGGTGCAATTCTGAAATTTTTTGCTTTTTCCTGCTCCTCTTAGCATGATAAAGAAGATTCAAAGAGAGTGAGATGCCAGCTCCTTTCATTCAGTCAGTAGCTTCAATCATTTCTGGACGTTTTTCAATGGCAAAAGTCAATGAATATTGTAAATGCACAAACAGTAATTTCTCCGCATTGCAAGGTGCAATTCTGAAATTTTTTGCTTTTTCCTGCTCCTCTTAGCATGATAAAGAAGATTCAAAGAGAGTGAGATGTCAGCTCCTTTCATTCAGTCAGTAGCTTCAAACATTTCTGGTATATGAATAACATGATGTTTTTCAATGGCAAAAATCAATGAATTTTGTAAATGCACAAACAGTAATTTCTCCGCATTGCAAGGTGCAATTCTGAAATTTTTTGCTTTTTCCTGCTCCTCTTAGCATGATAAAGAAGATTCAAAGAGAGTGAGATGCCAGTTCCTTTCATTCAGTCAGTAGCTTCAATCATTTCTGGACGTTTTTCAATGGCAAAAATCAATGAATATTGTAAATGCACAAACAGTAATTTCTCCGCATTGCAAGGTGCAATTCTGAAATTTTTTGCTTTTTCCTGCTCCTCTTAGCATGATAAAGAAGATTCAAAGAGAGTGAGTTGCCAGCTCCTTTCATTCAGTCAGTAGCTTCAATCATTTCTGGTATATGAATAACATGATGTTTTTCAATGGCAAAAATCAATGAATATTGTAAATGCACAAACAGTAATTTCTCCGCATTGCAAGGTGCAATTCTGAATTTTTTTGCTTTTTCCTGCTCCTCTTAGCATGATAAAGAAGATTCAAAGAGAGTGAGATGCCAGCTCCTTTCATTCAGTCAGTAGCTTCAATCATTTCTGGACGTTTTTCAATGGCAAAAATCAATGAATATTGTAAATGCACAAACAGTAATTTCTCCGCATTGCAAGGTGCAATTCTGAAATTTTTTGCTTTTTCCTGCTCCTCTTAGCATGATAAACAAGATTCAAAGAGAGTGAGATGCCAGCTCCTTTCATTCAGTCAGTAGCTTCAATCATTTCTGGACGTTTTTCAATGGCAAAAATCAATGAATATTGTAAATGCACAAACAGTAATTTCTCCGCATTGCAAGGTGCAATTCTGAAATTTTTTGCTTTTTCCTGCTCCTCTTAGCATGATAAAGAAGATTCAAAGAGAGTGAGATGCCAGCTCCTTTCATTCAGTCAGTAGCTTCAAACATTTCTGGTATATGAATAACATGATGTTTTTCAATGGCAAAAATCAATGAATATTGTAAATGCACAAACAGTAATTTCTCCGCATTGCAAGGTGCAAGTCTGAAATTTTTTGCTTTTTCCTGCTCCTCTTAGCATGATAAAGAAGATTCAAAGAGAGTGAGATGCCAGCTACTTTCATTCAGTCAGTAGCTTCAATCATTTCTGGACGTTTTTCAATGGTAAAAATCAATGAATATTGTAAATGCACAAACAGTAATTTCTCCACATTGCAAGGTGCAATTCTGAAATTTTTTGCTTTTTCCTGCTCCTCTTAGCATGATAAAGAAGATTCAAAGAGAGTGAGATGCCAGCTCCTTTCATTCAGTCAGTAGCTTCAATCATTTCTGGTATATGAATAACATGATGTTTTTCAATGGCAAAAATCAATGAATATTGTAAATGCACAAACAGTAATTTCTCCGCATTGCAAGGTGCAATTCTGAAATTTTTTGCTTTTTCCTGCTCCTCTTAGCATGATAAAGAAGATTCAAAGAGAGTGAGATGCCAGCTCCTTTCATTCAGTCAGTAGCTTCAATCATTTCTGGACGTTTTTCAATGGCAAAAATCAATGAATATTGTAAAAGCACAAACAGTAATTTCTCCGCATTGCAAGGTGCAATTCTGAAATTTTTTGCTTTTTCCTGCTCCTCTTAGCATGATAAAGAAGATTCAAAGAGAGTGAGATGTCAGCTCCTTTCATTCAGTCAGTAGCTTCAAACATTTCTGGTATATGAATAACATGATGTTTTTCAATGGCAAAAATCAATGAATTTTGTAAATGCACAAACAGTAATTTCTCCGCATTGCAAGGTGCAATTCTGAAATTTTTTGCTTTTTCCTGCTCCTCTTAGCATGATAAAGAAGATTCAAAGAGAGTGAGATGCCAGTTCCTTTCATTCAGTCAGTAGCTTCAATCATTTCTGGACGTTTTTCAATGGCAAAAATCAATGAATATTGTAAATGCACAAACAGTAATTTCTCCGCATTGCAAGGTGCAATTCTGAAATTTTTTGCTTTTTCCTGCTCCTCTTAGCATGATAAAGAAGATTCAAAGAGAGTGAGATGCCAGCTCCTTTCATTCAGTCAGTAGCTTCAATCATTTCTGGTATATGAATAACATGATGTTTTTCAATGGCAAAAATCAATGAATATTGTAAATGCACAAACAGTAATTTCTCCGCATTGCAAGGTGCAATTCTGAAATTTTTTGCTTTTTCCTGCTCCTCTTAGCATGATAAAGAAGATTCAAAGAGAGTGAGATGCCAGCTCCTTTCATTCAGTCAGTAGCTTCAATCATTTCTGGACGTTTTTCAATGGCAAAAATCAATGAATATTGTAAATGCACAAACAGTAATTTCTCCGCATTGCAAGGTTCAATTCTGAAATTTTTTGCTTTTTCCTGCTCCTCTTAGCATGATAAAGAAGATTCAAAGAGAGTGAGATGCCAGCTCCTTTCATTCAGTCAGTAGCTTCAATCATTTCTGGACGTTTTTCAATGGCAAAAATCAATGAATATTGTAAATGCACAAACAGTAATTTCTCCGCATTGCAAGGTGCAATTCTGAAATTTTTTGCTTTTTCCTGCTCCTCTTAGCATGATAAAGAAGATTCAAAGAGAGTGAGATGTCAGCTCCTTTCATTCAGTCAGTAGCTTCAAACATTTCTGGTATATGAATAACATGATGTTTTTCAATGGCAAAAATCAATGAATTTTGTAAATGCACAAACAGTAATTTCTCCGCATTGCAAGGTGCAATTCTGAAATTTTTTGCTTTTTCCTGCTCCTCTTAGCATGATAAAGAAGATTCAAAGAGAGTGAGATGCCAGTTCCTTTCATTCAGTCAGTAGCTTCAATCATTTCTGGACGTTTTTCAATGGCAAAAATCAATGAATATTGTAAATGCACAAACAGTAATTTCTCCGCATTGCAAGGTGCAATTCTGAAATTTTTTGCTTTTTCCTGCTCCTCTTAGCATGATAAAGAAGATTCAAAGAGAGTGAGATGCCAGCTCCTTTCATTCAGTCAGTAGCTTCAATCATTTCTGGTATATGAATAACATGATGTTTTTCAATGGCAAAAATCAATGAATATTGTAAATGCACAAACAGTAATTTCTCCGCATTGCAAGGTGCAATTCTGAAATTTTTTGCTTTTTCCTGCTCCTCTTAGCATGATAAAGAAGATTCAAAGAGAGTGAGATGCCAGCTCCTTTCATTCAGTCAGTAGCTTCAATCATTTCTGGACGTTTTTCAATGGCAAAAATCAATGAATATTGTAAATGCACAAACAGTAATTTCTCCGCATTGCAAGGTGCAATTCTGAATTTTTTTGCTTTTTCCTGCTCCTCTTAGCATGATAAACAAGATTCAAAGAGAGTGAGATGCCAGCTCCTTTCATTCAGTCAGTAGCTTCAATCATTTCTGGACGTTTTTCAATGGCAAAAATCAATGAATATTGTAAATGCACAAACAGTAATTTCTCCGCATTGCAAGGTGCAATTCTGAAATTTTTTGCTTTTTCCTGCTCCTCTTAGCATGATAAAGAAGATTCAAAGAGAGTGAGATGCCAGCTCCTTTCATTCAGTCAGTAGCTTCAAACATTTCTGGTATATGAATAACATGATGTTTTTCAATGGCAAAAATCAATGAATATTGTAAATGCACAAACAGTAATTTCTCCGCATTGCAAGGTGCAAGTCTGAAATTTTTTGCTTTTTCCTGCTCCTCTTAGCATGATAAAGAAGATTCAAAGAGAGTGAGATGCCAGCTACTTTCATTCAGTCAGTAGCTTCAATCATTTCTGGACGTTTTTCAATGGTAAAAATCAATGAATATTGTAAATGCACAAACAGTAATTTCTCCACATTGCAAGGTGCAATTCTGAAATTTTTTGCTTTTTCCTGCTCCTCTTAGCATGATAAAGAAGATTCAAAGAGAGTGAGATGCCAGCTCCTTTCATTCAGTCAGTAGCTTCAAACATTTCTGGTATATGAATAACATGATGTTTTTCAATGGCAAAAATCAATGAATATTGTAAATGCACAAACAGTAATTTCTCTGCATTGCAAGGTGAAATTCTGAAATTTTTTGCTTTTTCCTGCTCCTCTTAGCATGATAAAGAAGATTCAAAGAGAGTGAGATGCCAGCTACTTTCATTCAGTCAGTAGCTTCAATCATTTCTGGACGTTTTTCAATGGTAAAAATCAATGAATATTGTAAATGCACAAACAGTAATTTCTCCACATTGCAAGGTGCAATTCTGAAATTTTTTGCTTTTTCCTGCTCCTCTTAGCATGATAAAGAAGATTCAAAGAGAGTGAGATGCCAGCTCCTTTCATTCAGTCAGTAGCTTCAAACATTTCTGGTATATGAATAACATGATGTTTTTCAATGGCAAAAATCAATGAATATTGTAAATGCACAAACAGTAATTTCTCCGCATTGCAAGGTGCAATTCTGAAATTTTTTGCTTTTTCCTGCTCCTCTTAGCATGATAAAGAAGATTCAAAGAGAGTGAGATGCCAGCTCCTTTCATTCAGTCAGTAGCTTCAAACATTTCTGGTATATGAATAACATGATGTTTTTCAATGGCAAAAATCAATGAATATTGTAAATGCACAAACAGTAATTTCTCCGCATTGCAAGGTGCAATTCTGAAATTTTTTGCTTTTTCCTGCTCCTCTTAGCATGATAAAGAATATTCAAAGAGAGTGAGATGCCAGCTCCTTTCATTCAGTCAGTAGCTTCAATCATTTCTGGATGTTTTTCAATGGCAAAAATCAATGAATATTGTAAATGCACAAACTGTAATTTCTCCGCATTGCAAGGTGCAATTCTGAAATTTTTGGCTTTTTCCTGCTCCTCTTAGCATGATAAAGAAGATTCAAAGAGAGTGAGATGCCAGCTCCTTTCATTCAGTCAGTAGCTTCAATCATTTCTGGACGTTTTTCAATGGCAAAAATCAATGAATATTGTAAATGCACAAACAGTAATTTCTCCGCATTGCAAGGTGCAATTCTGAAATTTTTTGCTTTTTCCTGCTCCTCTTAGCATGATAAAGAAGATTCAAAGAGAGTGAGATGCCAGCTCCTTTCATTCAGTCAGTACCTTCAATCATTTCTGGATGTTTTTCAATGGCAAAAATCAATGAATATTGTAAATGCACAAACAGTAATTTCTCCGCATTGCAAGGTGCAATTCTGAAATTTTTTGCTTTTTCCCGCTCCTCTTAGCATGATAAAGAAGATTCAAAGAGAGTGAGGTGCCAGCTCCTTTCATTCAGTCAGTAGCTTCAAACATTTCTGGTATATGAATAACATGTTTTTCAATGGCAAAAATCATTGAATATTGTAAATGCACAAACAGTAATTTCTCCGCATTGCAAGGTGCAATTCTGAAATTTTTTGATTTTTCCTGCTCCTCTTAGCATGATAAAGAAGATTCAAAGAGAGTGAGATGCCAGCTCCTTTCATTCAGTCAGTAGCTTCAATCATTTCTGGACGTTTTTCAATGGCAAAAATCAATGAATATTGTAAATGCACAAACAGTAATTTCTCCGCATTGCAAGGTGCAATTCTGAAATTTTTTGCTTTTTCCTGCTCCTCTTAGCATGATAAAGAAGATTCAAAGAGAGTGAGATGCCAGCTCCTTTCATTCAGTCAGTAGCTTCAATCATTTCTGGACGTTTTTCAATGGCAAAAATCAATGAATATTGTAAATGCACAAACAGTAATTTCTCCGCATTGCAAGGTGCAATTCTGAAATTTTTTGCTTTTTCCTGCTCCTCTTAGCATGATAAAGAAGATTCAAAGAGAGTGAGATGCCAGCTCCTTTCATTCAGTCAGTAGCTTCAAACATTTCTGGTATATGAATAACATGATGTTTTTCAATGGCAAAAATCAATGAATATTGTAAATGCACAAACAGTAATTTCTCCGCATTGCAAGGTGCAAGTCTGAAATTTTTTGCTTTTTCCTGCTCCTCTTAGCATGATAAAGAAGATTCAAAGAGAGTGAGATGCCAGCTACTTTCATTCAGTCAGTAGCTTCAATCATTTCTGGACGTTTTTCAATGGTAAAAATCAATGAATATTGTAAATGCACAAACAGTAATTTCTCCACATTGCAAGGTGCAATTCTGAAATTTTTTGCTTTTTCCTGCTCCTCTTAGCATGATAAAGAAGATTCAAAGAGAGTGAGATGCCAGCTCCTTTCATTCAGTCAGTAGCTTCAAACATTTCTGGTATATGAATAACATGATGTTTTTCAATGGCAAAAATCAATGAATATTGTAAATGCACAAACAGTAATTTCTCCGCATTGCAAGGTGCAATTCTGAAATTTTTTGCTTTTTCCTGCTCCTCTTAGCATGATAAAGAAGATTCAAAGAGAGTGAGATGCCAGCTCCTTTCATTCAGTCAGTAGCTTCAAACATTTCTGGTATATGAATAACATGATGTTTTTCAATGGCAAAAATCAATGAATATTGTAAATGCACAAAGAGTAATTTCTCCGCATTGCAAGGTGCAATTCTGAAATTTTTTGCTTTTTCCTGCTCCTCTTAGCATGATAAAGAAGATTCAAAGAGAGTGAGATGCCAGCTCCTTTCATTCAGTCAGTAGCTTCAATCATTTCTGGACGTTTTTCAATGGCAAAAATCAATGAATATTGTAAATGCACAAACAGTAATTTCTCCGCATTGCAAGGTGCAATTCTGAAATTTTTTGCTTTTTCCTGCTCCTCTTAGCATGATAAAGAAGATTCAAAGAGAGTGAGATGCCAGCTCCTTTCATTCAGTCAGTAGCTTCAATCATTTCTGGACGTTTTTCAATGGCAAAAATCAATGAATATTGTAAATGCACAAACAGTAATTTCTCCGCATTGCAAGGTGCAATTCTGAAATTTTTTGCTTTTTCCTGCTCCTCTTAGCATGATAAAGAAGATTCAAAGAGAGTGAGATGCCAGCTCCTTTCATTCAGTCAGTAGCTACAAACATTTCTGGTATATGAATAACATGATGTTTTTCAATGGCAAAAATCAATGAATATTGTAAATGCACAAACAGTAATTTCTCCGCTTTGCAAGGTGCAATTCTGAAATTTTTTGCTTTTTCCTGCTCCTCTTAGCATGATAAAGAAGATTCAAAGAGAGTGAGATGCCAGCTCCTTTCATTCAGTCAGTAGCTTCAATCATTTCTGGACGTTTTTCAATGGCAAAAATCAATGAATATTGTAAATGCACAAACAGTAATTTCTCCGCATTGCAAGGTGCAATTCTGAAATTTTTTGCTTTTTCCTGCTCCTCTTAGCATGATAAAGAAGATTCAAAGAGAGTGAGATGCCAGCTCCTTTCATTCAGTCAGTAGCTTCAAACATTTCTGGTATATGAATAACATGATGTTTTTCAATGGCAAAAATCAATGAATATTGTAAATGCACAAAGAGTAATTTCTCCGCATTGCAAGGTGCAATTCTGAAATTTTTTGCTTTTTCCTGCTCCTCTTAGCATGATAAAGATGATTCAAAGAGAGTGAGATGCCAGCTCCTTTCATTCAGTCAGTAGCTTCAATCATTTCTGGACGTTTTTCAATGGCAAAAATCAATGAATATTGTAAATGCACAAACAGTAATTTCTCCGCATTGCAAGGTGCAATTCTGAAATTTTTTGCTTTTTCCTGCTCCTCTTAGCATGATAAAGAAGATTCAAAGAGAGTGAGATGCCAGCTCCTTTCATTCAGTCAGTAGCTTCAATCATTTCTGGACGTTTTTCAATGGCAAAAATCAATGAATATTGTAAATGCACAAACAGTAATTTCTCCGCATTGCAAGGTGCAATTCTGAAATTTTTTGCTTTTTCCTGCTCCTCTTAGCATGATAAAGAAGATTCAAAGAGAGTGAGATGCCAGCTCCTTTCATTCAGTCAGTAGCTACAAACATTTCTGGTATATGAATAACATGATGTTTTTCAATGGCAAAAATCAATGAATATTGTAAATGCACAAACAGTAATTTCTCCGCATTGCAAGGTGCAATTCTGAAATTTTTTGCTTTTTCCTGCTCCTCTTAGCATGATAAAGAAGATTCAAAGAGAGTGAGATGCCAGCTCCTTTCATTCAGTCAGTAGCTTCAATCATTTCTGGACGTTTTTCAATGGCAAAAATCAATGAATATTGTAAATGCACAAACAGTAATTTCTCCGCATTGCAAGGTGCAATTCTGAAATTTTTTGCTTTTTCCTGCTCCTCTTAGCATGATAAAGAAGATTCAAAGAGAGTGAGATGCCAGCTCCTTTCATTCAGTCAGTAGCTTCAATCATTTCTGGACGTTTTTCAATGGCAAAAATCAATGAATATTGTAAATGCACAAACAGTAATTTCTCCGCATTGCAAGGTGCAATTCTGAAATTTTTTGCTTTTTCCTGCTCCTCTTAGCATGATAAAGAAGATTCAAAGAGAGTGAGATGCCAGCTCCTTTCATTCAGTCAGTAGCTTCAAACATTTCTGGTATATGAATAACATGATGTTTTTCAATGGCAAAAATCAATGAATATTGTAAATGCACAAACAGTAATTTCTCCGCATTGCAAGGTGCAAGTCTGAAATTTTTTGCTTTTTCCTGCTCCTCTTAGCATGATAAAGAAGATTCAAAGAGAGTGAGATGCCAGCTACTTTCATTCAGTCAGTAGCTTCAATCATTTCTGGACGTTTTTCAATGGTAAAAATCAATGAATATTGTAAATGCACAAACAGTAATTTCTCCACATTGCAAGGTGCAATTCTGAAATTTTTTGCTTTTTCCTGCTCCTCTTAGCATGATAAAGAAGATTCAAAGAGAGTGAGATGCCAGCTCCTTTCATTCAGTCAGTAGCTTCAAACATTTCTGGTATATGAATAACATGATGTTTTTCAATGGCAAAAATCAATGAATATTGTAAATGCACAAACAGTAATTTCTCCGCATTGCAAGGTGCAATTCTGAAATTTTTTGCTTTTTCCTGCTCCTCTTAGCATGATAAAGAAGATTCAAAGAGAGTGAGATGCCAGCTCCTTTCATTCAGTCAGTAGCTTCAAACATTTCTGGTATATGAATAACATGATGTTTTTCAATGGCAAAAATCAATGAATATTGTAAATGCACAAAGAGTAATTTCTCCGCATTGCAAGGTGCAATTCTGAAATTTTTTGCTTTTTCCTGCTCCTCTTAGCATGATAAAGAAGATTCAAAGAGAGTGAGATGCCAGCTCCTTTCATTCAGTCAGTAGCTTCAATCATTTCTGGACGTTTTTCAATGGCAAAAATCAATGAATATTGTAAATGCACAAACAGTAATTTCTCCGCATTGCAAGGTGCAATTCTGAAATTTTTTGCTTTTTCCTGCTCCTCTTAGCATGATAAAGAAGATTCAAAGTGAGTGAGATGCCAGCTCCTTTCATTCAGTCAGTAGCTTCAATCATTTCTGGACGTTTTTCAATGGCAAAAATCAATGAATATTGTAAATGCACAAACAGTAATTTCTCCGCATTGCAAGGTGCAATTCTGAAATTTTTTGCTTTTTCCTGCTCCTCTTAGCATGATAAAGAAGATTCAAAGAGAGTGAGATGCCAGCTCCTTTCATTCAGTCAGTAGCTACAAACATTTCTGGTATATGAATAACATGATGTTTTTCAATGGCAAAAATCAATGAATATTGTAAATGCACAAACAGTAATTTCTCCGCATTGCAAGGTGCAATTCTGAAATTTTTTGCTTTTTCCTGCTCCTCTTAGCATGATAAAGAAGATTCAAAGAGAGTGAGATGCCAGCTCCTTTCATTCAGTCAGTAGCTTCAATCATTTCTGGACGTTTTTCAATGGCAAAAATCAATGAATATTGTAAATGCACAAACAGTAATTTCTCCGCATTGCAAGGTGCAATTCTGAAATTTTTTGCTTTTTCCTGCTCCTCTTAGCATGATAAAGAAGATTCAAAGAGAGTGAGATGCCAGCTCCTTTCATTCAGTCAGTAGCTTCAAACATTTCTGGTATATGAATAACATGATGTTTTTCAATGGCAAAAATCAATGAATATTGTAAATGCACAAAGAGTAATTTCTCCGCATTGCAAGGTGCAATTCTGAAATTTTTTGCTTTTTCCTGCTCCTCTTAGCATGATAAAGATGATTCAAAGAGAGTGAGATGCCAGCTCCTTTCATTCAGTCAGTAGCTTCAATCATTTTTGGACGTTTTTCAATGGCAAAAATCAATGAATATTGTAAATGCACAAACAGTAATTTCTCCGCATTGCAAGGTGCAATTCTGAAATTTTTTGCTTTTTCCTGCTCCTCTTAGCATGATAAAGAAGATTCAAAGAGAGTGAGATGCCAGCTCCTTTCATTCAGTCAGTAGCTTCAATCATTTCTGGACGTTTTTCAATGGCAAAAATCAATGAATATTGTAAATGCACAAACAGTAATTTCTCCGCATTGCAAGGTGCAATTCTGAAATTTTTTGCTTTTTCCTGCTCCTCTTAGCATGATAAAGAAGATTCAAAGAGAGTGAGATGCCAGCTCCTTTCATTCAGTCAGTAGCTACAAACATTTCTGGTATATGAATAACATGATGTTTTTCAATGGCAAAAATCAATGAATATTGTAAATGCACAAACAGTAATTTCTCCGCATTGCAAGGTGCAATTCTGAAATTTTTTGCTTTTTCCTGCTCCTCTTAGCATGATAAAGAAGATTCAAAGAGAGTGAGATGCCAGCTCCTTTCATTCAGTCAGTAGCTTCAATCATTTCTGGACGTTTTTCAATGGCAAAAATCAATGAATATTGTAAATGCACAAACAGTAATTTCTCCGCATTGCAAGGTGCAATTCTGAAATTTTTTGCTTTTTCCTGCTCCTCTTAGCATGATAAAGAAGATTCAAAGAGAGTGAGATGCCAGCTCCTTTCATTCAGTCAGTAGCTTCAATCATTTCTGGACGTTTTTCAATGGCAAAAATCAATGAATATTGTAAATGCACAAACAGTAATTTCTCCGCATTGCAAGGTGCAATTCTGAAATTTTTTGCTTTTTCCTGCTCCTCTTAGCATGATAAAGAAGATTCAAAGAGAGTGAGATGCCAGCTCCTTTCATTCAGTCAGTAGCTTCAAACATTTCTGGTATATGAATAACATGATGTTTTTCAATGGCAAAAATCAATGAATATTGTAAATGCACAAACAGTAATTTCTCCGCATTGCAAGGTGCAAGTCTGAAATTTTTTGCTTTTTCCTGCTCCTCTTAGCATGATAAAGAAGATTCAAAGAGAGTGAGATGCCAGCTACTTTCATTCAGTCAGTAGCTTCAATCATTTCTGGACGTTTTTCAATGGTAAAAATCAATGAATATTGTAAATGCACAAACAGTAATTTCTCCACATTGCAAGGTGCAATTCTGAAATTTTTTGCTTTTTCCTGCTCCTCTTAGCATGATAAAGAATATTCAAAGAGAGTGAGATGCCAGCTCCTTTCATTCAGTCAGTAGCTTCAAACATTTCTGGTATATGAATAACATGATGTTTTTCAATGGCAAAAATCAATGAATATTGTAAATGCACAAAGAGTAATTTCTCCGCATTGCAAGGTGCAATTCTGAAATTTTTTGCTTTTTCCTGCTCCTCTTAGCATGATAAAGAAGATTCAAAGAGAGTGAGATGCCAGCTCCTTTCATTCAGTCAGTAGCTTCAATCATTTCTGGACGTTTTTCAATGGCAAAAATCAATGAATATTGTAAATGCACAAACAGTAATTTCTCCGCATTGCAAGGTGCAATTCTGAAATTTTTTGCTTTTTCCTGCTCCTCTTAGCATGATAAAGAAGATTCAAAGAGAGTGAGATGCCAGCTCCTTTCATTCAGTCAGTAGCTTCAATCATTTCTGGACGTTTTTCAATGGCAAAAATCAATGAATATTGTAAATGCACAAACAGTAATTTCTCCGCATTGCAAGGTGCAATTCTGAAATTTTTTGCTTTTTCCTGCTCCTCTTAGCATGATAAAGAAGATTCAAAGAGAGTGAGATGCCAGCTCCTTTCATTCAGTCAGTAGCTACAAACATTTCTGGTATATGAATAACATGATGTTTTTCAATGGCAAAAATCAATGAATATTGTAAATGCACAAACAGTAATTTCTCCGCATTGCAAGGTGCAATTCTGAAATTTTTTGCTTTTTCCTGCTCCTCTTAGCATGATAAAGAAGATTCAAAGAGAGTGAGATGCCAGCTCCTTTCATTCAGTCAGTAGCTTCAATCATTTCTGGACGTTTTTCAATGGCAAAAATCAATGAATATTGTAAATGCACAAACAGTAATTTCTCCGCATTGCAAGGTGCAATTCTGAAATTTTTTGCTTTTTCCTGCTCCTCTTAGCATGATAAAGAAGATTCAAAGAGAGTGAGATGCCAGCTCCTTTCATTCAGTCAGTAGCTTCAAACATTTCTGGTATATGAATAACATGATGTTTTTCAATGGCAAAAATCAATGAATATTGTAAATGCACAAAGAGTAATTTCTCCGCATTGCAAGGTGCAATTCTGAAATTTTTTGCTTTTTCCTGCTCCTCTTAGCATGATAAAGATGATTCAAAGAGAGTGAGATGCCAGCTCCTTTCATTCAGTCAGTAGCTTCAATCATTTCTGGACGTTTTTCAATGGCAAAAATCAATGAATATTGTAAATGCACAAACAGTAATTTCTCCGCATTGCAAGGTGCAATTCTGAAATTTTTTGCTTTTTCCTGCTCCTCTTAGCATGATAAAGAAGATTCAAAGAGAGTGAGATGCCAGCTCCTTTCATTCAGTCAGTAGCTTCAATCATTTCTGGACGTTTTTCAATGGCAAAAATCAATGAATATTGTAAATGCACAAACAGTAATTTCTCCGCATTGCAAGGTGCAATTCTGAAATTTTTTGCTTTTTCCTGCTCCTCTTAGCATGATAAAGAAGATTCAAAGAGAGTGAGATGCCAGCTCCTTTCATTCAGTCAGTAGCTACAAACATTTCTGGTATATGAATAACATGATGTTTTTCAATGGCAAAAATCAATGAATATTGTAAATGCACAAACAGTAATTTCTCCGCATTGCAAGGTGCAATTCTGAAATTTTTTGCTTTTTCCTGCTCCTCTTAGCATGATAAAGAAGATTCAAAGAGAGTGAGATGCCAGCTCCTTTCATTCAGTCAGTAGCTTCAATCATTTCTGGACGTTTTTCAATGGCAAAAATCAATGAATATTGTAAATGCACAAACAGTAATTTCTCCGCATTGCAAGGTGCAATTCTGAAATTTTTTGCTTTTTCCTGCTCCTCTTAGCATGACAAAGAAGATTCAAAGAGAGTAAGATGCCAGCTCCTTTCATTCAGTCAGTAGCTTCAATCATTTCTGGTATATGAATAACATGATGTTTTTCAATGGCAAAAATCAATGAATATTGTAAATGCACAAACAGTAATTTCTCCGCATTGCAAGGTGCAATTCTGAAATTTTTTGCTTTTTCCTGCTCCTCTTAGCATGATAAAGAAGATTCAAAGAGAGTGAGATGCCAGCTCCTTTCATTCAGTCAGTAGCTTCAATCATTTCTGGACGTTTTTCAATGGCAAAAATCAATGAATATTGTAAATGCACAAACAGTAATTTCTCCGCATTGCAAGGTGCAATTCTGAAATTTTTTGCTTTTTCCTGCTCCTCTTAGCATGATAAAGAAGATTCAAAGAGAGTGAGATGCCAGCTCCTTTCATTCAGTCAGTAGCTTCAATCATTTCTGGACGTTTTTCAATGGCAAAAATCAATGAATATTGTAAATGCACAAACAGTAATTTCTCCGCATTGCAAGGTGCAATTCTGAAATTTTTTGCTTTTTCCTGCTCCTCTTAGCATGACAAAGAAGATTCAAAGAGAGTAAGATGCCAGCTCCTTTCATTCAGTCAGTAGCTTCAATCATTTCTGGTATATGAATAACATGATGTTTTTCAATGGCAAAAATCAATGAATATTGTAAATGCACAAACAGTAATTTCTCCGCATTGCAAGGTGCAATTCTGAAATTTTTTGCTTTTTCCTGCTCCTCTTAGCATGATAAAGAAGATTCAAAGAGAGTGAGATGCCAGCTCCTTTCATTCAGTCAGTAGCTTCAATCATTTCTGGACGTTTTTCAATGGCAAAAATCAATGAATATTGTAAATGCACAAACAGTAATTTCTCCGCATTGCAAGGTGCAATTCTGAAATTTTTTGCTTTTTCCTGCTCCTCTTAGCATGATAAAGAAGATTCAAAGAGAGTGAGATGCCAGCTCCTTTCATTCAGTCAGTAGCTACAAACATTTCTGGTATATGAATAACATGATGTTTTTCAATGGCAAAAATCAATGAATATTGTAAATGCACAAACAGTAATTTCTCCGCATTGCAAGGTGCAATTCTGAAATTTTTTGCTTTTTCCTGCTCCTCTTAGCATGATAAAGAAGATTCAAAGAGAGTGAGATGCCAGCTCCTTTCATTCAGTCAGTAGCTTCAATCATTTCTGGTATATGAATAACATGATGTTTTTCAATGGCAAAAATCAATGAATATTGTAAATGCACAAACAGTAATTTCTCCGCATTGCAAGGTGCAATTCTGAAATTTTTTGCTTTTTCCTGCTCCTCTTAGCATGACAAAGAAGATTCAAAGAGAGTAAGATGCCAGCTCCTTTCATTCAGTCAGTAGCTTCAATCATTTCTGGTATATGAATAACATGATGTTTTTCAATGGCAAAAATCAATGAATATTGTAAATGCACAAACAGTAATTTCTCCGCATTGCAAGGTGCAATTCTGAAATTTTTTGCTTTTTCCTGCTCCTCTTAGCATGATAAAGAAGATTCAAAGAGAGTGAGATGCCAGCTCCTTTCATTCAGTCAGTAGCTTCAATCATTTCTGGACGTTTTTCAATGGCAAAAATCAATGAATATTGTAAATGCACAAACAGTAATTTCTCCGCATTGCAAGGTGCAATTCTGAAATTTTTTGCTTTTTCCTGCTCCTCTTAGCATGATAAAGAAGATTCAAAGAGAGTGAGATGCCAGCTCCTTTCATTCAGTCAGTAGCTTCAATCATTTCTGGTATATGAATAACATGATGTTTTTCAATGGCAAAAATCAATGAATATTGTAAATGCACAAACAGTAATTTCTCCGCATTGCAAGGTGCAATTCTGAAATTTTTTGCTTTTTCCTGCTCCTCTTAGCATGATAAAGAAGATTCAAAGAGAGTGAGATGCCAGCTCCTTTCATTCAGTCAGTAGCTTCAATCATTTCTGGACGTTTTTCAATGGCAAAAATCAATGAATATTGTAAATGCACAAACAGTAATTTCTCCGCATTGCAAGGTGCAATTCTGAAATTTTTTGCTTTTTCCTGCTCCTCTTAGCATGATAAAGAAGATTCAAAGAGAGTGAGATGCCAGCTCCTTTCATTCAGTCAGTAGCTTCAAACATTTCTGGTATATGAATAACATGATGTTTTTCAATGGCAAAAATCAATGAATATTGTAAATGCACAAAGAGTAATTTCTCCGCATTGCAAGGTGCAATTCTGAAATTTTTTGCTTTTTCCTGCTCCTCTTAGCATGATAAAGATGATTCAAAGAGAGTGAGATGCCAGCTCCTTTCATTCAGTCAGTAGCTTCAATCATTTCTGGACGTTTTTCAATGGCAAAAATCAATGAATATTGTAAATGCACAAACAGTAATTTCTCCGCATTGCAAGGTGCAATTCTGAAATTTTTTGCTTTTTCCTGCTCCTCTTAGCATGATAAAGAAGATTCAAAGAGAGTGAGATGCCAGCTCCTTTCATTCAGTCAGTAGCTTCAATCATTTCTGGACGTTTTTCAATGGCAAAAATCAATGAATATTGTAAATGCACAAACAGTAATTTCTCCGCATTGCAAGGTGCAATTCTGAAATTTTTTGCTTTTTCCTGCTCCTCTTAGCATGATAAAGAAGATTCAAAGAGAGTGAGATGCCAGCTCCTTTCATTCAGTCAGTAGCTACAAACATTTCTGGTATATGAATAACATGATGTTTTTCAATGGCAAAAATCAATGAATATTGTAAATGCACAAACAGTAATTTCTCCGCATTGCAAGGTGCAATTCTGAAATTTTTTGCTTTTTCCTGCTCCTCTTAGCATGATAAAGAAGATTCAAAGAGAGTGAGATGCCAGCTCCTTTCATTCAGTCAGTAGCTTCAATCATTTCTGGACGTTTTTCAATGGCAAAAATCAATGAATATTGTAAATGCACAAACAGTAATTTCTCCGCATTGCAAGGTGCAATTCTGAAATTTTTTGCTTTTTCCTGCTCCTCTTAGCATGACAAAGAAGATTCAAAGAGAGTAAGATGCCAGCTCCTTTCATTCAGTCAGTAGCTTCAATCATTTCTGGTATATGAATAACATGATGTTTTTCAATGGCAAAAATCAATGAATATTGTAAATGCACAAACAGTAATTTCTCCGCATTGCAAGGTGCAATTCTGAAATTTTTTGCTTTTTCCTGCTCCTCTTAGCATGATAAAGAAGATTCAAAGAGAGTGAGATGCCAGCTCCTTTCATTCAGTCAGTAGCTTCAATCATTTCTGGACGTTTTTCAATGGCAAAAATCAATGAATATTGTAAATGCACAAACAGTAATTTCTCCGCATTGCAAGGTGCAATTCTGAAATTTTTTGCTTTTTCCTGCTCCTCTTAGCATGATAAAGAAGATTCAAAGAGAGTGAGATGCCAGCTCCTTTCATTCAGTCAGTAGCTTCAATCATTTCTGGACGTTTTTCAATGGCAAAAATCAATGAATATTGTAAATGCACAAACAGTAATTTCTCCGCATTGCAAGGTGCAATTCTGAAATTTTTTGCTTTTTCCTGCTCCTCTTAGCATGACAAAGAAGATTCAAAGAGAGTAAGATGCCAGCTCCTTTCATTCAGTCAGTAGCTTCAATCATTTCTGGTATATGAATAACATGATGTTTTTCAATGGCAAAAATCAATGAATATTGTAAATGCACAAACAGTAATTTCTCCGCATTGCAAGGTGCAATTCTGAAATTTTTTGCTTTTTCCTGCTCCTCTTAGCATGATAAAGAAGATTCAAAGAGAGTGAGATGCCAGCTCCTTTCATTCAGTCAGTAGCTTCAATCATTTCTGGACGTTTTTCAATGGCAAAAATCAATGAATATTGTAAATGCACAAACAGTAATTTCTCCGCATTGCAAGGTGCAATTCTGAAATTTTTTGCTTTTTCCTGCTCCTCTTAGCATGATAAAGAAGATTCAAAGAGAGTGAGATGCCAGCTCCTTTCATTCAGTCAGTAGCTTCAATCATTTCTGGACGTTTTTCAATGGCAAAAATCAATGAATATTGTAAATGCACAAACAGTAATTTCTCCGCATTGCAAGGTGCAATTCTGAAATTTTTTGCTTTTTCCTGCTCCTCTTAGCATGATAAAGAAGATTCAAAGAGAGTGAGATGCCAGCTCCTTTCATTCAGTCAGTAGCTTCAAACATTTCTGGTATATGAATAATATGATGTTTTTCAATGGCAAAAATCAATGAATATTGTAAAAGCACAAACAGTAATTTCTCCGCATTGCAAGGTGCAATTCTGAAATTTTTTGCTTTTTCCTGCTCCTCTTAGCATGTTAAAGAAGATTCAAAGAGAGTGAGATGCCAGCTCCTTTCATTCAGTCAGTAGCTTCAATCATTTCTGGACGTTTTTCAATGGCAAAAATCAATGAATATTGTAAATGCACAAACAGTAATTTCTCCGCATTGCAAGGTGCAATTCTGAAATTTTTTGCTTTTTCCTGCTCCTCTTAGCATGATAAAGAACATTCAAAGAGAGTGAGATGCCAGCTCCTTTCATTCAGTCAGTAGCTTCAATCATTTCTGGTATATGAATAACATGATGTTTTTCAATGGCAAAAATCAATGAATATTGTAAATGCACAAACAGTAATTTCTCCGCATTGCAAGTTGCAATTCTGAAATTTTTTGCTTTTTCCTGCTCCTCTTAGCATGATAAAGAAGATTCAAAGAGAGTGAGATGCCAGCTCCTTTCATTCAGTCAGTAGCTTCAATCATTTCTGGACGTTTTTCAATGGCAAAAATCAATGAATATTGTAAATGCACAAACAGTAATTTCCCCGCATTGCAAGGTGCAATTCTGAAATTTTTTGCTTTTTCCTGCTCCTCTTAGCATGATAAAGAAGATTCAAAGAGAGTGAGATGCCAGCTCCTTTCATTCAGTCAGTAGCTTCAATCATTTCTGGACGTTTTTCAATGGCAAAAATCAATGAATATTGTAAATGCACAAACAGTAATTTCTCCGCATTGCAAGGTGCAATTCTGAAATTTTTTGCTTTTTCCTGCTCCTCTTAGCATGATAAAGAAGATTCAAAGAGAGTGAGATGCCAGCTCCTTTCATTCAGTCAGTAGCTTCAAACATTTCTGGTATATGAATAACATGATGTTTTTCAATGGCAAAAATCAATGAATATTGTAAATGCACAAACAGTAATTTCTCCGCATTGCAAGGTGCAATTCTGAAATTTTTTGCTTTTTCCTGCTCCTCTTAGCATGATAAAGAAGATTCAAAGAGAGTGAGATGCCAGCTCCTTTCATTCAGTCAGTAGCTTCAATCATTTCTGGACGTTTTTCAATGGCAAAAATCAATGAATATTGTAAATGCACAAACAGTAATTTCTCCGCATTGCAAGGTGCAATTCTGAAATTTTTTGCTTTTTCCTGCTCCTCTTAGCATGATAAAGAAGATTCAAAGAGAGTGAGATGTCAGCTCCTTTCATTCAGTCAGTAGCTTCAAACATTTCTGGTATATGAATAACATGATGTTTTTCAATGGCAAAAATCAATGAATTTTGTAAATGCACAAACAGTAATTTCTCCGCATTGCAAGGTGCAATTCTGAAATTTTTTGCTTTTTCCTGCTCCTCTTAGCATGATAAAGAAGATTCAAAGAGAGTGAGATGCCAGTTCCTTTCATTCAGTCAGTAGCTTCAATCATTTCTGGACGTTTTTCAATGGCAAAAATCAATGAATATTGTAAATGCACAAACAGTAATTTCTCCGCATTGCAAGGTGCAATTCTGAAATTTTTTGCTTTTTCCTGCTCCTCTTAGCATGATAAAGAAGATTCAAAGAGAGTGAGATGCCAGCTCCTTTCATTCAGTCAGTAGCTTCAATCATTTCTGGTATATGAATAACATGATGTTTTTCAATGGCAAAAATCAATGAATATTGTAAATGCACAAACAGTAATTTCTCCGCATTGCAAGGTGCAATTCTGAATTTTTTTGCTTTTTCCTGCTCCTCTTAGCATGATAAAGAAGATTCAAAGAGAGTGAGATGCCAGCTCCTTTCATTCAGTCAGTAGCTTCAATCATTTCTGGACGTTTTTCAATGGCAAAAATCAATGAATATTGTAAATGCACAAACAGTAATTTCTCCGCATTGCAAGGTGCAATTCTGAAATTTTTTGCTTTTTCCTGCTCCTCTTAGCATGATAAACAAGATTCAAAGAGAGTGAGATGCCAGCTCCTTTCATTCAGTCAGTAGCTTCAATCATTTCTGGACGTTTTTCAATGGCAAAAATCAATGAATATTGTAAATGCACAAACAGTAATTTCTCCGCATTGCAAGGTGCAATTCTGAAATTTTTTGCTTTTTCCTGCTCCTCTTAGCATGATAAAGAAGATTCAAAGAGAGTGAGATGCCAGCTCCTTTCATTCAGTCAGTAGCTTCAAACATTTCTGGTATATGAATAACATGATGTTTTTCAATGGCAAAAATCAATGAATATTGTAAATGCACAAACAGTAATTTCTCCGCATTGCAAGGTGCAAGTCTGAAATTTTTTGCTTTTTCCTGCTCCTCTTAGCATGATAAAGAAGATTCAAAGAGAGTGAGATGCCAGCTACTTTCATTCAGTCAGTAGCTTCAATCATTTCTGGACGTTTTTCAATGGTAAAAATCAATGAATATTGTAAATGCACAAACAGTAATTTCTCCACATTGCAAGGTGCAATTCTGAAATTTTTTGCTTTTTCCTGCTCCTCTTAGCATGATAAAGAAGATTCAAAGAGAGTGAGATGCCAGCTCCTTTCATTCAGTCAGTAGCTTCAATCATTTCTGGTATATGAATAACATGATGTTTTTCAATGGCAAAAATCAATAAATATTGTAAATGCACAAACAGTAATTTCTCCGCATTGCAAGGTGCAATTCTGAAATTTTTTGCTTTTTCCTGCTCCTCTTAGCATGATAAAGAAGATTCAAAGAGAGTGAGATGCCAGCTCCTTTCATTCAGTCAGTAGCTTCAATCATTTCTGGACGTTTTTCAATGGCAAAAATCAATGAATATTGTAAATGCACAAACAGTAATTTCTCCGCATTGCAAGGTGCAATTCTGAAATTTTTTGCTTTTTCCTGCTCCTCTTAGCATGATAAAGAAGATTCAAAGAGAGTGAGATGTCAGCTCCTTTCATTCAGTCAGTAGCTTCAAACATTTCTGGTATATGAATAACATGATGTTTTTCAATGGCAAAAATCAATGAATTTTGTAAATGCACAAACAGTAATTTCTCCGCATTGCAAGGTGCAATTCTGAAATTTTTTGCTTTTTCCTGCTCCTCTTAGCATGATAAAGAAGATTCAAAGAGAGTGAGATGCCAGTTCCTTTCATTCAGTCAGTAGCTTCAATCATTTCTGGACGTTTTTCAATGGCAAAAATCAATGAATATTGTAAATGCACAAACAGTAATTTCTCCGCATTGCAAGGTGCAATTCTGAAATTTTTTGCTTTTTCCTGCTCCTCTTAGCATGATAAAGAAGATTCAAAGAGAGTGAGATGCCAGCTCCTTTCATTCAGTCAGTAGCTTCAATCATTTCTGGTATATGAATAACATGATGTTTTTCAATGGCAAAAATCAATGAATATTGTAAATGCACAAACAGTAATTTCTCCGCATTGCAAGGTGCAATTCTGAAATTTTTTGCTTTTTCCTGCTCCTCTTAGCATGATAAAGAAGATTCAAAGAGAGTGAGATGCCAGCTCCTTTCATTCAGTCAGTAGCTTCAATCATTTCTGGACGTTTTTCAATGGCAAAAATCAATGAATATTGTAATTGCACAAACAGTAATTTCTCCGCATTGCAAGGTGCAATTCTGAAATTTTTTGCTTTTTCCTGCTCCTCTTAGCGTGATAAAGAAGATTCAAAGAGAGTGAGATGCCAGCTCCTTTCATTCAGTCAGTAGCTTCAATCATTTCTGGACGTTTTTCAATGGCAAAAATCAATGAATATTGTAAATGCACAAACAGTAATTTCTCCGCATTGCAAGGTGCAATTCTGAAATTTTTTGCTTTTTCCTGCTCCTCTTAGCATGATAAAGAAGATTCAAAGAGAGTGAGATGTCAGCTCCTTTCATTCAGTCAGTAGCTTCAAACATTTCTGGTATATGAATAACATGATGTTTTTCAATGGCAAAAATCAATGAATTTTGTAAATGCACAAACAGTAATTTCTCCGCATTGCAAGGTGCAATTCTGAAATTTTTTGCTTTTTCCTGCTCCTCTTAGCATGATAAAGAAGATTCAAAGAGAGTGAGATGCCAGTTCCTTTCATTCAGTCAGTAGCTTCAATCATTTCTGGACGTTTTTCAATGGCAAAAATCAATGAATATTGTAAATGCACAAACAGTAATTTCTCCGCATTGCAAGGTGCAATTCTGAAATTTTTTGCTTTTTCCTGCTCCTCTTAGCATGATAAAGAAGATTCAAAGAGAGTGAGATGCCAGCTCCTTTCATTCAGTCAGTAGCTTCAATCATTTCTGGTATATGAATAACATGATGTTTTTCAATGGCAAAAATCAATGAATATTGTAAATGCACAAACAGTAATTTCTCCGCATTGCAAGGTGCAATTCTGAAATTTTTTGCTTTTTCCTGCTCCTCTTAGCATGATAAAGAAGATTCAAAGAGAGTGAGAAGCCAGCTCCTTTCATTCAGTCAGTAGCTTCAATCATTTCTGGACGTTTTTCAATGGCAAAAATCAATGAATATTGTAAATGCACAAACAGTAATTTCTCCGCATTGCAAGGTGCAATTCTGAAATTTTTTGCTTTTTCCTGCTCCTCTTAGCATGATAAACAAGATTCAAAGAGAGTGAGATGCCAGCTCCTTTCATTCAGTCAGTAGCTTCAATCATTTCTGGACGTTTTTCAATGGCAAAAATCAATGAATATTGTAAATGCACAAACAGTAATTTCTCCGCATTGCAAGGTGCAATTCTGAAATTTTTTGCTTTTTCCTGCTCCTCTTAGCATGATAAACAAGATTCAAAGAAAGTGAGATGCCAGCTCCTTTCATTCAGTCAGTAGCTTCAAACATTTCTGGTATATGAATAACATGATGTTTTTCAATGGCAAAAATCAATGAATATTGTAAATGCACAAACAGTAATTTCTCCGCATTGCAAGGTGCAAGTCTGAAATTTTTTGCTTTTTCCTGCTCCTCTTAGCATGATAAAGAAGATTCAAAGAGAGTGAGATGCCAGCTACTTTCATTCAGTCAGTAGCTTCAATCATTTCTGGACGTTTTTCAATGGTAAAAATCAATGAATATTGTAAATGCACAAACAGTAATTTCTCCACATTGCAAGGTGCAATTCTGAAATTTTTTGCTTTTTCCTGCTCCTCTTAGCATGATAAAGAAGATTCAAAGAGAGTGAGATGCCAGCTCCTTTCATTCAGTCAGTAGCTTCAAACATTTCTGGTATATGAATAACATGATGTTTTTCAATGGCAAAAATCAATGAATATTGTAAATGCACAAACAGTAATTTCTCTGCATTGCAAGGTGCAATTCTGAAATTTTTTGCTTTTTCCTGCTCCTCTTAGCATGATAAAGAAGATTCAAAGAGAGTGAGATGCCAGCTACTTTCATTCAGTCAGTAGCTTCAATCATTTCTGGACGTTTTTCAATGGTAAAAATCAATGAATATTGTAAATGCACAAACAGTAATTTCTCCGCATTGCAAGGTGCAATTCTGAAATTTTTTGCTTTTTCCTGCTCCTCTTAGCATGATAAAGAAGATTCAAAGAGAGTGAGATGCCAGCTCCTTTCATTCAGTCAGTAGCTTCAATCATTTCTGGTATATGAATAACATGATGTTTTTCAATGGCAAAAATCAATGAATATTGTAAATGCACAAACAGTAATTTCTCCGCATTGCAAGGTGCAATTCTGAAATTTTTTGCTTTTTCCTGCTCCTCTTAGCATGATAAAGAAGATTCAAAGAGAGTGAGAAGCCAGCTCCTTTCATTCAGTCAGTAGCTTCAATCATTTCTGGACGTTTTTCAATGGCAAAAATCAATGAATATTGTAAATGCACAAACAGTAATTTCTCCGCATTGCAAGGTGCAATTCTGAAATTTTTTGCTTTTTCCTGCTCCTCTTAGCATGATAAACAAGATTCAAAGAGAGTGAGATGCCAGCTCCTTTCATTCAGTCAGTAGCTTCAATCATTTCTGGACGTTTTTCAATGGCAAAAATCAATGAATATTGTAAATGCACAAACAGTAATTTCTCCGCATTGCAAGGTGCAATTCTGAAATTTTTTGCTTTTTCCTGCTCCTCTTAGCATGATAAACAAGATTCAAAGAGAGTGAGATGCCAGCTCCTTTCATTCAGTCAGTAGCTTCAAACATTTCTGGTATATGAATAACATGATGTTTTTCAATGGCAAAAATCAATGAATATTGTAAATGCACAAACAGTAATTTCTCCGCATTGCAAGGTGCAAGTCTGAAATTTTTTGCTTTTTCCTGCTCCTCTTAGCATGATAAAGAAGATTCAAAGAGAGTGAGATGCCAGCTACTTTCATTCAGTCAGTAGCTTCAATCATTTCTGGACGTTTTTCAATGGTAAAAATCAATGAATATTGTAAATGCACAAACAGTAATTTCTCCACATTGCAAGGTGCAATTCTGAAATTTTTTGCTTTTTCCTGCTCCTCTTAGCATGATAAAGAAGATTCAAAGAGAGTGAGATGCCAGCTCCTTTCATTCAGTCAGTAGCTTCAAACATTTCTGGTATATGAATAACATGATGTTTTTCAATGGCAAAAATCAATGAATATTGTAAATGCACAAACAGTAATTTCTCTGCATTGCAAGGTGCAATTCTGAAATTTTTTGCTTTTTCCTGCTCCTCTTAGCATGATAAAGAAGATTCAAAGAGAGTGAGATGCCAGCTACTTTCATTCAGTCAGTAGCTTCAATCATTTCTGGACGTTTTTCAATGGTAAAAATCAATGAATATTGTAAATGCACAAACAGTAATTTCTCCACATTGCAAGGTGCAATTCTGAAATTTTTTGCTTTTTCCTGCTCCTCTTAGCATGATAAAGAAGATTCAAAGAGAGTGAGATGCCAGCTCCTTTCATTCAGTCAGTAGCTTCAAACATTTCTGGTATATGAATAACATGATGTTTTTCAATGGCAAAAATCAATGAATATTGTAAATGCACAAACAGTAATTTCTCCGCATTGCAAGGTGCAATTCTGAAATTTTTTGCTTTTTCCTGCTCCTCTTAGCATGATAAAGAAGATTCAAAGAGAGTGAGATGCCAGCTCCTTTCATTCAGTCAGTAGCTTCAAACATTTCTGGTATATGAATAACATGATGTTTTTCAATGGCAAAAATCAATGAATATTGTAAATGCACAAACAGTAATTTCTCCGCATTGCAAGGTGCAATTCTGAAATTTTTTGCTTTTTCCTGCTCCTCTTAGCATGATAAAGAATATTCAAAGAGAGTGAGATGCCAGCTCCTTTCATTCAGTCAGTAGCTTCAATCATTTCTGGATGTTTTTCAATGGCAAAAATCAATGAATATTGTAAATGCACAAACTGTAATTTCTCCGCATTGCAAGGTGCAATTCTGAAATTTTTGGCTTTTTCCTGCTCCTCTTAGCATGATAAAGAAGATTCAAAGAGAGTGAGATGCCAGCTCCTTTCATTCAGTCAGTAGCTTCAATCATTTCTGGATGTTTTTCAATGGCAAAAATCAATGAATATTGTAAATGCACAAACAGTAATTTCTCCGCATTGCAAGGTGCAATTCTGAAATTTTTTGCTTTTTCCTGCTCCTCTTAGCATGATAAAGAAGATTCAAAGAGAGTGAGATGCCAGCTCCTTTCATTCAGTCAGTACCTTCAATCATTTCTGGATGTTTTTCAATGGCAAAAATCAATGAATATTGTAAATGCACAAACAGTAATTTCTCCGCATTGCAAGGTGCAATTCTGAAATTTTTTGCTTTTTCCCGCTCCTCTTAGCATGATAAAGAAGATTCAAAGAGAGTGAGGTGCCAGCTCCTTTCATTCAGTCAGTAGCTTCAAACATTTCTGGTATATGAATAACATGTTTTTCAATGGCAAAAATCATTGAATATTGTAAATGCACAAACAGTAATTTCTCCGCATTGCAAGGTGCAATTCTGAAATTTTTTGATTTTTCCTGCTCCTCTTAGCATGATAAAGAAGATTCAAAGAGAGTGAGATGCCAGCTCCTTTCATTCAGTCAGTAGCTTCAATCATTTCTGGACGTTTTTCAATGGCAAAAATCAATGAATATTGTAAATGCACAAACAGTAATTTCTCCGCATTGCAAGGTGCAATTCTGAAATTTTTTGCTTTTTCCTGCTCCTCTTAGCATGATAAAGAAGATTCAAAGAGAGTGAGATGCCAGCTCCTTTCATTCAGTCAGTAGCTTCAATCATTTCTGGACGTTTTTCAATGGCAAAAATCAATGAATATTGTAAATGCACAAACAGTAATTTCTCCGCATTGCAAGGTGCAATTCTGAAATTTTTTGCTTTTTCCTGCTCCTCTTAGCATGATAAAGAAGATTCAAAGAGAGTGAGATGCCAGCTCCTTTCATTCAGTCAGTAGCTTCAAACATTTCTGGTATATGAATAACATGATGTTTTTCAAAGGCAAAAATCAATGAATATTGTAAATGCACAAACAGTAATTTCTCCGCATTGCAAGGTGCAAGTCTGAAATTTTTTGCTTTTTCCTGCTCCTCTTAGCATGATAAAGAAGATTCAAAGAGAGTGAGATGCCAGCTACTTTCATTCAGTCAGTAGCTTCAATCATTTCTGGACGTTTTTCAATGGTAAAAATCAATGAATATTGTAAATGCACAAACAGTAATTTCTCCACATTGCAAGGTGCAATTCTGAAATTTTTTGCTTTTTCCTGCTCCTCTTAGCATGATAAAGAAGATTCAAAGAGAGTGAGATGCCAGCTCCTTTCATTCAGTCAGTAGCTTCAAACATTTCTGGTATATGAATAACATGATGTTTTTCAATGGCAAAAATCAATGAATATTGTAAATGCACAAACAGTAATTTCTCCGCATTGCAAGGTGCAATTCTGAAATTTTTTGCTTTTTCCTGCTCCTCTTAGCATGATAAAGAAGATTCAAAGAGAGTGAGATGCCAGCTCCTTTCATTCAGTCAGTAGCTTCAAACATTTCTGGTATATGAATAACATGATGTTTTTCAATGGCAAAAATCAATGAATATTGTAAATGCACAAAGAGTAATTTCTCCGCATTGCAAGGTGCAATTCTGAAATTTTTTGCTTTTTCCTGCTCCTCTTAGCATGATAAAGAAGATTCAAAGAGAGTGAGATGCCAGCTCCTTTCATTCAGTCAGTAGCTTCAATCATTTCTGGACGTTTTTCAATGGCAAAAATCAATGAATATTGTAAATGCACAAACAGTAATTTCTCCGCATTGCAAGGTGCAATTCTGAAATTTTTTGCTTTTTCCTGCTCCTCTTAGCATGATAAAGAAGATTCAAAGAGAGTGAGATGCCAGCTCCTTTCATTCAGTCAGTAGCTTCAATCATTTCTGGACGTTTTTCAATGGCAAAAATCAATGAATATTGTAAATGCACAAACAGTAATTTCTCCGCATTGCAAGGTGCAATTCTGAAATTTTTTGCTTTTTCCTGCTCCTCTTAGCATGATAAAGAAGATTCAAAGAGAGTGAGATGCCAGCTCCTTTCATTCAGTCAATAGCTTCAATCATTTCTGGACGTTTTTCAATGGCAAAAATCAATGAATATTGTAAATGCACAAACAGTAATTTCTCCGCATTGCAAGGTGCAATTCTGAAATTTTTTGCTTTTTCCTGCTCCTCTTAGCATGATAAAGAAGATTCAAAGAGAGTGAGATGCCAGCTCCTTTCATTCAGTCAGTAGCTTCAATCATTTCTGGACGTTTTTCAATGGCAAAAATCAATGAATATTGTAAATGCACAAACAGTAATTTCTCCGCATTGCAAGGTGCAATTCTGAAATTTTTTGCTTTTTCCTGCTCCTCTTAGCATGACAAAGAAGATTCAAAGAGAGTAAGATGCCAGCTAATTTCATTCAGTCAGTAGCTTCAATCATTTCTGGGATATGAATAACATGATGTTTTTCAATGGCAAAAATCAATGAATATTGTAAATGCACAAACAGTAATTTCTCCGCATTGCAAGGTGCAATTCTGAAATTTTTTGCTTTTTCCTGCTCCTCTTAGCATGATAAAGAAGATTCAAAGAGAGTGAGATGCCAGCTCCTTTCATTCAGTCAGTAGCTTCAATCATTTCTGGACGTTTTTCAATGGCAAAAATCAATGAATATTGTAAATGCACAAACAGTAATTTCTCCGCATTGCAAGGTGCAATTCTGAAATTTTTTGCTTTTTCCTGCTCCTCTTAGCATGATAAAGAAGATTCAAAGAGAGTGAGATGCCAGCTCCTTTCATTCAGTCAGTAGCTTCAATCATTTCTGGACGTTTTTCAATGGCAAAAATCAATGAATATTGTAAATGCACAAACAGTAATTTCTCCGCATTGCAAGGTGCAATTCTGAAATTTTTTGCTTTTTCCTGCTCCTCTTAGCATGATAAAGAAGATTCAAAGAGAGTGAGATGCCAGCTCCTTTCATTCAGTCAGTAGCTTCAAACATTTCTGGTATATGAATAATATGATGTTTTTCAATGGCAAAAATCAATGAATATTGTAAAAGCACAAACAGTAATTTCTCCGCATTGCAAGGTGCAATTCTGAAATTTTTTGCTTTTTCCTGCTCCTCTTAGCATGATAAAGAAGATTCAAAGAGAGTGAGATGCCAGCTCCTTTCATTCAGTCAGTAGCTTCAATCATTTCTGGACGTTTTTCAATGGCAAAAATCAATGAATATTGTAAATGCACAAACAGTAATTTCTCCGCATTGCAAGGTGCAATTCTGAAATTTTTTGCTTTTTCCTGCTCCTCTTAGCATGATAAAGAAGATTCAAAGAGAGTGAGATGCCAGCTCCTTTCATTCAGTCAGTAGCTTCAATCATTTTTGGTATATGAATAACATGATGTTTTTCAATGGCAAAAATCAATGAATATTGTAAATGCACAAACAGTAATTTCTCCGCATTGCAAGTTGCAATTCTGAAATTTTTTGCTTTTTCCTGCTCCTCTTAGCATGATAAAGAAGATTCAAAGAGAGTGAGATGCCAGCTCCTTTCATTCAGTCAGTAGCTTCAATCATTTCTGGACGTTTTTCAATGGCAAAAATCAATGAATATTGTAAATGCACAAACAGTAATTTCTCCGCATTGCAAGGTGCAATTCTGAAATTTTTTGCTTTTTCCTGCTCCTCTTAGCATGATAAAGAAGATTCAAAGAGAGTGAGATGCCAGCTCCTTTCATTCAGTCAGTAGCTTCTATCATTTCTGGACGTTTTTCAATGGCAAAAATCAATGAATATTGTAAATGCACAAACAGTAAGTTCTCCGCATTGCAAGGTGCAATTCTGAAATTTTTTGCTTTTTCCTGCTCCTCTTAGCATGATAAAGAAGATTCAAAGAGAGTGAGATGCCAGCTCCTTTCATTCAGTCAGTAGCTTCAAACATTTCTGGTATATGAATAACATGATGTTTTTCAATGGCAAAAATCAATGAATATTGTAAAAGCACAAACAGTAATTTCTCCGCATTGCAAGGTGCAATTCTGAAATTTTTTGCTTTTTCCTGCTCCTCTTAGCATGATAAAGAAGATTCAAAGAGAGTGAGATGCCAGCTCCTTTCATTCAGTCAGTAGCTTCAATCATTTCTGGACGTTTTTCAATGGCAAAAATCAATGAATATTGTAAATGCACAAACAGTAATTTCTCCGCATTGCAAGGTGCAATTCTGAAATTTTTTGCTTTTTCCTGCTCCTCTTAGCATGATAAAGAAGATTCAAAGAGAGTGAGATGCCAGCTCCTTTCATTCAGTCAGTAGCTTCAATCATTTCTGGTATATGAATAACATGATGTTTTTCAATGGCAAAAATCAATGAATATTGTAAATGCACAAACAGTAATTTCTCCACATTGCAAGGTGCAATTCTGAAATTTTTTGCTTTTTCCTGCTCCTCTTAGCATGATAAAGAAGATTCAAAGAGAGTGAGATGCCAGCTCCTTTCATTCAGTCAGTAGCTTCAATCATTTCTGGACGTTTTTCAATGGCAAAAATCAATGAATATTGTAAATGCACAAACAGTAATTTCTCCGCATTGCAAGGTGCAATTCTGAAATTTTTTGCTTTTTCCTGCTCCTCTTAGCATGATAAAGAAGATTCAAAGAGAGTGAGATGCCAGCTCCTTTCATTCAGTCAGTAGCTACAAACATTTCTGGTATATGAATAACATGATGTTTTTCAATGGCAAAAATCAATGAATATTGTAAATGCACAAACAGTAATTTCTCCGCATTGCAAGGTGCAATTCTGAAATTTTTTGCTTTTTCCTGCTCCTCTTAGCATGATAAAGAAGATTCAAAGAGAGTGAGATGCCAGCTCCTTTCATTCAGTCAGTAGCTTCAATCATTTCTGGACGTTTTTCAATGGCAAAAATCAATGAATATTGTAAATGCACAAACAGTAATTTCTCCGCATTGCAAGGTGCAATTCTGAAATTTTTTGCTTTTTCCTGCTCCTCTTAGCATGATAAAGAAGATTCAAAGAGAGTGAGATGCCAGCTCCTTTCATTCAGTCAGTAGCTTCAATCATTTCTGGACGTTTTTCAATGGCAAAAATCAATGAATATTGTAAATGCACAAACAGTAATTTCTCCGCATTGCAAGGTGCAATTCTGAAATTTTTTGCTTTTTCCTGCTCCTCTTAGCATGACAAAGAAGATTCAAAGAGAGTAAGATGCCAGCTCCTTTCATTCAGTCAGTAGCTTCAATCATTTCTGGTATATGAATAACATGATGTTTTTCAATGGCAAAAATCAATAAATATTGTAAATGCACAAACAGTAATTTCTCCGCATTGCAAGGTGCAATTCTGAAATTTTTTGCTTTTTCCTGCTCCTCTTAGCATGATAAAGAAGATTCAAAGAGAGTGAGATGCCAGCTCCTTTCATTCAGTCAGTAGCTTCAATCATTTCTGGACGTTTTTCAATGGCAAAAATCAATGAATATTGTAAATGCACAAACAGTAATTTCTCCGCATTGCAAGGTGCAATTCTGAAATTTTTTGCTTTTTCCTGCTCCTCTTAGCATGATAAAGAAGATTCAAAGAGAGTGAGATGCCAGCTCCTTTCATTCAGTCAGTAGCTTCAATCATTTCTGGACGTTTTTCAATGGCAAAAATCAATGAATATTGTAAATGCACAAACAGTAATTTCTCCGCATTGCAAGGTGCAATTCTGAAATTTTTTGCTTTTTCCTGCTCCTCTTAGCATGATAAAGAAGATTCAAAGAGAGTGAGATGCCAGCTCCTTTCATTCAGTCAGTAGCTTCAATCATTTCTGGTATATGAATAACATGATGTTTTTCAATGGCAAAAATCAATGAATATTGTAAATGCACAAACAGTAATTTCTCCGCATTGCAAGTTGCAATTCTGAAATTTTTTGCTTTTTCCTGCTCCTCTTAGCATGATAAAGAAGATTCAAAGAGAGTGAGATGCCAGCTCCTTTCATTCAGTCAGTAGCTTCAATCATTTCTGGACGTTTTTCAATGGCAAAAATCAATGAATATTGTAAATGCACAAACAGTAATTTCTCCGCATTGCAAGGTGCAATTCTGAAATTTTTTGCTTTTTCCTGCTCCTCTTAGCATGATAAAGAAGATTCAAAGAGAGTGAGATGCCAGCTCCTTTCATTCAGTCAGTAGCTTCAATCATTTCTGGACGTTTTTCAATGGCAAAAATCAATGAATATTGTAAATGCACAAACAGTAATTTCTCCGCATTGCAAGGTGCAATTCTGAAATTTTTTGCTTTTTCCTGCTCCTCTTAGCATGATAAAGAAGATTCAAAGAGAGTGAGATGCCAGCTCCTTTCATTCAGTCAGTAGCTTCAATCATTTCTGGACGTTTTTCAATGGCAAAAATCAATGAATATTGTAAATGCACAAACAGTAATTTCTCCGCATTGCAAGGTGCAATTCTGAAATTTTTTGCTTTTTCCTGCTCCTCTTAGCATGATAAAGAAGATTCAAAGAGAGTGAGATGCCAGCTCCTTTCATTCAGTCAGTAGCTTCAAACATTTCTGGTATATGAATAATATGATGTTTTTCAATGGCAAAAATCAATGAATATTGTAAAAGCACAAACAGTAATTTCTCCGCATTGCAAGGTGCAATTCTGAAATTTTTTGCTTTTTCCTGCTCCTCTTAGCATGATAAAGAAGATTCAAAGAGAGTGAGATGCCAGCTCCTTTCATTCAGTCAGTAGCTTCAATCATTTCTGGACGTTTTTCAATGGCAAAAATCAATGAATATTGTAAATGCACAAACAGTAATTTCTCCGCATTGCAAGGTGCAATTCTGAAATTTTTTGCTTTTTCCTGCTCCTCTTAGCATGATAAAGAAGATTCAAAGAGAGTGAGATGCCAGCTCCTTTCATTCAGTCAGTAGCTTCAATCATTTCTGGTATATGAATAACATGATGTTTTTCAATGGCAAAAATCAATGAATATTGTAAATGCACAAACAGTAATTTCTCCGCATTGCAAGTTGCAATTCTGAAATTTTTTGCTTTTTCCTGCTCCTCTTAGCATGATAAAGAAGATTCAAAGAGAGTGAGATGCCAGCTCCTTTCATTCAGTCAGTAGCTTCAATCATTTCTGGACGTTTTTCAATGGCAAAAATCAATGAATATTGTAAATGCACAAACAGTAATTTCTCCGCATTGCAAGGTGCAATTCTGAAATTTTTTGCTTTTTCCTGCTCCTCTTAGCATGATAAAGAAGATTCAAAGAGAGTGAGATGCCAGCTCCTTTCATTCAGTCAGTAGCTTCAATCATTTCTGGACGTTTTTCAATGGCAAAAATCAATGAATATTGTAAATGCACAAACAGTAATTTCTCCGCATTGCAAGGTGCAATTCTGAATTTTTTTGCTTTTTCCTGCTCCTCTTAGCATGATAAAGAAGATTCAAAGAGAGTGAGATGCCAGCTCCTTTCATTCAGTCAGTAGCTTCAAACATTTCTGGTATATGAATAACATGATGTTTTTCAATGGCAAAAATCAATGAATATTGTAAAAGCACAAACAGTAATTTCTCCGCATTGCAAGGTGCAATTCTGAAATTTTTTGCTTTTTCCTGCTCCTCTTAGCATGATAAAGAAGATTCAAAGAGAGTGAGATGCCAGCTCCTTTCATTCAGTCAGTAGCTTCAATCATTTCTGGACGTTTTTCAATGGCAAAAATCAATGAATATTGTAAATGCACAAACAGTAATTTCTCCGCATTGCAAGGTGCAATTCTGAAATTTTTTGCTTTTTCCTGCTCCTCTTAGCATGATAAAGAAGATTCAAAGAGAGTGAGATGCCAGCTCCTTTCATTCAGTCAGTAGCTTCAATCATTTCTGGTATATGAATAACATGATGTTTTTCAATGGCAAAAATCAATGAATATTGTAAATGCACAAACAGTAATTTCTCCACATTGCAAGGTGCAATTCTGAAATTTTTTGCTTTTTCCTGCTCCTCTTAGCATGATAAAGAAGATTCAAAGAGAGTGAGATGACAGCTCCTTTCATTCAGTCAGTAGCTTCAATCATTTCTGGACGTTTTTCAATGGCAAAAATCAATGAATATTGTAAATGCACAAACAGTAATTTCTCCGCATTGCAAGGTGCAATTCTGAAATTTTTTGCTCTTTCCTGCTCCTCTTAGCATGATAAAGAAGATTCAAAGAGAGCGAGATGCCAGCTCCTTTCATTCAGTCAGTAGCTTCAATCATTTCTGGTATATGAATAACATGATGTTTTTCAATGGCAAAAATCAATGAATATTGTAAATGCACAAACAGTAATTTCTCCGCATTGCAAGGTGCAATTCTGAAATTTTTTGCTTTTTCCTGCTCCTCTTAGCATGATAAAGAAGATTCAAAGAGAGTGAGATGCCAGCTCCTTTCATTCAGTCAGTAGCTTCAATCATTTCTGGACGTTTTTCAATGGCAAAAATCAATGAATATTGTAAATGCACAAACAGTAATTTCTCCGCATTGCAAGGTGCAATTCTGAAATTTTTTGCTTTTTCCTGCTCCTCTTAGCATGATAAAGAAGATTCAAAGAGAGTGAGATGCCAGCTCCTTTCATTCAGTCAGTAGCTTCAAACATTTCTGGTATATGAATAACATGATGTTTTTCAATGGCAAAAATCAATGAATATTGTAAATGCACAAACAGTAATTTCTCCGCATTGCAAGGTGCAATTCTGAAATTTTTTGCTTTTTCCTGCTCCTCTTAGCATGATAAAGAAGATTCAAAGAGAGTGAGATGCCAGCTCCTTTCATTCAGTCAGTAGCTTCAAACATTTCTGGTATATGAATAACATGATGTTTTTCAATGGCAAAAATCAATGAATATTGTAAATGCACAAAGAGTAATTTCTCCGCATTGCAAGGTGCAATTCTGAAATTTTTTGCTTTTTCCTGCTCCTCTTAGCATGATAAAGAAGATTCAAAGAGAGTGAGATGCCAGCTCCTTTCATTCAGTCAGTAGCTTCAATCATTTCTGGACGTTTTTCAATGGCAAAAATCAATGAATATTGTAAATGCACAAACAGTAATTTCTCCGCATTGCAAGGTGCAATTCTGAAATTTTTGGCTTTTTCCTGCTCCTCTTAGCATGATAAAGAAGATTCAAAGAGAGTGAGATGCCAGCTCCTTTCATTCAGTCAGTAGCTTCAATCATTTCTGGACGTTTTTCAATGGCAAAAATCAATGAATATTGTAAATGCACAAACAGTAATTTCTCCGCATTGCAAGGTGCAATTCTGAAATTTTTTGCTTTTTCCTGCTCCTCTTAGCATGATAAAGAAGATTCAAAGAGAGTGAGATGCCAGCTCCTTTCATTCAGTCAGTAGCTACAAACATTTCTGGTATATGAATAACATGATGTTTTTCAATGGCAAAAATCAATGAATATTGTAAATGCACAAACAGTAATTTCTCCGCATTGCAAGGTGCAATTCTGAAATTTTTTGCTTTTTCCTGCTCCTCTTAGCATGATAAAGAAGATTCAAAGAGAGTGAGATGCCAGCTCCTTTCATTCAGTCAGTAGCTTCAATCATTTCTGGACGTTTTTCAATGGCAAAAATCAATGAATATTGTAAATGCACAAACAGTAATTTCTCCGCATTGCAAGGTGCAATTCTGAAATTTTTTGCTTTTTCCTGCTCCTCTTAGCATGATAAAGAAGATTCAAAGAGAGTGAGATGCCAGCTCCTTTCATTCAGTCAGTAGCTTCAATCATTTCTGGACGTTTTTCAATGGCAAAAATCAATGAATATTGTAAATGCACAAACAGTAATTTCTCCGCATTGCAAGGTGCAATTCTGAAATTTTTTGCTTTTTCCTGCTCCTCTTAGCATGACAAAGAAGATTCAAAGAGAGTAAGATGCCAGCTCCTTTCATTCAGTCAGTAGCTTCAATCATTTCTGGTATATGAATAACATGATGTTTTTCAATGGCAAAAATCAATGAATATTGTAAATGCACAAACAGTAATTTCTCCGCATTGCAAGGTGCAATTCTGAAATTTTTTGCTTTTTCCTGCTCCTCTTAGCATGATAAAGAAGATTCAAAGAGAGTGAGATGCCAGCTCCTTTCATTCAGTCAGTAGCTTCAATCATTTCTGGACGTTTTTCAATGGCAAAAATCAATGAATATTGTAAATGCACAAACAGTAATTTCTCCGCATTGCAAGGTGCAATTCTGAAATTTTTTGCTTTTTCCTGCTCCTCTTAGCATGATAAAGAAGATTCAAAGAGAGTGAGATGCCAGCTCCTTTCATTCAGTCAGTAGCTTCAATCATTTCTGGACGTTTTTCAATGGCAAAAATCAATGAATATTGTAAATGCACAAACAGTAATTTCTCCGCATTGCAAGGTGCAATTCTGAAATTTTTTGCTTTTTCCTGCTCCTCTTAGCATGATAAAGAAGATTCAAAGAGAGTGAGATGCCAGCTCCTTTCATTCAGTCAGTAGCTTCAAACATTTCTGGTATATGAATAACATGATGTTTTTCAATGGCAAAAATCAATGCATATTGTAAAAGCACAAACAGTAATTTCTCCGCATTGCAAGGTGCAATTCTGAAATTTTTTGCTTTTTCCTGCTCCTCTTAGCATGATAAAGAAGATTCAAAGAGAGTGAGATGCCAGCTCCTTTCATTCAGTCAGTAGCTTCAATCATTTCTGGTATATGAATAACATGATGTTTTTCAATGGCAAAAATCAATGAATATTGTAAATGCACAAACAGTAATTTCTCCGCATTGCAAGTTGCAATTCTGAAATTTTTTGCTTTTTCCTGCTCCTCTTAGCATGATAAAGAAGATTCAAAGAGAGTGAGATGCCAGCTCCTTTCATTCAGTCAGTAGCTTCAATCATTTCTGGACGTTTTTCAATGGCAAAAATCAATGAATATTGTAAATGCACAAACAGTAATTTCTCCGCATTGCAAGGTGCAATTCTGAAATTTTTTGCTTTTTCCTGCTCCTCTTAGCATGATAAAGAAGATTCAAAGAGAGTGAGATGCCAGCTCCTTTCATTCAGTCAGTAGCTTCAATCATTTCTGGACGTTTTTCAATGGCAAAAATCAATGAATATTGTAAATGCACAAACAGTAATTTCTCCGCATTGCAAGGTGCAATTCTGAAATTTTTTGCTTTTTCCTGCTCCTCTTAGCATGATAAAAAAGATTCAAAGAGAGTGAGATGCCAGCTCCTTTCATTCAGTCAGTAGCTTCAAACATTTCTGGTATATGAATAACATGATGTTTTTCAATGGCAAAAATCAATGAATATTGTAAAAGCACAAACAGTAATTTCTCCGCATTGCAAGGTGCAATTCTGAAATTTTTTGCTTTTTCCTGCTCCTCTTAGCATGATAAAGAAGATTCAAAGAGAGTGAGATGCCAGCTCCTTTCATTCAGTCAGTAGCTTCAATCATTTCTGGACGTTTTTCAATGGCAAAAATCAATGAATATTGTAAATGCACAAACAGTAATTTCTCCGCATTGCAAGGTGCAATTCTGAAATTTTTTGCTTTTTCCTGCTCCTCTTAGCATGATAAAGAAGATTCAAAGAGAGTGAGATGCCAGCTCCTTTCATTCAGTCAGTAGCTTCAATCATTTCTGGTATATGAATAACATGATGTTTTTCAATGGCAAAAATCAATGAATATTGTAAATGCACAAACAGTAATTTCTCCACATTGCAAGGTGCAATTCTGAAATTTTTTGCTTTTTCCTGCTCCTCTTAGCATGATAAAGAAGATTCAAAGAGAGTGAGATGCCAGCTCCTTTCATTCAGTCAGTAGCTTCAATCATTTCTGGACGTTTTTCAATGGCAAAAATCAATGAATATTGTAAATGCACAAACAGTAATTTCTCCGCATTGCAAGGTGCAATTCTGAAATTTTTTGCTTTTTCCTGCTCCTCTTAGCATGATAAAGAAGATTCAAAGAGAGCGAGATGCCAGCTCCTTTCATTCAGTCAGTAGCTTCAATCATTTCTGGTATATGAATAACATGATGTTTTTTAATGGCAAAAATCAATGAATATTGTAAATGCACAAACAGTAATTTCTCCGCATTGCAAGGTGCAATTCTGAAATTTTTTGCTTTTTCCTGCTCCTCTTAGCATGATAAAGAAGATTCAAAGAGAGTGAGATGCCAGCTCCTTTCATTCAGTCAGTAGCTTCAATCATTTCTGGACGTTTTTCAATGGCAAAAATCAATGAATATTGTAAATGCACAAACAGTAATTTCTCCGCATTGCAAGGTGCAATTCTGAAATTTTTTGCTTTTTCCTGCTCCTCTTAGCATGATAAAGAAGATTCAAAGAGAGTGAGATGCCAGCTCCTTTCATTCAGTCAGTAGCTTCAAACATTTCTGGTATTTGAATAACATGATGTTTTTCAATGGCAAAAATCAATGAATATTGTAAATGCACAAACAGTAATTTCTCCGCATTGCAAGGTGCAATTCTGAAATTTTTTGCTTTTTCCTGCTCCTCTTAGCATGATAAAGAAGATTCAAAGAGAGTGAGATGCCAGCTCCTTTCATTCAGTCAGTAGCTTCAATCATTTCTGGACGTTTTTCAATGGCAAAAATCAATGAATATTGTAAATGCACAAACAGTAATTTCTCCGCATTGCAAGGTGCAATTCTGAAATTTTTTGCTTTTTCCTGCTCCTCTTAGCATGATAAAGAAGATTCAAAGAGAGTGAGATGCCAGCTCCTTTCATTCAGTCAGTAGCTTCAATCATTTCTGGACGTTTTTCAATGGCAAAAATCAATGAATATTGTAAATGCACAAACAGTAATTTCTCCGCATTGCAAGGTGCAATTCTGAAATTTTTTGCTTTTTCCTGCTCCTCTTAGCATGATAAAGAAGATTCAAAGAGAGTGAGATGCCAGCTCCTTTCATTCAGTCAGTAGCTTCAATCATTTCTGGTATATGAATAACATGATGTTTTTCAATGGCAAAAATCAATGAATATTGTAAATGCACAAACAGTAATTTCTCCGCATTGCAAGGTGCAATTCTGAAATTTTTTGCTTTTTCCTGCTCCTCTTAGCATGATAAAGAAGATTCAAAGAGAGTGAGATGCCAGCTCCTTTCATTCAGTCAGCAGCTTCAATCATTTCTGGACATTTTTCAATGGCAAAAATCAATGAATATTGTAAATGCACAAACAGTAATTTCTCCGCATTGCAAGGTGCAATTCTGAAATTTTTTGCTTTTTCCTGCTCCTCTTAGCATGATAAAGAAGATTCAAAGAGAGTGAGATGCCAGCTCCTTTCATTCAGTCAGTAGCTTCAATCATTTCTGGACGTTTTTCAATGGCAAAAATCAATGAATATTGTAAATGCACAAACAGTAATTTCTCCGCATTGCAAGGTGCAATTCTGAAATTTTTTGCTTTTTCCTGCTCCTCTTAGCATGATAAAGAAGATTCAAAGAGAGTGAGATGCCAGCTCCTTTCATTCAGTCAGTAGCTTCAATCATTTCTGGACGTTTTTCAATGGCAAAAATCAATGAATATTGTAAATGCACAAACAGTAATTTCTCCGCATTGCAAGGTGCAATTCTGAAATTTTTTGCTTTTTCCTGCTCCTCTTAGCATGATAAAGAAGATTCAAAGAGAGTGAGATGCCAGCTCCTTTCATTCAGTCAGTAGCTTCAATCATTTCTGGTATATGAATAACATGATGTTTTTCAATGGCAAAAATCAATGAATATTGTAAATGCACAAACAGTAATTTCTCCGCATTGCAAGGTGCAATTCTGAAATTTTTTGCTTTTTCCTGCTCCTCTTAGCATGATAAAGAAGATTCAAAGAGAGTGAGATGCCAGCTCCTTTCATTCAGTCAGCAGCTTCAATCATTTCTGGACATTTTTCAATGGCAAAAATCAATGAATATTGTAAATGCACAAACAGTAATTTCTCCGCATTGCAAGGTGCAATTCTGAAATTTTTTGCTTTTTCCTGCTCCTCTTAGCATGATAAAGAAGATTCAAAGAGAGTGAGATGCCAGCTCCTTTCATTCAGTCAGTAGCTTCAAACATTTCTGGTATATGAATAACATGATGTTTTTCAATGGCAAAAATCAATGAATATTGTAAAAGCACAAACAGTAATTTCTCCGCATTGCAAGGTGCAATTCTGAAATTTTTTGCTTTTTCCTGCTCCTCTTAGCATGATAAAGAAGATTCAAAGAGAGTGAGATGCCAGCTCCTTTCATTCAGTCAGTAGCTTCAATCATTTCTGGACGTTTTTCAATGGCAAAAATCAATGAATATTGTAAATGCACAAACAGTAATTTCTCCGCATTGCAAGGTGCAATTCTGAAATTTTTTGCTTTTTCCTGCTCCTCTTAGCATGATAAAGAAGATTCAAAGAGAGTGAGATGCCAGCTCCTTTCATTCAGTCAGTAGCTTCAATCATTTCTGGTATATGAATAACATGATGTTTTTCAATGGCAAAAATCAATGAATATTGTAAATGCACAAACAGTAATTTCTCCGCATTGCAAGTTGCAATTCTGAAATTTTTTGCTTTTTCCTGCTCCTCTTAGCATGATAAAGAAGATTCAAAGAGAGTGAGATGCCAGCTCCTTTCATTCAGTCAGTAGCTTCAATTATTTCTGGACGTTTTTCAATGGCAAAAATCAATGAATATTGTAAATGCACAAACAGTAATTTCTCCGCATTGCAAGGTGCAATTCTGAAATTTTTTGCTTTTTCCTGCTCCTCTTAGCATGATAAAGAAGATTCAAAGAGAGTGAGATGCCAGCTCCTTTCATTCAGTCAGTTGCTTCAATCATTTCTGGACGTTTTTCAATGGCAAAAATCAATGAATATTGTAAATGCACAAACAGTAATTTCTCTGCATTGCAAGGTGCAATTCTGAAATTTTTTGCTTTTTCCTGCTCCTCTTAGCATGATAAAGAAGATTCAAAGAGAGTGAGATGCCAGCTCCTTTCATTCAGTCAGTAGCTTCAATCATTTCTGGACGTTTTTCAATGGCAAAAATCAATGAATATTGTAAATGCACAAACAGTAATTTCTCCGCATTGCAAGGTGCAATTCTGAAATTTTTTGCTTTTTCCTGCTCCTCTTTGCATGATAAAGAAGATTCAAAGAGAGTGAGATGCCAGCTCCTTTCATTCAGTCAGTAGCTTCAAACATTTCTGGTATATGAATAACATGATGTTTTTCAATGGCAAAAATCAATGAATATTGTAAAAGCACAAACAGTAATTTCTCTTCATTGCAAGGTGCAATTCTGAAATTTTTTGCTTTTTCCTGCTCCTCTTAGCATGATAAAGAAGATTCAAAGAGAGTGAGATGCCAGCTCCTTTCATTCAGTCAGTAGCTTCAATCATTTCTGGACGTTTTTCAATGGCAAAAATCAATGAATATTGTAAATGCACAAACAGTAATTTCTCCGCATTGCAAGGTGCAATTCTGAAATTTTTTGCTTTTTCCTGCTCCTCTTAGCATGATAAAGAAGATTCAAAGAGAGTGAGATGCCAGCTCCTTTCATTCAGTCAGTAGCTTCAATCATTTCTGGTATATGAATAACATGATGTTTTTCAATGGCAAAAATCAATGAATATTGCAAATGCACAAACAGTAATTTCTCCGCATTGCAAGTTGCAATTCTGAAATTTTTTGCTTTTTCCTGCTCCTCTTAGCATGATAAAGAAGATTCAAAGAGAGTGAGATGCCAGCTCCTTTCATTCAGTCAGTAGCTTCAATTATTTCTGGACGTTTTTCAATGGCAAAAATCAATGAATATTGTAAATGCACAAACAGTAAATTCTCCGCATTGCAAGGTGCAATTCTGAAATTTTTTGCTTTTTCCTGCTCCTCTTAGCATGATAAAGAAGATTCAAAGAGAGTGAGATGCCAGCTCCTTTCATTCAGTCAGTTGCTTCAATCATTTCTGGACGTTTTTCAATGGCAAAAATCAATGAATATTGTAAATGCACAAACAGTAATTTCTCCGCATTGCAAGGTGCAATTCTGAAATTTTTTGCTTTTTCCTGCTCCTCTTAGCATGATAAAGAAGATTCAAAGAGAGTGAGATGCCAGCTCCTTTCATTCAGTCAGTAGCTTCAATCATTTCTGGATGTTTTTCAATGGCAAAAATCAATGAATATTGTAAATGCACAAACAGTAATTTCTCCGCATTGCAAGGTGCAATTCTGAAATTTCTTGCATTTTCCTGCTCCTCTTAGCATGATAAAGAAGATTCAAAGAGAGTGAGATGCCAGCTCCTTTCATTCAGTCAGTAGCTTCAATCATTTCTGGACGTTTTTCAATGGCAAAAATCAATGAATATTGTAAATGCACAAACAGTAATTTCTCCGCATTGCAAGGTGCAATTCTGAAATTTTTTGCTTTTTCCTGCTCCTCTTAGCATGATAAAGAAGATTCAAAGAGAGTGAGATGCCAGCTCCTTTCATTCAGTCAGTAGCTTCAATCATTTCTGGACGTTTTTCAATGGCAAAAATCAATGAATATTGTAAATGCACAAACAGTAATTTCTCCGCATTGCAAGGTGCAATTCTGAAATTTTTTGCTTTTTCCTGCTCCTCTTAGCATGATAAAGAAGATTCAAAGAGAGTGAGATGCCAGCTCCTTTCATTCAGTCAGTAGCTTCAAACATTTCTGGTATATGAATAACATGATGTTTTTCAATGGCAAAAATCAATGCATATTGTAAAAGCACAAACAGTAATTTCTCCGCATTGCAAGGTGCAATTCTGAAATTTTTTGCTTTTTCCTGCTCCTCTTAGCATGATAAAGAAGATTCAAAGAGAGTGAGATGCCAGCTCCTTTCATTCAGTCAGTAGCTTCAATCATTTCTGGACGTTTTTCAATGGCAAAAATCAATGAATATTGTAAATGCACAAACAGTAATTTCTCCGCATTGCAAGGTGCAATTCTGAAATTTTTTGCTTTTTCCTGCTCCTCTTAGCATGATAAAGAAGATTCAAAGAGAGTGAGATGCCAGCTCCTTTCATTCAGTCAGTAGCTTCAATCATTTCTGGTATATGAATAACATGATGTTTTTCAATGGCAAAAATCAATGAATATTGTAAATGCACAAACAGTAATTTCTCCGCATTGCAAGTTGCAATTCTGAAATTTTTTGCTTTTTCCTGCTCCTCTTAGCATGATAAAGAAGATTCAAAGAGAGTGAGATGCCAGCTCCTTTCATTCAGTCAGTAGCTTCAATCATTTCTGGACGTTTTTCAATGGCAAAAATCAATGAATATTGTAAATGCACAAACAGTAATTTCTCCGCATTGCAAGGTGCAATTCTGAAATTTTTTGCTTTTTCCTGCTCCTCTTAGCATGATAAAGAAGATTCAAAGAGAGTGAGATGCCAGCTCCTTTCATTCAGTCAGTAGCTTCAATCATTTCTGGACGTTTTTCAATGGCAAAAATCAATGAATATTGTAAATGCACAAACAGTAATTTCTCCGCATTGCAAGGTGCAATTCTGAAATTTTTTGCTTTTTCCTGCTCCTCTTAGCATGATAAAGAAGATTCAAAGAGAGTGAGATGCCAGCTCCTTTCATTCAGTCAGTAGCTTCAAACATTTCTGGTATATGAATAACATGATGTTTTTCAATGGCAAAAATCAATGAATATTGTAAAAGCACAAACAGTAATTTCTCCGCATTGCAAGGTGCAATTCTGAAATTTTTTGCTTTTTCCTGCTCCTCTTAGCATGATAAAGAAGATTCAAAGAGAGTGAGATGCCAGCTCCTTTCATTCAGTCAGTAGCTTCAATCATTTCTGGACGTTTTTCAATGGCAAAAATCAATGAATATTGTAAATGCACAAACAGTAATTTCTCCGCATTGCAAGGTGCAATTCTGAAATTTTTTGCTTTTTCCTGCTCCTCTTAGCATGATAAAGAAGATTCAAAGAGAGTGAGATGCCAGCTCCTTTCATTCAGTCAGTAGCTTCAATCATTTCTGGTATATGAATAACATGATGTTTTTCAATGGCAAAAATCAATGAATATTGTAAATGCACAAACAGTAATTTCTCCACATTGCAAGGTGCAATTCTGAAATTTTTTGCTTTTTCCTGCTCCTCTTAGCATGATAAAGAAGATTCAAAGAGAGTGAGATGCCAGCTCCTTTCATTCAGTCAGTAGCTTCAATCATTTCTGGACGTTTTTCAATGGCAAAAATCAATGAATATTGTAAATGCACAAACAGTAATTTCTCCGCATTGCAAGGTGAAATTCTGAAATTTTTTGCTTTTTCCTGCTCCTCTTAGCATGATAAAGAAGATTCAAAGAGAGCGAGATGCCAGCTCCTTTCATTCAGTCAGTAGCTTCAATCATTTCTGGTATATGAATAACATGATGTTTTTCAATGGCAAAAATCAATGAATATTGTAAATGCACAAACAGTAATTTCTCCGCATTGCAAGGTGCAATTCTGAAATTTTTTGCTTTTTCCTGCTCCTCTTAGCATGATAAAGAAGATTCAAAGAGAGTGAGATGCCAGCTCCTTTCATTCAGTCAGTAGCTTCAATCATTTCTGGACGTTTTTCAATGGCAAAAATCAATGAATATTGTAAATGCACAAACAGTAATTTCTCCGCATTGCAAGGTGCAATTCTGAAATTTTTTGCTTTTTCCTGCTCCTCTTAGCATGATAAAGAAGATTCAAAGAGAGTGAGATGCCAGCTCCTTTCATTCAGTCAGTAGCTTCAAACATTTCTGGTATATGAATAACATGATGTTTTTCAATGGCAAAAATCAATGAATATTGTAAATGCACAAACAGTAATTTCTCCGCATTGCAAGGTGCAATTCTGAAATTTTTTGCTTTTTCCTGCTCCTCTTAGCATGATAAAGAAGATTCAAAGAGAGTGAGATGCCAGCTCCTTTCATTCAGTCAGTAGCTTCAATCATTTCTGGACGTTTTTCAATGGCAAAAATCAATGAATATTGTAAATGCACAAACAGTAATTTCTCCGCATTGCAAGGTGCAATTCTGAAATTTTTTGCTTTTTCCTGCTCCTCTTAGCATGATAAAGAAGATTCAAAGAGAGTGAGATGCCAGCTCCTTTCATTCAGTCAGTAGCTTCAATCATTTCTGGACGTTTTTCAATGGCAAAAATCAATGAATATTGTAAATGCACAAACAGTAATTTCTCCGCATTGCAAGGTGCAATTCTGAAATTTTTTGCTTTTTCCTGCTCCTCTTAGCATGATAAAGAAGATTCAAAGAGAGTGAGATGCCAGCTCCTTTCATTCAGTCAGTAGCTTCAATCATTTCTGGTATATGAATAACATGATGTTTTTCAATGGCAAAAATCAATGAATATTGTAAATGCACAAACAGTAATTTCTCCGCATTGCAAGGTGCAATTCTGAAATTTTTTGCTTTTTCCTGCTCCTCTTAGCATGATAAAGAAGATTCAAAGAGAGTGAGATGCCAGCTCCTTTCATTCAGTCAGCAGCTTCAATCATTTCTGGACATTTTTCAATGGCAAAAATCAATGAATATTGTAAATGCACAAACAGTAATTTCTCCGCATTGCAAGGTGCAATTCTGAAATTTTTTGCTTTTTCCTGCTCCTCTTAGCATGATAAAGAAGATTCAAAGAGAGTGAGATGCCAGCTCCTTTCATTCAGTCAGTAGCTTCAATCATTTCTGGACGTTTTTCAATGGCAAAAATCAATGAATATTGTAAATGCACAAACAGTAATTTCTCCGCATTGCAAGGTGCAATTCTGAAATTTTTTGCTTTTTCCTGCTCCTCTTAGCATGATAAAGAAGATTCAAAGAGAGTGAGATGCCAGCTCCTTTCATTCAGTCAGTAGCTTCAATCATTTCTGGACGTTTTTCAATGGCAAAAATCAATGAATATTGTAAATGCACAAACAGTAATTTCTCCGCATTGCAAGGTGCAATTCTGAAATTTTTTGCTTTTTCCTGCTCCTCTTAGCATGATAAAGAAGATTCAAAGAGAGTGAGATGCCAGCTCCTTTCATTCAGTCAGTAGCTTCAATCATTTCTGGTATATGAATAACATGATGTTTTTCAATGGCAAAAATCAATGAATATCGTAAATGCACAAACAGTAATTTCTCCGCATTGCAAGGTGCAATTCTGAAATTTTTTGCTTTTTCCTGCTCCTCTTAGCATGATAAAGAAGATTCAAAGAGAGTGAGATGCCAGCTCCTTTCATTCAGTCAGTAGCTTCAAACATTTCTGGTATATGAATAACATGATGTTTTTCAATGGCAAAAATCAATGAATATTGTAAAAGCACAAACAGTAATTTCTCCGCATTGCAAGGTGCAATTCTGAAATTTTTTGCTTTTTCCTGCTCCTCTTAGCATGATAAAGAAGATTCAAAGAGAGTGAGATGCCAGCTCCTTTCATTCAGTCAGTAGCTTCAATCATTTCTGGACGTTTTTCAATGGCAAAAATCAATGAATATTGTAAATGCACAAACAGTAATTTCTCCGCATTGCAAGGTGCAATTCTGAAATTTTTTGCTTTTTCCTGCTCCTCTTAGCATGATAAACAAGATTCAAAGAGAGTGAGATGCCAGCTCCTTTCATTCAGTCAGTAGCTTCAATCATTTCTGGTATATGAATAACATGATGTTTTTCAATGGCAAAAATCAATGAATATTGTAAATGCACAAACAGTAATTTCTCCGCATTGCAAGTTGCAATTCTGAAATTTTTTGCTTTATCCTGCTCCTCTTAGCATGATAAAGAAGATTCAAAGAGAGTGAGATGCCAGCTCCTTTCATTCAGTCAGTAGCTTCAATTATTTCTGGACGTTTTTCAATGGCAAAAATCAATGAATATTGTAAATGCACAAACAGTAATTTCTCCGCATTGCAAGGTGCAATTCTGAAATTTTTTGCTTTTTCCTGCTCCTCTTAGCATGATAAAGAAGATTCAAAGAGAGTGAGATGCCAGCTCCTTTCATTCAGTCAGTTGCTTCAATCATTTCTGGACGTTTTTCAATGGCAAAAATCAATGAATATTGTAAATGCACAAACAGTAATTTCTCTGCATTGCAAGGTGCAATTCTGAAATTTTTTGCTTTTTCCTGCTCCTCTTAGCATGATAAAGAAGATTCAAAGAGAGTGAGATGCCAGCTCCTTTCATTCAGTCAGTAGCTTCAATCATTTCTGGACGTTTTTCAATGGCAAAAATCAATGAATATTGTAAATGCACAAACAGTAATTTCTCCGCATTGCAAGGTGCAATTCTGAAATTTTTTGCTTTTTCCTGCTCCTCTTTGCATGATAAAGAAGATTCAAAGAGAGTGAGATGCCAGCTCCTTTCATTCAGTCAGTAGCTTCAAACATTTCTGGTATATGAATAACATGATGTTTTTCAATGGCAAAAATCAATGAATATTGTAAAAGCACAAACAGTAATTTCTCCGCATTGCAAGGTGCAATTCTGAAATTTTTTGCTTTTTCCTGCTCCTCTTAGCATGATAAAGAAGATTCAAAGAGAGTGAGATGCCAGCTCCTTTCATTCAGTCAGTAGCTTCAATCATTTCTGGACGTTTTTCAATGGCAAAAATCAATGAATATTGTAAATGCACAAACAGTAATTTCTCCGCATTGCAAGGTGCAATTCTGAAATTTTTTGCTTTTTCCTGCTCCTCTTAGCATGATAAAGAAGATTCAAAGAGAGTGAGATGCCAGCTCCTTTCATTCAGTCAGTAGCTTCAATCATTTCTGGTATATGAATAACATGATGTTTTTCAATGGCAAAAATCAATGAATATTGTAAATGCACAAACAGTAATTTCTCCGCATTGCAAGTTGCAATTCTGAAATTTTTTGCTTTTTCCTGCTCCTCTTAGCATGATAAAGAAGATTCAAAGAGAGTGAGATGCCAGCTCCTTTCATTCAGTCAGTAGCTTCAATTATTTCTGGACGTTTTTCAATGGCAAAAATCAATGAATATTGTAAATGCACAAACAGTAATTTCTCCGCATTGCAAGGTGCAATTCTGAAATTTTTTGCTTTTTCCTGCTCCTCTTAGCATGATAAAGAAGATTCAAAGAGAGTGAGATGCCAGCTCCTTTCATTCAGTCAGTTGCTTCAATCATTTCTGGACGTTTTTCAATGGCAAAAATCAATGAATATTGTAAATGCACAAACAGTAATTTCTCCGCATTGCAAGGTGCAATTCTGAAATTTTTTGCTTTTTCCTGCTCCTCTTAGCATGATAAAGAAGATTCAAAGAGAGTGAGATGCCAGCTCCTTTCATTCAGTCAGTAGCTTCAATCATTTCTGGACGTTTTTCAATGGCAAAAATCAATGAATATTGTAAATGCACAAACAGTAATTTCTCCGCATTGCAAGGTGCAATTCTGAAATTTTTTGCTTTTTCCTGCTCCTCTTTGCATGATAAAGAAGATTCAAAGAGAGTGAGATGCCAGCTCCTTTCATTCAGTCAGTAGCTTCAATCATTTCTGGTATATGAATAACATGATGTTTTTCAATGGCAAAAATCAATGAATATTGTAAATGCACAAACAGTAATTTCTCCGCATTGCAAGGTGCAATTCTGAAATTTTTGGCTTTTTCCTGCTCCTCTTAGCATGATAAAGAAGATTCAAAGAGAGTGAGATGCCAGCTCCTTTCATTCAGTCAGTAGCTTCAATCATTTCTGGATGTTTTTCAATGGCAAAAATCAATGAATATTGTAAATGCACAAACAGTAATTTCTCCGCATTGCAAGGTGCAATTCTGAAATTTCTTGCATTTTCCTGCTCCTCTTAGCATGATAAAGAAGATTCAAAGAGAGTGAGATGCCAGCTCCTTTCATTCAGTCAGTAGCTTCAATCATTTCTGGACGTTTTTCAATGGCAAAAATCAATGAATATTGTAAATGCACAAACAGTAATTTCTCCGCATTGCAAGGTGCAATTCTGAAATTTTTTGCTTTTTCCTGCTCCTCTTAGCATGATAAAGAAGATTCAAAGAGAGTGAGATGCCAGCTCCTTTCATTCAGTCAGTAGCTTCAAACATTTCTGGTATATGAATAACATGATGTTTTTCAATGGCAAAAATCAATGAATATTGTAAATGCACAAACAGTAATTTCTCCGCATTGCAAGGTGCAATTCTGAAATTTTTTGCTTTTTCCTGCTCCTCTTAGCATGATAAAGAAGATTCAAAGAGAGTGAGATGCCAGCTCCTTTCATTCAGTCAGTAGCTTCAATCATTTCTGGACGTTTTTCAATGGCAAAAATCAATGAATATTGTAAATGCACAAACAGTAATTTCTCCGCATTGCAAGGTGCAATTCTGAAATTTTTTGCTTTTTCCTGCTCCTCTTAGCATGATAAAGAAGATTCAAAGAGAGTGAGATGTCAGCTTCTTTCATTCAGTCAGTAGCTTCAAACATTTCTGGGATATGAATAACATGATGTTTTTCAATGGCAAAAATTAATGAATATTGTAAATGCACAAACAGTAATTTCTCCGCATTGCAAGGTGCAATTCTGAAATTTTTTGCTTTTTCCTGCTCCTCTTAGCATTATAAAGAAGATTCAAAGAGAGTGAGATGCCAGCTCCTTTCATTCAGTCAGTAGCTTCAATCATTTCTGGACGTTTTTCAATCGCAAAAATCAATGAATATTGTAAATGCACAAACAGTAATTTCTCCGCATTGCAAGGTGCAATTCTGAAATTTTTTGCTTTTTCCTGCTCCTCTTAGCATGATAAAGAAGATTCAAAGAGAGTGAGATGCCAGCTCCTTTCATTCAGTCAGTAGCTTCAATCATTTCTGGACGTTTTTCAATGGCAAAAATCAATGAATATTGTAAATGCACAAACAGTATTTTCTCCGCATTGCAAGGTGCAATTCTGAAATTTTTTGCTTTTTCCTGCTCCTCTTAGCATGATAAAGAAGATTCAAAGAGAGTGAGATGCCAGCTCCTTTCATTCAGTCAGTAGCTTCAATCATTTCTGGTATATGAATAACATGATGTTTTTCAATGGCAAAAATCAATGAATATTGTAAATGCACAAACAGTAATTTCTCCGCATTGCAAGTTGCAATTCTGAAATTTTTTGCTTTTTCCTGCTCCTCTTAGCATGATAAAGAAGATTCAAAGAGAGTGAGATGCCAGCTCCTTTCATTCAGTCAGTAGCTTCAATCATTTCTGGACGTTTTTCAATGGCAAAAATCAATGAATATTGTAAATGCACAAACAGTAATTTCTCCGCATTGCAAGGTGCAATTCTGAAATTTTTTGCTTTTTCCTGCTCCTCTTAGCATGATAAAGAAGATTCAAAGAGAGTGAGATGCCAGCTCCTTTCATTCAGTCAGTAGCTTCAATCATTTCTGGACGTTTTTCAATGGCAAAAATCAATGAATATTGTAAATGCACAAACAGTAATTTCTCCGCATTGCAAGGTGCAATTCTGAAATTTTTTGCTTTTTCCTGCTCCTCTTAGCATGATAAAGAAGATTCAAAGAGAGTGAGATGCCAGCTCCTTTCATTCAGTCAGTAGCTTCAAACATTTCTGGTATATGAATAACATGATGTTTTTCAATGGCAAAAATCAATGAATATTGTAAAAGCACAAACAGTAATTTCTCCGCATTGCAAGGTGCAATTCTGAAATTTTTTGCTTTTTCCTGCTCCTCTTAGCATGATAAAGAAGATTCAAAGAGAGTGAGATGCCAGCTCCTTTCATTCAGTCAGTAGCTTCAATCATTTCTGGACGTTTTTCAATGGCAAAAATCAATGAATATTGTAAATGCACAAACAGTAATTTCTCCGCATTGCAAGGTGCAATTCTGAAATTTTTTGCTTTTTCCTGCTCCTCTTAGCATGATAAAGAAGATTCAAAGAGAGTGAGATGCCAGCTCCTTTCATTCAGTCAGTAGCTTCAATCATTTCTGGTATATGAATAACATGATGTTTTTCAATGGCAAAAATCAATGAATATTGTAAATGCACAAACAGTAATTTCTCCACATTGCAAGGTGCAATTCTGAAATTTTTTGCTTTTTCCTGCTCCTCTTAGCATGATAAAGAAGATTCAAAGAGAGTGAGATGCCAGCTCCTTTCATTCAGTCAGTAGCTTCAATCTCTTCTGGACGTTTTTCAATGGCAAAAATCAATGAATATTGTAAATGCACAAACAGTAATTTCTCCGCATTGCAAGGTGCAATTCTGAAATTTTTTGCTTTTTCCTGCTCCTCTTAGCATGATAAAGAAGATTCAAAGAGAGCGAGATGCCAGCTCCTTTCATTCAGTCAGTAGCTTCAATCATTTCTGGTATATGAATAACATGATGTTTTTCAATGGCAAAAATCAATGAATATTGTAAATGCACAAACAGTAATTTCTCCGCATTGCAAGGTGCAATTCTGAAATTTTTTGCTTTTTCCTGCTCCTCTTAGCATGATAAAGAAGATTCAAAGAGAGTGAGATGCCAGCTCCTTTCATTCAGTCAGTAGCTTCAATCATTTGTGGACGTTTTTCAATGGCAAAAATCAATGAATATTGTAAATGCACAAACAGTAATTTCTCCGCATTGCAAGGTGCAATTCTGAAATTTTTTGCTTTTTCCTGCTCCTCTTAGCATGATAAAGAAGATTCAAAGAGAGTGAGATGCCAGCTCCTTTCATTCAGTCAGTAGCTTCAAACATTTCTGGTATATGAATAACATGATGTTTTTCAATGGCAAAAATCAATGAATATTGTAAATGCACAAACAGTAATTTCTCCGCATTGCAAGGTGCAATTCTGAAATTTTTTGCTTTTTCCTGCTCCTCTTAGCATGATAAAGAAGATTCAAAGAGAGTGAGATGCCAGCTCCTTTCATTCAGTCAGTAGCTTCAATCATTTCTGGACGTTTTTCAATGGCAAAAATCAATGAATATTGTAAATGCACAAACAGTAATTTCTCCGCATTGCAAGGTGCAATTCTGAAATTTTTTGCTTTTTCCTGCTCCTCTTAGCATGATAAAGAAGATTCAAAGAGAGTGAGATGCCAGCTCCTTTCATTCAGTCAGTAGCTTCAATCATTTCTGGACGTTTTTCAATGGCAAAAATCAATGAATATTGTAAATGCACAAACAGTAATTTCTCCGCATTGCAAGGTGCAATTCTGAAATTTTTTGCTTTTTCCTGCTCCTCTTAGCATGATAAAGAAGATTCAAAGAGAGTGAGATGCCAGCTCCTTTCATTCAGTCAGTAGCTTCAATCATTTCTGGTATATGAATAACATGATGTTTTTCAATGGGAAAAATCAATGAATATTGTAAATGCACAAACAGTAATTTCTCCGCATTGCAAGGTGCAATTCTGAAATTTTTTGCTTTTTCCTGCTCCTCTTAGCATGATAAAGAAGATTCAAAGAGAGTGAGATGCCAGCTCCTTTCATTCAGTCAGCAGCTTCAATCATTTCTGGACATTTTTCAATGGCAAAAATCAATGAATATTGTAAATGCACAAACAGTAATTTCTCCGCATTGCAAGGTGCAATTCTGAAATGTTTTGCTTTTTCCTGCTCCTCTTAGCATGATAAAGAAGATTCAAAGAGAGTGAGATGCCAGCTCCTTTCATTCAGTCAGTAGCTTCAAACATTTCTGGTATATGAATAACATGATGTGTTTCAATGGCAAAAATCAATGAATATTGTAAAAGCACAAACAGTAATTTCTCCGCATTGCAAGGTGCAATTCTGAAATTTTTTGCTTTTTCCTGCTCCTCTTAGCATGATAAAGAAGATTCAAAGAGAGTGAGATGCCAGCTCCTTTCATTCAGTCAGTAGCTTCAATCATTTCTGGACGTTTTTCAATGGCAAAAATCAATGAATATTGTAAATGCACAAACAGTAATTTCTCCGCATTGCAAGGTGCCATTCTGAAATTTTTTGCTTTTTCCTGCTCCTCTTAGCATGATAAAGAAGATTCAAAGAGAGTAAGATTCCAGCTCCTTTCATTCAGTCAGTAGCTTCAATCATTTCTGGTATATGAATAACATGATGTTTTTCAATGGCAAAAATCAATGAATATTGTAAATGCACAAACAGTAATTTCTCCGCATTGCAAGTTGCAATTCTGAAATTTTTTGCTTTTTCCTGCTCCTCTTAGCATGATAAAGAAGATTCAAAGAGAGTGAGATGCCAGCTCCTTTCATTCAGTCAGTAGCTTCAATCATTTGTGGACGTTTTTCAATGGCAAAAATCAATGAATATTGTAAATGCACAAACAGTAATTTCTCCGCATTGCAAGGTGCAATTCTGAAATTTTTTGCTTTTTCCTGCTCCTCTTAGCATGATAAAGAAGATTCAAAGAGAGTGAGATGCCAGCTCCTTTCATTCAGTCAGTAGCTTCAAACATTTCTGGTATATGAATAACATGATGTTTTTCAATGGCAAAAATCAATGAATATTGTAAATGCACAAACAGTAATTTCTCCGCATTGCAAGGTGCAATTCTGAAATTTTTTGCTTTTTCCTGCTCCTCTTAGCATGATAAAGAAGATTCAAAGAGAGTGAGATGCCAGCTCCTTTCATTCAGTCAGTAGCTTCAATCATTTCTGGACGTTTTTCAATGGCAAAAATCAATGAATATTGTAAATGCACAAACAGTAATTTCTCCGCATTGCAAGGTGCAATTCTGAAATTTTTTGCTTTTTCCTGCTCCTCTTAGCATGATAAAGAAGATTCAAAGAGAGTGAGATGCCAGCTCCTTTCATTCAGTCAGTAGCTTCAATCATTTCTGGACGTTTTTCAATGGCAAAAATCAATGAATATTGTAAATGCACAAACAGTAATTTCTCCGCATTGCAAGGTGCAATTCTGAAATTTTTTGCTTTTTCCTGCTCCTCTTAGCATGATAAAGAAGATTCAAAGAGAGTGAGATGCCAGCTCCTTTCATTCAGTCAGTAGCTTCAATCATTTCTGGTATATGAATAACATGATGTTTTTCAATGGGAAAAATCAATGAATATTGTAAATGCACAAACAGTAATTTCTCCGCATTGCAAGGTGCAATTCTGAAATTTTTTGCTTTTTCCTGCTCCTCTTAGCATGATAAAGAAGATTCAAAGAGAGTGAGATGCCAGCTCCTTTCATTCAGTCAGCAGCTTCAATCATTTCTGGACATTTTTCAATGGCAAAAATCAATGAATATTGTAAATGCACAAACAGTAATTTCTCCGCATTGCAAGGTGCAATTCTGAAATGTTTTGCTTTTTCCTGCTCCTCTTAGCATGATAAAGAAGATTCAAAGAGAGTGAGATGCCAGCTCCTTTCATTCAGTCAGTAGCTTCAAACATTTCTGGTATATGAATAACATGATGTGTTTCAATGGCAAAAATCAATGAATATTGTAAAAGCACAAACAGTAATTTCTCCGCATTGCAAGGTGCAATTCTGAAATTTTTTGCTTTTTCCTGCTCCTCTTAGCATGATAAAGAAGATTCAAAGAGAGTGAGATGCCAGCTCCTTTCATTCAGTCAGTAGCTTCAATCATTTCTGGACGTTTTTCAATGGCAAAAATCAATGAATATTGTAAATGCACAAACAGTAATTTCTCCGCATTGCAAGGTGCCATTCTGAAATTTTTTGCTTTTTCCTGCTCCTCTTAGCATGATAAAGAAGATTCAAAGAGAGTAAGATTTCAGCTCCTTTCATTCAGTCAGTAGCTTCAATCATTTCTGGTATATGAATAACATGATGTTTTTCAATGGCAAAAATCAATGAATATTGTAAATGCACAAACAGTAATTTCTCCGCATTGCAAGTTGCAATTCTGAAATTTTTTGCTTTTTCCTGCTCCTCTTAGCATGATAAAGAAGATTCAAAAAGAGTGAGATGCCAGCTCCTTTCATTCAGTCAGTAGCTTCAATTATTTCTGGACGTTTTTCAATGGCAAAAATCAATGAATATTGTAAATGCACAAACAGTAATTTCTCCGCATTGCAAGGTGCAATTCTGAAATTTTTTGCTTTTTCCTGCTCCTCTTAGCATGATAAAGAAGATTCAAAGAGAGTGAGATGCCAGCTCCTTACATTCAGTCAGTAGCTTCAATCATTTCTGGACGTTTTTCAATGGCAAAAATCAATGAATATTGTAAATGCACAAACAGTAATTTCTCCGCATTGCAAGGTGCAATTCTGAAATTTTTTGCTTTTTCCTGCTCCTCTTAGCATGATAAAGAAGATTCAAAGAAAGTGAGATGCCAGCTCCTTTCATTCAGTCAGTAGCTTCAAACATTTCTGGTATATGAATAACATGATGTTTTTCAATGGCAAAAATCAATGAATATTGTTAAAGCACAAACAGTAATTTCTCCGCATTGCAAGGTGCAATTCTGAAATTTTTTGCTTTTTCCTGCTCCTCTTAGCATGATAAAGAAGATTCAAAGAGAGTGAGATGCCAGCTCATTTCATTCAGTCAGTAGCTTCAATCATTTCTGGTATATGAATAACATGATGTTTTTCAATGGCAAAAATCAATGAATATTGTAAATGCACAAACAGTAATTTCTCCACATTGCAAGGTGCAATTCTGAAATTTTTTGCTTTTTCCTGCTCCTCTTAGCATGATAAAGAAGATTCAAAGAGAGTGAGATGCCAGCTCCTTTCATTCAGTCAGTAGCTTCAATCATTTCTGGACGTTTTTCAATGGCAAAAATCAATGAATATTGTAAATGCACAAACAGTAATTTCTCCGCATTGCAAGGTGCAATTCTGAAATTTTTTGCTTTTTCCTGCTCCTCTTAGCATGATAAAGAAGATTCAAAGAGAGCGAGATGCCAGCTCCTTTCATTCAGTCAGTAGCTTCAATCATTTCTGGTATATGAATAACATGATGTTTTTCAATGGCAAAAATCAATGAATATTGTAAATGAACAAACAGTAATTTCTCCGCATTGCAAGGTGCAATTCTGAAATTTTTTGCTTTTTCCTGCTCCTCTTAGCATGATAAAGAAGATTCAAAGAGAGTGAGATGCCAGCTCCTTTCATTCAGTCAGTAGCTTCAATCATTTCTGGACGTTTTTCAATGGCAAAAATCAATGAATATTGTAAATGCACAAACAGTAATTTCTCCGCATTGCAAGGTGCAATTCTGAAATTTTTTGCTTTTTCCTGCTCCTCTTAGCATGATAAAGAAGATTCAAAGAGAGTGAGATGCCAGCTCCTTTCATTCAGTCAGTAGCTTCAAACATTTCTGGTATATGAATAACATGATGTTTTTCAATGGCAAAAATCAATGAATATTGTAAATGCACAAACAGTAATTTCTCCGCATTGCAAGGTGCAATTCTGAAATTTTTTGCTTTTTCCTGCTCCTCTTAGCATGATAAAGAAGATTCAAAGAGAGTGAGATGCCAGCTCCTTTCATTCAGTCAGTAGCTTCAATCATTTCTGGACGTTTTTCAATGGCAAAAATCAATGAATATTGTAAATGCACAAACAGTAATTTCTCCGCATTGCAAGGTGCAATTCTGAAATTTTTTGCTTTTTCCTGCTCCTCTTAGCATGATAAAGAAGATTCAAAGAGAGTGAGATGCCAGCTCCTTTCATTCAGTCAGTAGCTTCAATCATTTCTGGACGTTTTTCAATGGCAAAAATCAATGAATATTGTAAATGCACAAACAGTAATTTCTCCGCATTGCAAGGTGCAATTCTGAAATTTTTTGCTTTTTCCTGCTCCTCTTAGCATGATAAAGAAGATTCAAAGAGAGTGAGATGCCAGCTCCTTTCATTCAGTCAGTAGCTTCAATCATTTCTGGTATATGAATAACATGATGTTTTTCAATGGCAAAAATCAATGAATATTGTAAATGCACAAACAGTAATTTCTCCGCATTGCAAGGTGCAATTCTGAAATTTTTTGCTTTTTCCTGCTCCTCTTAGCATGATAAAGAAGATTCAAAGAGAGTGAGATGCCAGCTCCTTTCATTCAGTCAGCAGCTTCAATCATTTCTGGACATTTTTCAATGGCAAAAATCAATGAATATTGTAAATGCACAAACAGTAATTTCTCCGCATTGCAAGGTGCAATTCTGAAATTTTTTGCTTTTTCCTGCTCCTCTTAGCATGATAAAGAAGATTCAAAGAGAGTGAGATGCCAGCTCCTTTCATTCAGTCAGTAGCTTCAAACATTTCTGGTATATGAATAACATGATGTTTTTCAATGGCAAAAATCAATGAATATTGTAAAAGCACAAACAGTAATTTCTCCGCATTGCAAGGTGCAATTCTGAAATTTTTTGCTTTTTCCTGCTCCTCTTAGCATGATAAAGAAGATTCAAAGAGAGTGAGATGCCAGCTCCTTTCATTCAGTCAGTAGCTTCAATCATTTCTGGACGTTTTTCAATGGCAAAAATCAATGAATATTGTAAATGCACAAACAGTAATTTCTCCGCATTGCAAGGTGCAATTCTGAAATTTTTTGCTTTTTCCTGCTCCTCTTAGCATGATAAAGAAGATTCAAAGAGAGTGAGATGCCAGCTCCTTTCATTCAGTCAGTAGCTTCAATCATTTCTGGTATATGAATAACATGATGTTTTTCAATGGCAAAAATCAATGAATATTGTAAATGCACAAACAGTAATTTCTCCACATTGCAAGTTGCAATTCTGAAATTTTTTGCTTTTTCCTGCTCCTCTTAGCATGATAAAGAAGATTCAAAGAGAGTGAGATGCCAGCTCCTTTCATTCAGTCAGTAGCTTCAATTATTTCTGGACGTTTTTCAATGGCAAAAATCAATGAATATTGTAAATGCACAAACAGTAATTTCTCCGCATTGCAAGGTGCAATTCTGAAATTTTTTGCTTTTTCCTGCTCCTCTTAGCATGATAAAGAAGATTCAAAGAGAGTGAGATGCCAGCTCCTTTCATTCAGTCAGTTGCTTCAATCATTTCTGGACGTTTTTCAATGGCAAAAATCAGTGAATATTGTAAATGCACAAACAGTAATTTCTCCGCATTGCAAGGTGCAATTCTGAAATGTTTTGCTTTTTCCTGCTCCTCTTAGCATGATAAAGAAGATTCAAAGAGAGTGAGATGCCAGCTCCTTTCATTCAGTCAGTAGCTTCAATCATTTCTGGACGTTTTTCAATGGCAAAAATCAATGAATATTGTAAATGCACAAACAGTAATTTCTCCGCATTGCAAGGTGCAATTCTGAAATTTTTTGCTTTTTCCTGCTCCTCTTTGCATGATAAAGAAGATTCAAAGAGAGTGAGATGCCAGCTCCTTTCATTCAGTCAGTAGCTTCAATCATTTCTGGTATATGAATAACATGATGTTTTTCAATGGCAAAAATCAATGAATATTGTAAATGCACAAACAGTAATTTCTCCGCATTGCAAGGTGCAATTCTGAAATTTTTGGCTTTTTCCTGCTCCTCTTAGCATGATAAAGAAGATTCAAAGAGAGTGAGATGCCAGCTCCTTTCATTCAGTCAGTAGCTTCAATCATTTCTGGATGTTTTTCAATGGCAAAAATCAATGAATATTGTAAATGCACAAACAGTAATTTCTCCGCATTGCAAGGTGCAATTCTGAAATTTCTTGCATTTTCCTGCTCCTCTTAGCATGATAAAGAAGATTCAAAGAGAGTGAGATGCCAGCTCCTTTCATTCAGTCAGTAGCTTCAATCATTTCTGGACGTTTTTCAATGGCAAAAATCAATGAATATTGTAAATGCACAAACAGTAATTTCTCCGCATTGCAAGGTGCAATTCTGAAATTTTTTGCTTTTTCCTGCTCCTCTTAGCATGATAAAGAAGATTCAAAGAGAGTGAGATGCCAGCTCCTTTCATTCAGTCAGTAGCTTCAAACATTTCTGGTATATGAATAACATGATGTTTTTCAATGGCAAAAATCAATGAATATTGTAAATGCACAAACAGTAATTTCTCCGCATTGCAAGGTGCAATTCTGAAATTTTTTGCTTTTTCCTGCTCCTCTTAGCATGATAAAGAAGATTCAAAGAGAGTGAGATGCCAGCTCCTTTCATTCAGTCAGTAGCTTCAATCATTTCTGGACGTTTTTCAATGGCAAAAATCAATGAATATTGTAAATGCACAAACAGTAATTTCTCCGCATTGCAAGGTGCAATTCTGAAATTTTTTGCTTTTTCCTGCTCCTCTTAGCATGATAAAGAACATTCAAAGAGAGTGAGATGCCAGCTTCTTTCATTCAGTCAGTAGCTTCAAACATTTCTGGGATATGAATAACATGATGTTTTTCAATGGCAAAAATTAATGAATATTGTAAATGCACAAACAGTAATTTCTCCGCATTGCAAGGTGCAATTCTGAAATTTTTTGCTTTTTCCTGCTCCTCTTAGCATGATAAAGAAGATTCAAAGAGAGTAAGATGCCAGCTCCTTTCATTCAGTCAGTAGCTTCAATCATTTCTGGACGTTTTTCAATGGCAAAAATCAATGAATATTGTAAATGCACAAACAGTAATTTCTCCGCATTGCAAGGTGCAATTCTGAAATTTTTTGCTTTTTCCTGCTCCTCTTAGCATGATAAAGAAGTTTCAAAGAGAGTGAGATGCCAGCTCCTTTCATTCAGTCAGTAGCTTCAATCATTTCTGGACGTTTTTCAATGGCAAAAATCAATGAATATTGTAAATGCACAAACAGTAATTTCTCCGCATTGCAAGGTGCAATTCTGAAATTTTTTGCTTTTTCCTGCTCCTCTTAGCATGATAAAGAAGATTCAAAGAGAGTGAGATGCCAGCTCCTTTCATTCAGTCAGTAGCTTCAATCATTTCTGGTATATGAATAACATGATGTTTTTCAATGGCAAAAATCAATGAATATTGTAAATGCACAAACAGTAATTTCTCCGCATTGCAAGTTGCAATTCTGAAATTTTTTGCTTTTTCCTGCTCCTCTTAGCATGATAAAGAAGATTCAAAGAGAGTGAGATTCCAGCTCCTTTCATTCAGTCAGTAGCTTCAATCATTTCTGGACGTTTTTCAATGGCAAAAATCAATGAATATTGTAAATGCACAAACAGTAATTTCTCCGCATTGCAAGGTGCAATTCTGAAATTTTTTGCTTTTTCCTGCTCCTCTTAGCATGATAAAGAAGATTCAAAGAGAGTGAGATGCCAGCTCCTTTCATTCAGTCAGTAGCTTCAATCATTTCTGGACGTTTTTCAATGGCAAAAATCAATGAATATTGTAAATGCACAAACAGTAATTTCTCCGCATTGCAAGATGCAATTCTGAAATTTTTTGCTTTTTCCTGCTCCTCTTAGCATGATAAAAAAGATTCAAAGAGAGTGAGATGCCAGCTCCTTTCATTCAGTCAGTAGCTTCAATCATTTCTGGACGTTTTTCAATGGCAAAAATCAATGAATATTGTAAATGCACAAACAGTAATTTCTCCGCATTGCAAGGTGCAATTCTGAAATTTTTTGCTTTTTCCTGCTCCTCTTAGCATGATAAAGAAGATTCAAAGAGAGTGAGTTGCCAGCTCCTTTCATTCAGTCAGTAGCTTCAATCATTTCTGGTATATGAATAACATGATGTTTTTCAATGGCAAAAATCAATGAATATTGTAAATGCACAAACAGTAATTTCTCCGCATTGCAAGGTGCAATTCTGAAATTTTTTGCTTTTTCCTGCTCCTCTTAGCATGATAAAGAAGATTCAAAGAGAGTGAGATGCCAGCTCCTTTCATTCAGTCAGTAGCTTCAATCATTTCTGGACGTTTTTCAATGGCAAAAATCAATGAATATTGTAAATGCACAAACAGTAATTTCTCCGCATTGCAAGGTGCAATTCTGAAATTTTTTGCTTTTTCCTGCTCCTCTTAGCATGATAAAGAAGATTCAAAGAGAGTGAGATGCCAGCTCCTTTCATTCAGTCAGTAGCTTCAGTCATTTCTGGACGTTTTTCAATGGCAAAAATCAATGAATATTGTAAATGCACAAACAGTAATTTCTCCGCATTGCAAGGTGCAATTCTGAAATTTTTTGCTTTTTCCTGCTCCTCTTAGCATGATAAAGAAGATTCAAAGAGAGTGAGATGCCAGCTCCTTTCATTCAGTCAGTAGCTTCAAACATTTCTGGTATAAACATTTCTGGACGTTTTTCAATGGCAAAAATCAATGAATATTGTAAATGCACAAACAGTAATATCTCCACATTGCAAGGTGCAATTCTGAAATTTTTTGCTTTTTCCTGCTAATCCTAGCATGATAAAGAAGATTCAAATAGAGTGAGATGCCAGCTCCTTTCATTCAGTCAGTAGCTTCAAACATTTCTGGACGTTTTTCAATGGCAAAATTCAATGAATATTGTAAATGCACAAACAGTAATATCTCCACATTGCCAGGTGCAATTCTGAAATTTTTTGCTTTTTCCTGCTAATCCTAGCATGATAAAGAAGATTCAAAGAGAGTGAGATGCCAGCTCCTTTCATTCAGTCAGTAGCTTCAATCATTTCTGGACGTTTTTCAATGGCAAAAATCAATGAATATTGTAAATGCACAAACAGTAATTTCTCCGCATTGCAAGGTGCAATTCTGAAATTTTTTGCTTTTTCCTGCTCCTCTTAGCATGATAAAGAAGATTCAAAAAGAGTGAGATGCCAGCTCCTTTCATTCAGTCAGTAGCTTCAATCATTTCTGGACGTTTTTCAATGGCAAAAATCAATGAATATTGTAAATGCACAAACAGTAATTTCTCCGCATTGCAAGGTGCAATTCTGAAATTTTTTGCTTTTTCCTGCTCCTCTTAGCATGATAAAGAAGATTCAAAGAGAGTGAGATGCCAGCTCCTTTCATTCAGTCAGTAGCTTCAATCATTTCTGGTATATGAATAACATGATGTTTTTCAATGGCAAAAATCAATGAATATTGTAAATGCACAAACAGTAATTTCTCCGCATTGCAAGGTGCAATTCTGAAATTTTTTGCTTTTTCCTGCTCCTCTTTGCATGATAAAGAAGATTCAAAGAGAGTGAGATGCCAGCTCCTTTCATTCAGTCAGTAGCTTCAATCATTTCTGGACGTTTTTCAATGGCAAAAATCAATGAATATTGTAAATGCACAAACAGTAATTTCTCCGCATTGCAAGATGCAATTCTGAAATTTTTTGCTTTTTCCTGCTCCTCTTAGCATGATAAAGAAGATTCAAAGAGAGTGAGATGCCAGCTCCTTTCATTCAGTCAGTAGCTTCAATCATTTCTGGACGTTTTTCAATGGCAAAAATCAATGAATATTGTAAATGCACAAACAGTAATTTCTCCGCATTGCAAGGTGCAATTCTGAAATTTTTTGCTTTTTCCTGCTCCTCTTAGCATGACAAAGAAGATTCAAAGAGAGTAAGATGCCAGCTCCTTTCATTCAGTCAGTAGCTTCTATCATTTCTGGTATATGAATAACATGATGTTTTTCAATGGCAAAAATCAATGAATATTGTAAATGCACAAACAGTAATTTCTCCGCATTGCAAGGTGCAATTCTGAAATTTTTTGCTTTTTCCTGCTCCTCTTAGCATGATAAAGAAGATTCAAAGAGAGTGAGATGCCAGCTCCTTTCATTCAGTCAGTAGCTTCAATCATTTCTGGACGTTTTTCAATGGCAAAAATCAATGAATATTGTAAATGCACAAACAGTAATTTCTCCGCATTGCAAGGTGCAATTCTGAAATTTTTTGCTTTTTCCTGCTCCTCTTAGCATGATAAAGAAGATTCAAAGAGAGTGAGATGCCAGCTCCTTTCATTCAGTCAGTAGCTTCAATCATTTCTGGATGTTTTTCAATGGCAAAAATCAATGAATATTGTAAATGCACAAACTGTAATTTCTCCGCATTGCAAGGTGCAATTCTGAAATTTTTTGCTTTTTCCTGCTCCTCTTAGCATGATAAAGAAGATTCAAAGAGAGTGAGATGCCAGCTCCTTTCATTCAGTCAGTAGCTTCAATCATTTCTGGACGTTTTTCAAAGGCAAAAATCAATGAATATTGTAAATGCACAAACAGTAATTTCTCCGCATTGCAAGGTGCAATTCTGAAATTTTTTGCTTTTTCCTGCTCCTCTTAGCATGATAAAGAAGATTCAAAGAGAGTGAGATGCCAGCTCCTTTCATTCAGTCAGTACCTTCAATCATTTCTGGATGTTTTTCAATGGCAAAAATCAATGAATATTGTAAATGCACAAACAGTAATTTCTCCGCATTGCAAGGTGCAATTCTGAAATTTTTTGCTTTTTCCCGCTCCTCTTAGCATGATAAAGAAGATTCAAAGAGAGTGAGGTGCCAGCTCCTTTCATTCAGTCAGTATCTTCAAACATTTCTGGTATATGAATAACATGTTTTTCAATGGCAAAAATCATTGAATATTGTAAATGCACAAACAGTAATTTCTCCGCATTGCAAGGTGCAATTCTGAAATTTTTTGATTTTTCCTGCTCCTCTTAGCATGATAAAGAAGATTCAAAGAGAGTGAGATGCCAGCTCCTTTCATTCAGTCAGTAGCTTCAATCATTTCTGGACGTTTTTCAATGGCAAAAATCAATGAATATTGTAAATGCACAAACAGTAATTTCTCCGCATTGCAAGGTGCAATTCTGAAATTTTTTGCTTTTTCCTGCTCCTCTTAGCATGATAAAGAAGATTCAAAGAGAGTGAGATGCCAGCTCCTTTCATTCAGTCAGTAGCTTCAATCATTTCTGGACGTTTTTCAATGGCAAAAATCAATGAATATTGTAAATGCACAAACAGTAATTTCTCCGCATTGCAAGGTGCAATTCTGAAATTTTTTGCTTTTTCCTGCTCCTCTTAGCATGATAAAGAAGATTCAAAGAGAGTGAGATGCCAGCTCCTTTCATTCAGTCAGTAGCTTCAAACATTTCTGGTATATGAATAACATGATGTTTTTCAATGGCAAAAATCAATGAATATTGTAAATGCACAAACAGTAATTTCTCCGCATTGCAAGGTGCAAGTCTGAAATTTTTTGCTTTTTCCTGCTCCTCTTAGCATGATAAAGAAGATTCAAAGAGAGTGAGATGCCAGCTACTTTCATTCAGTCAGTAGCTTCAATCATTTCTGGACGTTTTTCAATGGTAAAAATCAATGAATATTGTAAATGCACAAACAGTAATTTCTCCACATTGCAAGGTGCAATTCTGAAATTTTTTGCTTTTTCCTGCTCCTCTTAGCATGATAAAGAAGATTCAAAGAGAGTGAGATGCCAGCTCCTTTCATTCAGTCAGTAGCTTCTATCATTTCTGGTATATGAATAACATGATGTTTTTCAATGGCAAAAATCAATGAATATTGTAAATGCACAAACAGTAATTTCTCCGCATTGCAAGGTGCAATTCTGAAATTTTTTGCTTTTTCCTGCTCCTCTTAGCATGATAAAGAAGATTCAAAGAGAGTGAGATGCCAGCTCCTTTCATTCAGTCAGTAGCTTCAATCATTTCTGGACGTTTTTCAATGGCAAAAATCAATGAATATTGTAAATGCACAAACAGTAATTTCTCCGCATTGCAAGGTGCAATTCTGAAATTTTTTGCTTTTTCCTGCTCCTCTTAGCATGATAAAGAAGATTCAAAGAGAGTGAGATGCCAGCTCCTTTCATTCAGTCAGTAGCTTCAATCATTTCTGGATGTTTTTCAATGGCAAAAATCAATGAATATTGTAAATGCACAAACTGTAATTTCTCCGCATTGCAAGGTGCAATTCTGAAATTTTTTGCTTTTTCCTGCTCCTCTTAGCATGATAAAGAAGATTCAAAGAGAGTGAGATGCCAGCTCCTTTCATTCAGTCAGTAGCTTCAATCATTTCTGGACGTTTTTCAAAGGCAAAAATCAATGAATATTGTAAATGCACAAACAGTAATTTCTCCGCATTGCAAGGTGCAATTCTGAAATTTTTTGCTTTTTCCTGCTCCTCTTAGCATGATAAAGAAGATTCAAAGAGAGTGAGATGCCAGCTCCTTTCATTCAGTCAGTACCTTCAATCATTTCTGGATGTTTTTCAATGGCAAAAATCAATGAATATTGTAAATGCACAAACAGTAATTTCTCCGCATTGCAAGGTGCAATTCTGAAATTTTTTGCTTTTTCCCGCTCCTCTTAGCATGATAAAGAAGATTCAAAGAGAGTGAGGTGCCAGCTCCTTTCATTCAGTCAGTATCTTCAAACATTTCTGGTATATGAATAACATGTTTTTCAATGGCAAAAATCATTGAATATTGTAAATGCACAAACAGTAATTTCTCCGCATTGCAAGGTGCAATTCTGAAATTTTTTGATTTTTCCTGCTCCTCTTAGCATGATAAAGAAGATTCAAAGAGAGTGAGATGCCAGCTCCTTTCATTCAGTCAGTAGCTTCAATCATTTCTGGACGTTTTTCAATGGCAAAAATCAATGAATATTGTAAATGCACAAACAGTAATTTCTCCGCATTGCAAGGTGCAATTCTGAAATTTTTTGCTTTTTCCTGCTCCTCTTAGCATGATAAAGAAGATTCAAAGAGAGTGAGATGCCAGCTCCTTTCATTCAGTCAGTAGCTTCAATCATTTCTGGACGGTTTTCAATGGCAAAAATCAATGAATATTGTAAATGCACAAACAGTAATTTCTCCGCATTGCAAGGTGCAATTCTGAAATTTTTTGCTTTTTCCTGCTCCTCTTAGCATGATAAAGAAGATTCAAAGAGAGTGAGATGCCAGCTCCTTTCATTCAGTCAGTAGCTTCAAACATTTCTGGTATATGAATAACATGATGTTTTTCAATGGCAAAAATCAATGAATATTGTAAATGCACAAACAGTAATTTCTCCGCATTGCAAGGTGCAAGTCTGAAATTTTTTGCTTTTTCCTGCTCCTCTTAGCATGATAAAGAAGATTCAAAGAGAGTGAGATGCCAGCTACTTTCATTCAGTCAGTAGCTTCAATCATTTCTGGACGTTTTTCAATGGTAAAAATCAATGAATATTGTAAATGCACAAACAGTAATTTCTCCACATTGCAAGGTGCAATTCTGAAATTTTTTGCTTTTTCCTGCTCCTCTTAGCATGATAAAGAAGATTCAAAGAGAGTGAGATGCCAGCTCCTTTCATTCAGTCAGTAGCTTCAAACATTTCTGGTATATGAATAACATGATGTTTTTCAATGGCAAAAATCAATGAATATTGTAAATGCACAAACAGTAATTTCTCCGCATTGCAAGGTGCAATTCTGAAATTTTTTGCTTTTTCCTGCTCCTCTTAGCATGATAAAGAAGATTCAAAGAGAGTGAGATGCCAGCTCCTTTCATTCAGTCAGTAGCTTCAAACATTTCTGGTATATGAATAACATGATGTTTTTCAATGGCAAAAATCAATGAATATTGTAAATGCACAAAGAGTAATTTCTCCGCATTGCAAGGTGCAATTCTGAAATTTTTTGCTTTTTCCTGCTCCTCTTAGCATGATAAAGAAGATTCAAAGAGAGTGAGATGCCAGCTCCTTTCATTCAGTCAGTAGCTTCAATCATTTCTGGACGTTTTTCAATGGCAAAAATCAATGAATATTGTAAATGCACAAACAGTAATTTCTCCGCATTGCAAGGTGCAATTCTGAAATTTTTTGATTTTTCCTGCTCCTCTTAGCATGATAAAGAAGATTCAAAGAGAGTGAGATGCCAGCTCCTTTCATTCAGTCAGTAGCTTCAATCATTTCTGGACGTTTTTCAATGGCAAAAATCAATGAATATTGTAAATGCACAAACAGTAATTTCTCCGCATTGCAAGGTGCAATTCTGAAATTTTTTGCTTTTTCCTGCTCCTCTTAGCATGATAAAGAAGATTCAAAGAGAGTGAGATGCCAGCTCCTTTCATTCAGTCAGTAGCTTCAAACATTTCTGGTATATGAATAACATGATGTTTTTCAATGGCAAAAATCAATGAATATTGTAAAAGCACAAACAGTAATTTCTCCGCATTGCAAGGTGCAATTCTGAAATTTTTTGCTTTTTCCTGCTCCTCTTAGCATGATAAAGAAGATTCAAAGAGAGTGAGATGCCAGCTCCTTTCATTCAGTCAGTAGCTTCAATCATTTCTGGACGTTTTTCAATGGCAAAAATCAATGAATATTGTAAATGCACAAACAGTAATTTCTCCGCATTGCAAGGTGCAATTCTGAAATTTTTTGCTTTTTCCTGCTCCTCTTAGCATGATAAAGAAGATTCAAAGAGAGTGAGATGCCAGCTCCTTTCATTCAGTCAGTAGCTTCAATCATTTCTGGACGTTTTTCAATGGCAAAAATCAATGAATATTGTAAATGCACAAACAGTAATTTCTCCGCATTGCAAGGTGCAATTCTGAAATTTTTTGCTTTTTCCTGCTCCTCTTAGCATGATAAAGAAGATTCAAAGAGAGTGAGATGCCAGCTCCTTTCATTCAGTCAGTAGCTTCAAACATTTCTGGTATATGAATAACATGATGTTTTTCAATGGCAAAAATCAATGAATATTGTAAAAGCACAAACAGTAATTTCTCCGCATTGCAAGGTGCAATTCTGAAATTTTTTGCTTTTTCCTGCTCCTCTTAGCATGATAAAGAAGATTCAAAGAGAGTGAGATGCCAGCTCCTTTCATTCAGTCAGTAGCTTCAATCATTTCTGGACGTTTTTCAATGGCAAAAATCAATGAATATTGTAAATGCACAAACAGTAATTTCTCCGCATTGCAAGGTGCAATTCTGAAATTTTTTGCTTTTTCCTGCTCCTCTTAGCATGATAAAGAAGATTCAAAGAGAGTGAGATGCCAGCTCCTTTCATTCAGTCAGTAGCTTCAATCATTTCTGGTATATGAATAACATGATGTTTTTCAATGGCAAAAATCAATGAATATTGTAAATGCACAAACAGTAATTTCTCCGCATTGCAAGGTGCAATTCTGAAATTTTTTGCTTTTTCCTGCTCCTCTTAGCATGATAAAGAAGATTCAAAGAGAGTGAGATGCCAGCTCCTTTCATTCAGTCAGTAGCTTCAATCATTTCTGGACGTTTTTCAATGGCAAAAATCAATGAATATTGTAAATGCACAAACAGTAATTTCTCCGCATTGCAAGGTGCAATTCTGAAATTTTTTGCTTTTTCCTGCTCCTCTTAGCATGATAAAGAAGATTCAAAGAGAGTGAGATGCCAGCTCCTTTCATTCAGTCAGTAGCTTCAATCATTTCTGGACGTTTTTCAATGGCAAAAATCAATGAATATTGTAAATGCACAAACAGTAATTTCTCCGCATTGCAATATGCAATTCTGAAATTTTTTGCTTTTTCCTGCTCCTCTTAGCATGATAAAGAAGATTCAAAGAGAGTGAGATGCCAGCTCCTTTCATTCAGTCAGTAGCTTCAAACATTTCTGGTATAAACATTTCTGGATGTTTTTCAATGGCAAAAATCAATGAATATTGTAAATGCACAAACAGTAATATCTCCACATTGCAAGGTGCAATGCTGAAATTTTTTGCTTTTTCCTGCTAATCCTAGGATGATAAAGAAGATTCAAATAGAGTGAGATGCCAGCTCCTTTCATTCAGTCAGTAGCTTCAAACATTTCTGGACGTTTTTCAATGGCAAAAATCAATGAATATTGTAAATGCACAAACAGTAATATCTCCACATTGCAAGGTGCAATTCTGAAATTTTTTGCTTTTTCCTGCTAATCCTAGCATGATAAAGAAGATTCAAAGAGAGTGAGATGTCAGCTCCTTTCATTCAGTCAGTAGCTTCAAACATTTCTGGTATATGAATAACATGATGTTTTTCAATGGCAAAAATCAATGAATATTGTAAATGCACAAACAGTAATATCTCCACATTGCAAGGTGCAATTCTGAAATTTTTTGCTTTTTCCTGCTAATCCTAGCATGATAAAGAAGATTCAAAGAGAGTGAGATGCCAGCTCCTTTCATTCAGTCAGTAGCTTCAAACATTTCTGGACGTTTTTCAATGGCAAAAATCAATGAATATTGTAAATGCACAAACAGTAATATCTCCACATTGCAAGGTGCAATTCTGAAATTTTTTGCTTTTTCCTGCTACTCCTAGCATGATAAAGAAGATTCAAAGAGAGTGAGATGCCAGCTCCTTTCATTCAGTCAGTAGCTTCAATCATTTCTTGTATATGAATAACATGATGTTTTTCAATGGCAAAAATCAATGAATATTGTAAATGCACAAACAGTAATTTCTCCACATTGCAAGGTGCAATTCTGAAATTTTTTGCTTTTTCCTGCTCCTCTTAGCATGATAAAGAAGATTCAAAGAGAGTGAGATGCCAGCTCCTTTCATTCAGTCAGTAGCTTCAATCATTTCTGGACGTTTTTCAATGGCAAAAATCAATGAATATTGTAAATGCACAAACAGTAATTTCTCCGCATTGCAAGGTGCAATTCTGAAATTTTTTGCTTTTTCCTGCTCCTCTTAGCATGATAAAGAAGATTCAAAGAGAGCGAGATGCCAGCTCCTTTCATTCAGTCAGTAGCTTCAATCATTTCTGGTATATGAATAACATGGTTTTTCAATGGCAAAAATCAATGAATATTGTAAATGCACAAACAGTAATTTCTCCGCATTGCAAGGTGCAATTCTGAAATTTTTTGCTTTTTCCTGCTCCTCTTAGCATGATAAAGAAGATTCAAAGAGAGTGAGATGCCAGCTCCTTTCATTCAGTCAGTAGCTTCAATCATTTCTGGACGTTTTTCAATGGCAAAAATCAATGAATATTGTAAATGCACAAACAGTAATTTCTCCGCATTGCAAGGTGCAATTCTGAAATTTTTTGCTTTTTCCTGCTCCTCTTAGCATGATAAAGAAGATTCAAAGAGAGTGAGATGCCAGCTCCTTTCATTCAGTCAGTAGCTTCAATCATTTCTGGACGTTTTTCAATGGCAAAAATCAATGAATATTGTAAATGCACAAACAGTAATTTCTCCGCATTGCAAGGTGCAATTCTGAAATTTTTTGCTTTTTCCTGCTCCTCTTAGCATGATAAAGAAGATTCAAAGAGAGCGAGATGCCAGCTCCTTTCATTCAGTCAGTAGCTTCAATCATTTCTGGTATATGAATAACATGGTTTTTCAATGGCAAAAATCAATGAATATTGTAAATGCACAAACAGTAATTTCTCCGCATTGCAAGGTGCAATTCTGAAATTTTTTGCTTTTTCCTGCTCCTCTTAGCATGATAAAGAAGATTCAAAGAGAGTGAGATGCCAGCTCCTTTCATTCAGTCAGTAGCTTCAATCATTTCTGGACGTTTTTCAATGGCAAAAATCAATGAATATTGTAAATGCACAAACAGTAATTTCTCCGCATTGCAAGGTGCAATTCTGAAATTTTTTGCTTTTTCCTGCTCCTCTTAGCATGATAAAGAAGATTCAAAGAGAGTGAGATGCCAGCTCCTTTCATTCAGTCAGTAGCTTCAATCATTTCTGGACGTTTTTCAATGGCAAAAATCAATGAATATTGTAAATGCACAAACAGTAATTTCTCCGCATTGCAAGGTGCAATTCTGAAATTTTTTGCTTTTTCCTGCTCCTCTTAGCATGATAAAGAAGATTCAAAGAGAGTGAGATGCCAGCTCCTTTCATTCAGTCAGTAGCTTCAATCATTTCTGGACGTTTTTCAATGGCAAAAATCAATGAATATTGTAAATGCACAAACAGTAATTTCTCCGCATTGCAAGGTGCAATTCTGAAATTTTTTGCTTTTTCCTGCTCCTCTTAGCATGATAAAGAAGATTCAAAGAGAGTGAGATGCCAGCTCCTTTCATTCAGTCAGTAGCTTCAATCATTTCTGGTATATGAATAACATGGTTTTTCAATGGCAAAAATCAATGAATATTGTAAATGCACAAACAGTAATTTCTCCGCATTGCAAGGTGCAATTCTGAAATTTTTTGCTTTTTCCTGCTCCTCTTAGCATGATAAAGAAGATTCAAAGAGAGTGAGATGCCAGCTCCTTTCATTCAGTCAGTAGCTTCAATCATTTCTGGACGTTTTTCAATGGCAAAAATCAATGAATATTGTAAATGCACAAACAGTAATTTCTCCGCATTGCAAGGTGCAATTCTGAAATTTTTTGCTTTTTCCTGCTCCTCTTAGCATGATAAAGAAGATTCAAAGAGAGTGAGATGCCAGCTCCTTTCATTCAGTCAGTAGCTTCAATCATTTCTGGACGTTTTTCAATGGCAAAAATCAATGAATATTGTAAATGCACAAACAGTAATTTCTCCGCATTGCAAGGTGCAATTCTGAAATTTTTTGCTTTTTCCTGCTCCTCTTAGCATGATAAAGAAGATTCAAAGAGAGTGAGATGCCAGCTCCTTTCATTCAGTCAGTAGCTTCAATCATTTCTGGACGTTTTTCAATGGCAAAAATCAATGAATATTGTAAATGCACAAACAGTAATTTCTCCGCATTGCAAGGTGCAATTCTGAAATTTTTTGCTTTTTCCTGCTCCTCTTAGCATGATAAAGAAGATTCAAAGAGAGTGAGATGCCAGCTCCTTTCATTCAGTCAGTAGCTTCAATCATTTCTGGTATATGAATAACATGATGTTTTTCAATGGCAAAAATCAATGAATATTGTAAATGCACAAACAGTAATTTCTCCGCATTGCAAGGTGCAATTCTGAAATTTTTTGCTTTTTCCTGCTCCTCTTAGCATGATAAAGAAGATTCAAAGAGAGTGAGATGCCAGCTCCTTTCATTCAGTCAGCAGCTTCAATCATTTCTGGACATTTTTCAATGGCAAAAATCAATGAATATTGTAAATGCACAGACAGTAATTTCTCCGCATTGCAAGGTGCAATTCTGAAATTTTTTGCTTTTTCCTGCTCCTCTTAGCATGATAAAGAAGATTCAAAGAGAGTGAGATGCCAGCTCCTTTCATTCAGTCAGTAGCTTCAATCATTTCTGGTATATGAATAACATGATGTTTTTCAATGGCAAAAATCAATGAATATTGTAAATGCACAAACAGTAATTTCTCCGCATTGCAAGGTGCAATTCTGAAATTTTTTGCTTTTTCCTGCTCCTCTTAGCATGATAAAGAAGATTCAAAGAGAGTGAGATGCCAGCTCCTTTCATTCAGTCAGCAGCTTCAATCATTTCTGGACATTTTTCAATGGCAAAAATCAATGAATATTGTAAATGCACAAACAGTAATTTCTCCGCATTGCAAGGTGCAATTCTGAAATTTTTTGCTTTTTCCTGCTCCTCTTAGCATGATAAAGAAGATTCAAAGAGAGTGAGATGCCAGCTCCTTTCATTCAGTCAGTAGCTTCAAACATTTCTGGTATATGAATAACATGATGTTTTTCAATGGCAAAAATCAATGAATATTGTAAAAGCACAAACAGTAATTTCTCCGCATTGCAAGGTGCAATTCTGAAATTTTTTGCTTTTTCCTGCTCCTCTTAGCATGATAAAGAAGATTCAAAGAGAGTGAGATGCCAGCTCCTTTCATTCAGTCAGTAGCTTCAATCATTTCTGGACGTTTTTCAATGGCAAAAATCAATGAATATTGTAAATGCACAAACAGTAATTTCTCCGCATTGCAAGGTGCAATTCTGAAATTTTTTGCTTTTTCCTGCTCCTCTTAGCATGATAAAGAAGATTCAAAGAGAATTAGATGCCAGCTCCTTTCATTCAGTCAGTAGCTTCAATCATTTCTGGTATATGAATAACATGATGTTTTTCAATGGCAAAAATCAATGAATATTGTAAATGCACAAACAGTAATTTCTCCGCATTGCAAGTTGCAATTCTGAAATTTTTTGCTTTTTCCTGCTCCTCTTAGCATGATAAAGAAGATTCAAAGAGAGTGAGATGCCAGCTCCTTTCATTCAGTCAGTAGCTTCAATTATTTCTGGACGTTTTTCAATGGCAAAAATCAATGAATATTGTAAATGCACAAACAGTAATTTCTCCGCATTGCAAGGTGCAATTCTGAAATTTTTTGCTTTTTCCTGCTCCTCTTAGCATGATAAAGAAGATTCAAAGAGAGTGAGATGCCAGCTCCTTTCATTCAGTCAGTAGCTTCAATCATTTCTGGACGTTTTTCAATGGCAAAAATCAATGAATATTGTAAATGCACAAACAGTAATTTCTCCGCATTGCAAGGTGCAATTCTGAAATTTTTTGCTTTTTCCTGCTCCTCTTTGCATGATAAAGAAGATTCAAAGAGAGTGAGATGCCAGCTCCTTTCATTCAGTCAGTAGCTTCAATCATTTCTGGTATATGAATAACATGATGTTTTTCAATGGCAAAAATCAATGAATATTGTAAATGCACAAACAGTAATTTCTCCGCATTGCAAGGTGCAATTCTGAAATTTTTGGCTTTTTCCTGCTCCTCTTAGCATGATAAAGAAGATTCAAAGAGAGTGAGATGCCAGCTCCTTTCATTCAGTCAGTAGCTTCAATCATTTCTGGATGTTTTTCAATGGCAAAAATCAATGAATATTGTAAATGCACAAACAGTAATTTCTCCGCATTGCAAGGTGCAATTCTGAAATTTCTTGCATTTTCCTGCTCCTCTTAGCATGATAAAGAAGATTCAAAGAGAGTGAGATGCCAGCTCCTTTCATTCAGTCAGTAGCTTCAATCATTTCTGGACGTTTTTCAATGGCAAAAATCAATGAATATTGTAAATGCACAAACAGTAATTTCTCCGCATTGCAAGGTGCAATTCTGAAATTTTTTGCTTTTTCCTGCTCCTCTTAGCATGATAAAGAAGATTCAAAGAGAGTGAGATGCCAGCTCCTTTCATTCAGTCAGTAGCTTCAAACATTTCTGGTATATGAATAACATGATGTTTTTCAATGGCAAAAATCAATGAATATTGTAAATGCACAAACAGTAATTTCTCCGCATTGCAAGGTGCAATTCTGAAATTTTTTGCTTTTTCCTGCTCCTCTTAGCATGATAAAGAAGATTCAAAGAGAGTGAGATGCCAGCTCCTTTCATTCAGTCAGTAGCTTCAATCATTTCTGGACGTTTTTCAATGGCAAAAATCAATGAATATTGTAAATGCACAAACAGTAATTTCTCCGCATTGTAAGGTGCAATTCTGAAATTTTTTGCTTTTTCCTGCTCCTCTTAGCATGATAAAGAAGATTCAAAGAGAGTGAGATGCCAGCTTCTTTCATTCAGTCAGTAGCTTCAAACATTTCTGGGATATGAATAACATGATGTTTTTCAATGGCAAAAATTAATGAATATTGTAAATGCACAAACAGTAATTTCTCCGCATTGCAAGGTGCAATTCTGAAATTTTTTGCTTTTTCCTGCTCCTCTTAGCATGATAAAGAAGATTCAAAGAGAGTGAGATGCCAGCTCCTTTCATTCAGTCAGTAGCTTCAATCATTTCTGGACGTTTTTCAATGGCAAAAATCAATGAATATTGTAAATGCACAAACAGTAATTACTCCGCATTGCAAGGTGCAATTCTGAAATTTTTTGCTTTTCCTGCTCCTCTTTGCATGATAAAGAAGATTCAAAGAGAGTGAGATGCCAGCTCCTTTCATTCAGTCAGTAGCTTCAATCATTTCTGGTATATGAATAACATGATGTTTTTCAATGGCAAAAATCAATGAATATTGTAAATGCACAAACAGTAATTTCTCCGCATTGCAAGGTGCAATTCTGAAATTTTTTGCTTTTTCCTGCTCCTCTTAGCATGATAAAGAAGATTCAAAGAGAGTGAGATGCCAGCTCCTTTCATTCAGTCAGTAGCTTCAATCATTTCTGGATGTTTTTCAATGGCAAAAATCAATGAATATTGTAAATGCACAAACAGTAATTTCTCCGCATTGCAAGGTGCAATTCTGAAATTTCTTGCATTTTCCTGCTCCTCTTAGCATGATAAAGAAGATTCAAAGAGAGTGAGATGCCAGCTCCTTTCATTCAGTCAGTAGCTTCAATCATTTCTGGACGTTTTTCAATGGCAAAAATCAATGAATATTGTAAATGCACAAACAGTAATTTCTCCGCATTGCAAGGTGCAATTCTGAAATTTTTTGCTTTTTCCTGCTCCTCTTAGCATGATAAAGAAGATTCAAAGAGAGTGAGATGCCAGCTCCTTTCATTCAGTCAGTAGCTTCAAACATTTCTGGTATATGAATAACATGATGTTTTTCAATGGCAAAAATCAATGAATATTGTAAATGCACAAACAGTAATTTCTCCGCATTGCAAGGTGCAATTCTGAAATTTTTTGCTTTTTCCTGCTCCTCTTAGCATGATAAAGAAGATTCAAAGAGAGTGAGATGCCAGCTCCTTTCATTCAGTCAGTAGCTTCAATCATTTCTGGACGTTTTTCAATGGCAAAAATCAATGAATATTGTAAATGCACAAACAGTAATTTCTCCGCATTGCAAGGTGCAATTCTGAAATTTTTTGCTTTTTCCTGCTCCTCTTAGCATGATAAAGAAGATTCAAAGAGAGTGAGATGCCAGCTTCTTTCATTCAGTCAGTAGCTTCAAACATTTCTGGGATATGAATAACATGATGTTTTTCAATGGCAAAAATTAATGAATATTGTAAATGCACAAACAGTAATTTCTCCGCATTGCAAGGTGCAATTCTGAAATTTTTTGCTTTTTCCTGCTCCTCTTAGCATGATAAAGAAGATTCAAAGAGAGTGAGATGCCAGCTCCTTTCATTCAGTCAGTAGCTTCAATCATTTCTGGACGTTTTTCAATGGCAAAAATCAATGAATATTGTAAATGCACAAACAGTAATTTCTCCGCATTGCAAGGTGCAATTCTGAAATTTTTTGCTTTTTCCTGCTCCTCTTAGCATGATAAAGAAGATTCAAAGAGAGTGAGATGCCAGCTCCTTTCATTCAGTCAGTAGCTTCAATCATTTCTGGACGTTTTTCAATGGCAAAAATCAATGAATATTGTAAATGCACAAACAGTCATTTCTCCGCATTGCAAGGTGCAATTCTGAAATTTTTTGCTTTTTCCTGCTCCTCTTAGCATGATAAAGAAGATTCAAAGAGAGTGAGATGCCAGCTCCTTTCATTCAGTCAGTAGCTTCAATCATTTCTGGTATATGAATAACATGATGTTTTTCAATGGCAAAAATCAATGAATATTGTAAATGCACAAACAGTAATTTCTCCGCATTGCAAGTTGCAATTCTGAAATTTTTTGCTTTTTCCTGCTCCTCTTAGCATGATAAAGAAGATTCAAAGAGAGTGAGATGCCAGCTCCTTTCATTCAGTCAGTAGCTTCAATCATTTCTGGACGTTTTTCAATGGCAAAAATCAATGAATATTGTTAATGCACAAACAGTAATTTCTCCGCATTGCAAGGTGCAATTCTGAAATTTTTTGCTTTTTCCTGCTCCTCTTAGCATGATAAAGAAGATTCAAAGAGAGTGAGATGCCAGCTCGTTTCATTCAGTCAGTAGCTTCAATCATTTCTGGACGTTTTTCAATGGCAAAAATCAATGAATATTGTAAATGCACAAACAGTAATTTCTCCGCATTGCAAGGTGCAATTCTGAAATTTTTTGCTTTTTCCTGCTCCTCTTAGCATGATAAAGAAGATTCAAAGAGAGTGAGATGCCAGCTCCTTTCATTCAGTCAGTAGCTTCAAACATTTCTGGTATATGAATAACATGATGTTTTTCAATGGCAAAAATCAATGAATATTGTAAATGCACAAACAGTAATTTCTCCGCATTGCAAGGTGCAATTCTGAAATTTTTTGCTTTTTCCTGCTCCTCTTAGCATGATAAAGAAGATTCAAAGAGAGTGAGATGCCAGCTCCTTTCATTCAGTCAGTAGCTTCAATCATTTCTGGACGTTTTTCAATGGCAAAAATCAATGAATATTGTAAATGCACAAACAGTAATTTCTCCGCATTGCAAGGTGCAATTCTGAAATTTTTTGCTTTTTCCTGCTCCTCTTAGCATGATAAAGAAGATTCAAAGAGAGTGAGATGCCAGCTTCTTTCATTCAGTCAGTAGCTTCAAACATTTCTGGGATATGAATAACATGATGTTTTTCAATGGCAAAAATTAATGAATATTGTAAATGCACAAACAGTAATTTCTCCGCATTGCAAGGTGCAATTCTGAAATTTTTTGCTTTTTCCTGCTCCTCTTAGCATGATAAAGAAGATTCAAAGAGAGTGAGATGCCAGCTCCTTTCATTCAGTCAGTAGCTTCAATCATTTCTGGACGTTTTTCAATGGCAAAAATCAATGAATATTGTAAATGCACAAACAGTAATTTCTCCGCATTGCAAGGTGCAATTCTGAAATTTTTTGCTTTTTCCTGCTCCTCTTAGCATGATAAAGAAGATTCAAAGAGAGTGAGATGCCAGCTCCTTTCATTCAGTCAGTAGCTTCAATCATTTCTGGACGTTTTTCAATGGCAAAAATCAATGAATATTGTAAATGCACAAACAGTAATTTCTCCGCATTGCAAGGTGCAATTCTGAAATTTTTTGCTTTTTCCTGCTCCTCTTAGCATGATAAAGAAGATTCAAAGAGAGTGAGATGCCAGCTCCTTTCATTCAGTCAGTAGCTTCAATCATTTCTGGTATATGAATAACATGATGTTTTTCAATGGCAAAAATCAATGAATATTGTAAATGCACAAACAGTAATTTCTCCGCATTGCAAGTTGCAATTCTGAAATTTTTTGCTTTTTCCTGCTCCTCTTAGCATGATAAAGAAGATTCAAAGAGAGTGAGATGCCAGCTCCTTTCATTCAGTCAGTAGCTTCAATCATTTCTGGACGTTTTTCAATGGCAAAAATCAATGAATATTGTAAATGCACAAACAGTAATTTCTCCGCATTGCAAGGTGCAATTCTGAAATTTTTTGCTTTTTCCTGCTCCTCTTAGCATGATAAAGAAGATTCAAAGAGAGTGAGATGCCAGCTCCTTTCATTCAGTCAGTAGCTTCAATCATTTCTGGACGTTTTTCAATGGCAAAAATCAATGAATATTGTAAATGCACAAACAGTAATTTCTCCGCATTGCAAGGTGCAATTCTGAAATTTTTTGCTTTTTCCTGCTCCTCTTAGCATGATAAAGAAGATTCAAAGAGAGTGAGATGCCAGCTCCTTTCATTCAGTCAGTAGCTTCAAACATTTCTGGTATATGAATAACATGATGTTTTTCAATGGCAAAAATCAATGAATATTGTAAAAGCACAAACAGTAATTTCTCCGCATTGCAAGGTGCAATTCTGAAATTTTTTGCTTTTTCCTGCTCCTCTTAGCATGATAAAGAAGATTCAAAGAGAGTGAGATGCCAGCTCCTTTCATTCAGTCAGTAGCTTCAATCATTTCTGGACGTTTTTCAATGGCAAAAATCAATGAATATTGTAAATGCACAAACAGTAATTTCTCCGCATTGCAAGGTGCAATTCTGAAATTTTTTGCTTTTTACTGCTCCTCTTAGCATGATAAAGAAGATTCAAAGAGAGTGAGATGCCAGCTCCTTTCATTCAGTCAGTAGCTTCAATCATTTCTGGTATATGAATAACATGATGTTTTTCAATGGCAAAAATCAATGAATATTGTAAATGCACAAACAGTAATTTCTCCACATTGCAAGGTGCAATTCTGAAATTTTTCGCTTTTTCCTGCTCCTCTTAGCATGATAAAGAAGATTCAAAGAGAGTGAGATGCCAGCTCCTTTCATTCAGTCAGTAGCTTCAATCATTTCTGGACGTTTTTCAATGGCAAAAATCAATGAATATTGTAAATGCACAAACAGTAATTTCTCCGCATTGCAAGGTGCAATTCTGAAATTTTTTGCTTTTTCCTGCTCCTCTTAGCATGATAAAGAAGATTCAAAGAGAGCGAGATGCCAGCTCCTTTCATTCAGTCAGTAGCTTCAATCATTTCTGGTATATGAATAACATGATGTTTTTCAATGGCAAAAATCAATGAATATTGTAAATGCACAAACAGTAATTTCTCCGCATTGCAAGGAGCAATTCTGAAATTTTTTGCTTTTTCCTGCTCCTCTTAGCATGATAAAGAAGATTCAAAGAGAGTGAGATGCCAGCTCCTTTCATTCAGTCAGTAGCTTCAATCATTTCTGGACGTTTTTCAATGGCAAAAATCAATGAATATTGTAAATGCACAAACAGTAATTTCTCCGCATTGCAAGGTGCAATTCTGAAATTTTTTGCTTTTTCCTGCTCCTCTTAGCATGATAAAGAAGATTCAAAGAGAGTGAGATGCCAGCTCCTTTCATTCAGTCAGTAGCTTCAAACATTTCTGGTATATGAATAACATGATGTTTTTCAATGGCAAAAATCAATGAATATTGTAAATGCACAAACAGTAATTTCTCCGCATTGCAAGGTGCAATTCTGAAATTTTTTGCTTTTTCCTGCTCCTCTTAGCATGATAAAGAAGATTCAAAGAGAGTGAGATGCCAGCTCCTTTCATTCAGTCAGTAGCTTCAATCATTTCTGGACGTTTTTCAATGGCAAAAATCAATGAATATTGTAAATGCACAAACAGTAATTTCTCCGCATTGCAAGGTGCAATTCTGAAATTTTTTGCTTTTTCCTGCTCCTCTTAGCATGATAAAGAAGATTCAAAGAGAGTGAGATGCCAGCTCCTTTCATTCAGTCAGTAGCTTCAATCATTTCTGGACGTTTTTCAATGGCAAAAATCAATGAATATTGTAAATGCACAAACAGTAATTTCTCCGCATTGCAAGGTGCAATTCTGAAATTTTTTGCTTTTTCCTGCTCCTCTTAGCATGATAAAGAAGATTCAAAGAGAGTGAGATGCCAGCTCCTTTCATTCAGTCAGTAGCTTCAATCATTTCTGGTATATGAATAACATGATGTTTTTCAATGGCAAAAATCAATGAATATTGTAAATGCACAAACAGTAATTTCTCCGCATTGCAAGGTGCAATTCTGAAATTTTTTGCTTTTTCCTGCTCCTCTTAGCATGATAAAGAAGATTCAAAGAGAGTGAGATGCCAGCTCCTTTCATTCAGTCAGCAGCTTCAATCATTTCTGGACATTTTTCAATGGCAAAAATCAATGAATATTGTAAATGCACAAACAGTAATTTCTCCGCATTGCAAGGTGCAATTCTGAAATTTTTTGCTTTTTCCTGCTCCTCTTAGCATGATAAAGAAGATTCAAAGAGAGTGAGATGCCAGCTCCTTTCATTCAGTCAGTAGCTTCAAACATTTCTGGTATATGAATAACATGATGTTTTTCAATGGCAAAAATCAATGAATATTGTAAAAGCACAAACAGTAATTTCTCCGCATTGCAAGGTGCAATTCTGAAATTTTTTGCTTTTTCCTGCTCCTCTTAGCATGATAAAGAAGATTCAAAGAGAGTGAGATGCCAGCTCCTTTCATTCAGTCAGTAGCTTCAATCATTTCTGGACGTTTTTCAATGGCAAAAATCAATGAATATTGTAAATGCACAAACAGTAATTTCTCCGCATTGCAAGGTGCAATTCTGAAATTTTTTGCTTTTTCCTGCTCCTCTTAGCATGATAAAGAAGATTCAAAGAGAGTGAGATGCCAGCTCCTTTCATTCAGTCACTAGCTTCAATCATTTCTGGTATATGAATAACATGATGTTTTTCAATGGCAAAAATCAATGAATATTGTAAATGCACAAACAGTAATTTCTCCGCATTGCAAGTTGCAATTCTGAAATTTTTTGCTTTTTCCTGCTCCTCTTAGCATGATAAAGAAGATTCAAAGAGAGTGAGATGCCAGCTCCTTTCATTCAGTCAGTAGCTTCAATTATTTCTGGACGTTTTTCAATGGCAAAAATCAATGAATATTGTAAATGCACAAACAGTAATTTCTCCGCATTGCAAGGTGCAATTCTGAAATTTTTTGCTTTTTCCTGCTCCTCTTAGCATGATAAAGAAGATTCAAAGAGAGTGAGATGCCAGCTCCTTTCATTCAGTCAGTTGCTTCAATCATTTCTGGACGTTTTTCAATGGCAAAAATCAGTGAATATTGTAAATGCACAAACAGTAATTTCTCCGCATTGCAAGGTGCAATTCTGAAATTTTTTGCTTTTTCCTGCTCCTCTTAGCATGATAAAGAAGATTCAAAGAGAGTGAGATGCCAGCTCCTTTCATTCAGTCAGTAGCTTCAATCATTTCTGGACGTTTTTCAATGGCAAAAATCAATGAATATTGTAAATGCACAAACAGTAATTTCTCCGCATTGCAAGGTGCAATTCTGAAATTTTTTGCTTTTTCCTGCTCCTCTTTGCATGATAAAGAAGATTCAAAGAGAGTGAGATGCCAGCTCCTTTCATTCAGTCAGTAGCTTCAATCATTTCTGGTATATGAATAACATGATGTTTTTCAATGGCAAAAATCAATGAATATTGTAAATGCACAAACAGTAATTTCTCCACATTGCAAGGTGCAATTCTGAAATTTTTCGCTTTTTCCTGCTCCTCTTAGCATGATAAAGAAGATTCAAAGAGAGTGAGATGCCAGCTCCTTTCATTCAGTCAGTAGCTTCAATCATTTCTGGACGTTTTTCAATGGCAAAAATCAATGAATATTGTAAATGCACAAACAGTAATTTCTCCGCATTGCAAGGTGCAATTCTGAAATTTTTTGCTTTTTCCTGCTCCTCTTAGCATGATAAAGAAGATTCAAAGAGAGCGAGATGCCAGCTCCTTTCATTCAGTCAGTAGCTTCAATCATTTCTGGTATATGAATAACATGATGTTTTTCAATGGCAAAAATCAATGAATATTGTAAATGCACAAACAGTAATTTCTCCGCATTGCAAGGAGCAATTCTGAAATTTTTTGCTTTTTCCTGCTCCTCTTAGCATGATAAAGAAGATTCAAAGAGAGTGAGATGCCAGCTCCTTTCATTCAGTCAGTAGCTTCAATCATTTCTGGACGTTTTTCAATGGCAAAAATCAATGAATATTGTAAATGCACAAACAGTAATTTCTCCGCATTGCAAGGTGCAATTCTGAAATTTTTTGCTTTTTCCTGCTCCTCTTAGCATGATAAAGAAGATTCAAAGAGAGTGAGATGCCAGCTCCTTTCATTCAGTCAGTAGCTTCAAACATTTCTGGTATATGAATAACATGATGTTTTTCAATGGCAAAAATCAATGAATATTGTAAATGCACAAACAGTAATTTCTCCGCATTGCAAGGTGCAATTCTGAAATTTTTTGCTTTTTCCTGCTCCTCTTAGCATGATAAAGAAGATTCAAAGAGAGTGAGATGCCAGCTCCTTTCATTCAGTCAGTAGCTTCAATCATTTCTGGACGTTTTTCAATGGCAAAAATCAATGAATATTGTAAATGCACAAACAGTAATTTCTCCGCATTGCAAGGTGCAATTCTGAAATTTTTTGCTTTTTCCTGCTCCTCTTAGCATGATAAAGAAGATTCAAAGAGAGTGAGATGCCAGCTCCTTTCATTCAGTCAGTAGCTTCAATCATTTCTGGACGTTTTTCAATGGCAAAAATCAATGAATATTGTAAATGCACAAACAGTAATTTCTCCGCATTGCAAGGTGCAATTCTGAAATTTTTTGCTTTTTCCTGCTCCTCTTAGCATGATAAAGAAGATTCAAAGAGAGTGAGATGCCAGCTCCTTTCATTCAGTCAGTAGCTTCAAACATTTCTGGTATATGAATAACATGATGTTTTTCAATGGCAAAAATCAATGAATATTGTAAATGCACAAACAGTAATTTCTCCGCATTGCAAGGTGCAATTCTGAAATTTTTTGCTTTTTCCTGCTCCTCTTAGCATGATAAAGAAGATTCAAAGAGAGTGAGATGCCAGCTCCTTTCATTCAGTCAGTAGCTTCAATCATTTCTGGACGTTTTTCAATGGCAAAAATCAATGAATATTGTAAATGCACAAACAGTAATTTCTCCGCATTGCAAGGTGCAATTCTGAAATTTTTTGCTTTTTCCTGCTCCTCTTAGCATGATAAAGAAGATTCAAAGAGAGTGAGATGCCAGCTCCTTTCATTCAGTCAGTAGCTTCAATCATTTCTGGACGTTTTTCAATGGCAAAAATCAATGAATATTGTAAATGCACAAACAGTAATTTCTCCGCATTGCAAGGTGCAATTCTGAAATTTTTTGCTTTTTCCTGCTCCTCTTAGCATGATAAAGAAGATTCAAAGAGAGTGAGATGCCAGCTCCTTTCATTCAGTCAGTAGCTTCAATCATTTCTGGACGTTTTTCAATGGCAAAAATCAATGAATATTGTAAATGCACAAACAGTAATTTCTCCGCATTGCAAGGTGCAATTCTGAAATTTTTTGCTTTTTCCTGCTCCTCTTAGCATGATAAAGAAGATTCAAAGAGAGTGAGATGCCAGCTCCTTTCATTCAGTCAGTAGCTTCAATCATTTCTGGTATATGAATAACATGATGTTTTTCAATGGCAAAAATCAATGAATATTGTAAATGCACAAACAGTAATTTCTCCGCATTGCAAGGTGTAATTCTGAAATTTTTTGCTTTTTCCTGCTCCTCTTAGCATGATAAAGAAGATTCAAAGAGAGTGAGATGCCAGCTCCTTTCATTCAGTCAGCAGCTTCAATCATTTCTGGACATTTTTCAATGGCAAAAATCAATGAATATTGTAAATGCACAAACAGTAATTTCTCCGCATTGCAAGGTGCAATTCTGAAATTTTTTGCTTTTTCCTGCTCCTCTTAGCATGATAAAGAAGATTCAAAGAGAGTGAGATGCCAGCTCCTTTCATTCAGTCAGTAGCTTCAAACATTTCTGGTATATGAATAACATGATGTTTTTCAATGGCAAAAATCAATGAATATTGTAAAAGCACAAACAGTAATTTCTCCGCATTGCAAGGTGCAATTCTGAAATTTTTTGCTTTTTCCTGCTCCTCTTAGCATGATAAAGAAGATTCAAAGAGAGTGAGATGCCAGCTCCTTTCATTCAGTCAGTAGCTTCAATCATTTCTGGACGTTTTTCAATGGCAAAAATCAATGAATATTGTAAATGCACAAACAGTAATTTCTCCGCATTGCAAGGTGCAATTCTGAAATTTTTTGCTTTTTCCTGCTCCTCTTAGCATGATAAAGAAGATTCAAAGAGAGTGAGATGCCAGCTCCTTTCATTCAGTCACTAGCTTCAATCATTTCTGGTATATGAATAACATGATGTTTTTCAATGGCAAAAATCAATGAATATTGTAAATGCACAAACAGTAATTTCTCCGCATTGCAAGTTGCAATTCTGAAATTTTTTGCTTTTTCCTGCTCCTCTTAGCATGATAAAGAAGATTCAAAGAGAGTGATATGCCAGCTCCTTTCATTCAGTCAGTAGCTTCAATTATTTCTGGACGTTTTTCAATGGCAAAAATCAATGAATATTGTAAATGCACAAACAGTAATTTCTCCGCATTGCAAGGTGCAATTCTGAAATTTTTTGCTTTTTCCTGCTCCTCTTAGCATGATAAAGAAGATTCAAAGAGAGTGAGATGCCAGCTCCTTTCATTCAGTCAGTTGCTTCAATCATTTCTGGACATTTTTCAATGGCAAAAATCAGTGAATATTGTAAATGCACAAACAGTAATTTCTCCGCATTGCAAGGTGCAATTCTGAAATTTTTTGCTTTTTCCTGCTCCTCTTAGCATGATAAAGAAGATTCAAAGAGAGTGAGATGCCAGCTCCTTTCATTCAGTCAGTAGCTTCAATCATTTCTGGACGTTTTTCAATGGCAAAAATCAATGAATATTGTAAATGCACAAACAGTAATTTCTCCGCATTGCAAGGTGCAATTCTGAAATTTTTTGCTTTTTCCTGCTCCTCTTTGCATGATAAAGAAGATTCAAAGAGAGTGAGATGCCAGCTCCTTTCATTCAGTCAGTAGTTTCAATCATTTCTGGTATATGAATAACATGATGTTTTTCAATGGCAAAAATCAATGAATATTGTAAATGCACAAACAGTAATTTCTCCGCATTGCAAGGTGCAATTCTGAAATTTTTGGCTTTTTCCTGCTCCTCTTAGCATGATAAAGAAGATTCAAAGAGAGTGAGATGCCAGCTCCTTTCATTCAGTCAGTAGCTTCAATCATTTCTGGATGTTTTTCAATGGCAAAAATCAATGAATATTGTAAATGCACAAACAGTAATTTCTCCGCATTGCAAGGTGCAATTCTGAAATTTCTTGCATTTTCCTGCTCCTCTTAGCATGATAAAGAAGATTCAAAGAGAGTGAGATGCCAGCTCCTTTCATTCAGTCAGTAGCTTCAATCATTTCTGGACGTTTTTCAATGGCAAAAATCAATGAATATTGTAAATGCACAAACAGTAATTTCTCCGCATTGCAAGGTGCAATTCTGAAATTTTTTGCTTTTTCCTGCTCCTCTTAGCATGATAAAGAAGATTCAAAGAGAGTGAGATGCCAGCTCCTTTCATTCAGTCAGTAGCTTCAAACATTTCTGGTATATGAATAACATGATGTTTTTCAATGGCAAAAATCAATGAATATTGTAAATGCACAAACAGTAATTTCTCCGCATTGCAAGGTGCAATTCTGAAATTTTTTGCTTTTTCCTGCTCCTCTTAGCATGATAAAGAAGATTCAAAGAGAGTGAGATGCCAGCTCCTTTCATTCAGTCAGTAGCTTCAATCATTTCTGGTATATGAATAACATGATGTTTTTCAATGGCAAAAATCAATGAATATTGTAAATGCACAAACAGTAATTTCTCCGCATTGCAAGTTGCAATTCTGAAATTTTTTGCTTTTTCCTGCTCCTCTTAGCATGATAAAGAAGATTCAAAGAGAGTGAGATGCCAGCTCCTTTCATTCAGTCAGTAGCTTCAATCATTTCTGGACGTTTTTCAATGGCAAAAATCAATGAATATTGTAAATGCACCAACAGTAATTTCTCCGCATTGCAAGGTGCAATTCTGAAATTTTTTGCTTTTTCCTGCTCCTCTTAGCATGATAAAGAAGATTCAAAGAGAGTGAGATGCCAGCTCCTTTCATTCAGTCAGTAGCTTCAATCATTTCTGGACGTTTTTCAATGGCAAAAATCAATGAATATTGTAAATGCACAAACAGTAATTTCTCCGCATTGCAAGGTGCAATTCTGAAATTTTTTGCTTTTTCCTGCTCCTCTTAGCATGATAAAGAAGATTCAAAGAGAGTGAGATGCCAGCTCCTTTCATTCAGTCAGTAGCTTCAAACATTTCTGGTATATGAATAACATGATGTTTTTCAATGGCAAAAATCAATGAATATTGTAAAAGCACAAACAGTAATTTCTCCGCATTGCAAGGTGCAATTCTGAAATTTTTTGCTTTTTCCTGCTCCTCTTAGCATGATAAAGAAGATTCAAAGAGAGTGAGATGCCAGCTCCTTTCATTCAGTCAGTAGCTTCAATCATTTCTGGACGTTTTTCAATGGCAAAAATCAATGAATATTGTAAATGCACAAACAGTAATTTCTCCGCATTGCAAGGTGCAATTCTGAAATTTTTTGCTTTTTCCTGCTCCTCTTAGCATGATAAAGAAGATTCAAAGAGAGCGAGATGCCAGCTCCTTTCATTCAGTCAGTAGCTTCAATCATTTCTGGTATATGAATAACATGATGTTTTTCAATGGCAAAAATCAATGAATATTGTAAATGCACAAACAGTAATTTCTCCGCATTGCAAGGTGCAATTCTGAAATTTTTTGCTTTTTCCTGCTCCTCTTAGCATGATAAAGAAGATTCAAAGAGAGTGAGATGCCAGCTCCTTTCATTCAGTCAGTAGCTTCAATCATTTCTGGACGTTTTTCAATGGCAAAAATCAATGAATATTGTAAATGCACAAACAGTAATTTCTCCGCATTGCAAGGTGCAATTCTGAAATTTTTTGCTTTTTCCTGCTCCTCTTAGCATGATAAAGAAGATTCAAAGAGAGTGAGATGCCAGCTCCTTTCATTCAGTCAGTAGCTTCAAACATTTCTAGTATATGAATAACATGATGTTTTTCAATGGCAAAAATCAATGAATATTGTAAATGCACAAACAGTAATTTCTCCGCATTGCAAGGTGCAATTCTGAAATTTTTTGATTTTTCCTGCTCCTCTTAGCATGATAAAGAAGATTCAAAGAGAGTGAGATGCCAGCTCCTTTCATTCAGTCAGTAGCTTCAATCATTTCTGGACGTTTTTCAATGGCAAAAATCAATGAATATTGTAAATGCACAAACAGTAATTTCTCCGCATTGCAAGGTGCAATTCTGAAATTTTTTGCTTTTTCCTGCTCCTCTTAGCATGATAAAGAAGATTCAAAGAGAGTGAGATGCCAGCTCCTTTCATTCAGTCAGTAGCTTCAATCATTTCTGGACGTTTTTCAATGGCAAAAATCAATGAATATTGTAAATGCACAAACAGTAATTTCTCCGCATTGCAAGGTGCAATTCTGAAATTTTTTGCTTTTTCCTGCTCCTCTTAGCATGATAAAGAAGATTCAAAGAGAGTGAGATGCCAGCTCCTTTCATTCAGTCAGTAGCTTCAATCATTTCTGGTATATGAATAACATGATGTTTTTCAATGGCAAAAATCAATGAATATTGTAAATGCACAAACAGTAATTTCTCCGCATTGCAAGGTGCAATTCTGAAATTTTTTGCTTTTTCCTGCTCCTCTTAGCATGATAAAGAAGATTCAAAGAGAGTGAGATGCCAGCTCCTTTCATTCAGTCAGTAGCTTCAATCATTTCTGGACGTTTTTCAATGGCAAAAATCAATGAATATTGTAAATGCACAAACAGTAATTTCTCCGCATTGCAAGGTGCAATTCTGAAATTTTTTGCTTTTTCCTGCTCCTCTTAGCATGATAAAGAAGATTCAAAGAGAGTGAGATGCCAGCTCCTTTCATTCAGTCAGTAGCTTCAATCATTTCTGGTATATGAATAACATGATGTTTTTCAATGGCAAAAATCAATGAATATTGTAAATGCACAAACAGTAATTTCTCCGCATTGCAAGGTGCAATTCTGAAATTTTTTGCTTTTTCCTGCTCCTCTTAGCATGATAAAGAAGATTCAAAGAGAGTGAGATGCCAGCTCCTTTCATTCAGTCAGCAGCTTCAATCATTTCTGGACATTTTTCAATGGCAAAAATCAATGAATATTGTAAATGCACAAACAGTAATTTCTCCGCATTGCAAGGTGCAATTCTGAAATTTTTTGCTTTTTCCTGCTCCTCTTAGCATGATAAAGAAGATTCAAAGAGAGTGAGATGCCAGCTCCTTTCATTCAGTCAGTAGCTTCAAACATTTCTGGTATATGAATAACATGATGTTTTTCAATGGCAAAAATCAATGAATATTGTAAAAGCACAAACAGTAATTTCTCCGCATTGCAAGGTGCAATTCTGAAATTTTTTGCTTTTTCCTGCTCCTCTTAGCATGATAAAGAAGATTCAAAGAGAGTGAGATGCCAGCTCCTTTCATTCAGTCAGTAGCTTCAATCATTTCTGGACGTTTTTCAATGGCAAAAATCAATGAATATTGTAAATGCACAAACAGTAATTTCTCCGCATTGCAAGGTGCAATTCTGAAATTTTTTGCTTTTTCCTGCTCCTCTTAGCATGATAAAGAAGATTCAAAGAGAGTGAGATGCCAGCTCCTTTCATTCAGTCAGTAGCTTCAATCATTTCTGGTATATGAATAACATGATGTTTTTCAATGGCAAAAATCAATGAATATTGTAAATGCACAAACAGTAATTTCTCCGCATTGCAAGTTGCAATTCTGAAATTTTTTGCTTTTTCCTGCTCCTCTTAGCATGATAAAGAAGATTCAAAGAGAGTGAGATGCCAGCTCCTTTCATTCAGTCAGTAGCTTCAATTATTTCTGGACGTTTTTCAATGGCAAAAATCAATGAATATTGTAAATGCACAAACAGTAATTTCTCCGCATTGCAAGGTGCAATTCTGAAATTTTTTGCTTTTTCCTGCTCCTCTTAGCATGATAAAGAAGATTCAAAGAGAGTGAGATGCCAGCTCCTTTCATTCAGTCAGTTGCTTCAATCATTTCTGGACGTTTTTCAATGGCAAAAATCAGTGAATATTGTAAATGCACAAACAGTAATTTCTCCGCATTGCAAGGTGCAATTCTGAAATTTTTTGCTTTTTCCTGCTCCTCTTAGCATGATAAAGAAGATTCAAAGAGAGTGAGATGCCAGCTCCTTTCATTCAGTCAGTAGCTTCAATCATTTCTGGACGTTTTTCAATGGCAAAAATCAATGAATATTGTAAATGCACAAACAGTAATTTCTCCGCATTGCAAGGTGCAATTCTGAAATTTTTTGCTTTTTCCTGCTCCTCTTTGCATGATAAAGAAGATTCAAAGAGAGTGAGATGCCAGCTCCTTTCATTCAGTCAGTAGCTTCAATCATTTTTGGTATATGAATAACATGATGTTTTTCAATGGCAAAAATCAATGAATATTGTAAATGCACAAACAGTAATTTCTCCGCATTGCAAGGTGCAATTCTGAAATTTTTGGCTTTTTCCTGCTCCTCTTAGCATGATAAAGAAGATTCAAAGAGAGTGAGATGCCAGCTCCTTTCATTCAGTCAGTAGCTTCAATCATTTCTGGATGTTTTTCAATGGCAAAAATCAATGAATATTGTAAATGCACAAACAGTAATTTCTCCGCATTGCAAGGTGCAATTCTGAAATTTCTTGCATTTTCCTGCTCCTCTTAGCATGATAAAGAAGATTCAAAGAGAGTGAGATGCCAGCTCCTTTCATTCAGTCAGTAGCTTCAATCATTTCTGGACGTTTTTCAATGGCAAAAATCAATGAATATTGTAAATGCACAAACAGTAATTTCTCCGCATTGCAAGGTGCAATTCTGAAATTTTTTGCTTTTTCCTGCTCCTCTTAGCATGATAAAGAAGATTCAAAGAGAGTGAGATGCCAGCTCCTTTCATTCAGTCAGTAGCTTCAAACATTTCTGGTATATGAATAACATGATGTTTTTCAATGGCAAAAATCAATGAATATTGTAAATGCACAAACAGTAATTTCTCCGCATTGCAAGGTGCAATTCTGAAATTTTTTGCTTTTTCCTGCTCCTCTTAGCATGATAAAGAAGATTCAAAGAGAGTGAGATGCCAGCTCCTTTCATTCAGTCAGTAGCTTCAATCATTTCTGGACGTTTTTCAATGGCAAAAATCAATGAATATTGTAAATGCACAAACAGTAATTTCTCCGCATTGCAAGGTGCAATTCTGAAATTTTTTGCTTTTTCCTGCTCCTCTTAGCATGATAAAGAAGATTCAAAGAGAGTGAGATGCCAGCTTCTTTCATTCAGTCAGTAGCTTCAAACATTTCTGGGATATGAATAACATGATGTTTTTCAATGGCAAAAATTAATGAATATTGTAAATGCACAAACAGTAATTTCTCCGCATTGCAAGGTGCAATTCTGAAATTTTTTGCTTTTTCCTGCTCCTCTTAGCATGATAAAGAAGATTCAAAGAGAGTGAGATGCCAGCTCCTTTCATTCAGTCAGTAGCTTCAATCATTTCTGGACGTTTTTCAATGGCAAAAATCAATGAATATTGTAAATGCACAAACAGTAATTTCTCCGCATTGCAAGGTGCAATTCTGAAATTTTTTGCTTTTTCCTGCTCCTCTTAGCATGATAAAGAAGATTCAAAGAGAGTGAGATGCCAGCTCCTTTCATTCAGTCAGTAGCTTCAATCATTTCTGGACGTTTTTCAATGGCAAAAATCAATGAATATTGTAAATGCACAAACAGTAATTTCTCCGCATTGCAAGGTGCAATTCTGAAATTTTTTGCTTTTTCCTGCTCCTCTTAGCATGATAAAGAAGATTCAAAGAGAGTGAGATGCCAGCTCCTTTCATTCAGTCAGTAGCTTCAATCATTTCTGGTATATGAATAACATGATGTTTTTCAATGGCAAAAATCAATGAATATTGTAAATGCACAAACAGTAATTTCTCCGCATTGCAAGGTGCAATTCTGAAATTTTTTGCTTTTTCCTGCTCCTCTTAGCATGATAAAGAAGATTCAAAGAGAGTGAGATGCCAGCTCCTTTCATTCAGTCAGTAGCTTCAATCATTTCTGGACGTTTTTCAATGGCAAAAATCAATGAATATTGTAAATGCACAAACAGTAATTTCTCCGCATTGCAAGGTGCAATTTTGAAATTTTTTGCTTTTTCCTGCTCCTCTTAGCATGATAAAGAAGATTCAAAGAGAGTGAGATGCCAGCTCCTTTCATTCAGTCAGTAGCTTCAGTCATTTCTGGACGTTTTTCAATGGCAAAAATCAATGAATATTGTAAATGCACAAACAGTAATTTCTCCGCATTGCAAGGTGCAATTCTGAAATTTTTTGCTTTTTCCTGCTCCTCTTAGCATGATAAAGAAGATTCAAAGAGAGTGAGATGCCAGCTCCTTTCATTCAGTCAGTAGCTTCAAACATTTCTGGTATAAACATTTCTGGACGTTTTTCAATGGCAAAAATCAATGAATATTGTAAATGCACAAACAGTAATATCTCCACATTGCAAGGTGCAATTCTGAAATTTTTTGCTTTTTCCTGCTAATCCTAGCATGATAAAGAAGATTCAAATAGAGTGAGATGCCAGCTCCTTTCATTCAGTCAGTAGCTTCAAACATTTCTGGACGTTTTTCAATGGCAAAATTCAATGAATATTGTAAATGCACAAACAGTAATATCTCCACATTGCCAGGTGCAAATCTGAAATTTTTTACTTTTTCCTGCTAATCCTAGCATGATAAAGAAGATTCAAAGAGAGTGAGATGCCAGCTCCTTTCATTCAGTCAGTAGCTTCAATCATTTCTGGACGTTTTTCAATGGCAAAAATCAATGAATATTGTAAATGCACAAACAGTAATTTCTCCGCATTGCAAGGTGCAATTCTGAAAATTTTTGCTTTTTCCTGCTCCTCTTAGCATGATAAAGAAGATTCAAAGAGAGTGAGATGCCAGCTCCTTTCATTCAGTCAGTAGCTTCAATCATTTCTGGACGTTTTTCAATGGCAAAAATCAATGAATATTGTAAATGCACAAACAGTAATTTCTCCGCATTGCAAGGTGCAATTCTGAAATTTTTTGCTTTTTCCTGCTCCTCTTAGCATGATAAAGAAGATTCAAAGAGAGTGAGATGCCAGCTCCTTTCATTCAGTCAGTAGCTTCAATCATTTCTGGTATATGAATAACATGATGTTTTTCAATGGCAAAAATCAATGAATATTGTAAATGCACAAACAGTAATTTCTCCGCATTGCAAGGTGCAATTCTGAAATTTTTTGCTTTTTCCTGCTCCTCTTAGCATGATAAAGAAGATTCAAAGAGAGTGAGATGCCAGCTCCTTTCATTCAGTCAGTAGCTTCAATCATTTCTGGACGTTTTTCAATGGCAAAAATCAATGAATATTGTAAATGCACAAACAGTAATTTCTCCGCATTGCAAGATGCAATTCTGAAATTTTTTGCTTTTTCCTGCTCCTCTTAGCATGATAAAGAAGATTCAAAGAGAGTGAGATGCCAGCTCCTTTCATTCAGTCAGTAGCTTCAGTCATTTCTGGACGTTTTTCAATGCAAAAATCAATGAATATTGTAAATGCACAAACAGTAATTTCTCCGCATTGCAAGGTGCAATTCTGAAATTTTTTGCTTTTTCCTGCTCCTCTTAGCATGATAAAGAAGATTCAAAGAGAGTGAGATGCCAGCTCCTTTCATTCAGTCAGTAGCTTCAATCATTTCTGGTATATGAATAACATGATGTTTTTCAATGGCAAAAATCAATGAATATTGTAAATGCACAAACAGTAATTTCTCCGCATTGCAAGGTGCAATTCTGAAATTTTTTGCTTTTTCCTGCTCCTCTTAGCATGATAAAGAAGATTCAAAGAGAGTGAGATGCCAGCTCCTTTCATTCAGTCAGTAGCTTCAATCATTTCTGGATGTTTTTCAATGGCAAAAATCAATGAATATTATAAATGCACAAACAGTAATTTCTCCGCATTGCAACGTGCAATTCTGAAATTTCTTGCATTTTCCTGCTCCTCTTAGCATGATAAAGAAGATTCAAAGAGAGTGAGATGCCATCTCCTTTCATTCAGTCAGTAGCTTCAATCATTTCTGGACGTTTTTCAATGGCAAAAATCAATGAATATTGTAAATGCACAAACAGTAATTTCTCCGCATTGCAAGGTGCAATTCTGAAATTTTTTGCTTTTTCCTGCTCCTCTTAGCATGATAAAGAAGATTCAAAGAGAGTGAGATGCCAGCTCCTTTCATTCAGTCAGTAGCTTCAAACATTTCTGGTATATGAATAACATGATGTTTTTCAATGGCAAAAATCAATGAATATTGTAAATGCACAAACAGTAATTTCTCCGCATTGCAAGGTGCAATTCTGAAATTTTTTGCTTTTTCCTGCTCCTCTTAGCATGATAAAGAAGATTCAAAGAGAGTGAGATGCCAGCTCCTTTCATTCAGTCAGTAGCTTCAATCATTTCTGGACGTTTTTCAATGGCAAAAATCAATGAATATTGTAAATGCACAAACAGTAATTTCTCCGCATTGCAAGGTGCAATTCTGAAATTTTTTGCTTTTTCCTGCTCCTCTTAGCATGATAAAGAAGATTCAAAGAGAGTGAGATGCCAGCTCCTTTCATTCAGTCAGTAGCTTCAATCATTTCTGGTATATGAATAACATGATGTTTTTCAATGGCAAAAATCAATGAATATTGTAAATGCACAAACAGTAATTTCTCCGCATTGCAAGTTGCAATTCTGAAATTTTTTGCTTTTTCCTGCTCCTCTTAGCATGATAAAGAAGATTCAAAGAGACTGAGATTCCGACTCCTTTCATTCAGTCAGTAGCTTCAATCATTTCTGGACGTTTTTCAATGGCAAAAATCAATGAATATTGTAAATGCACAAACAGTAATTTCTCCGCATTGCAAGGTGCAATTCTGAAATTTTTTGCTTTTTCCTGCTCCTCTTAGCATGATAAAGAAGATTCAAAGAGAGTGAGATGCCAGCTCCTTTCATTCAGTCAGTAGCTTCAATCATTTCTGGACGTTTTTCAATGGCAAAAATCAATGAATATTGTAAATGCACAAACAGTAATTTCTCCGCATTGCAAGATGAAATTCTGAAATTTTTTGCTTTTTCCTGCTCCTCTTAGCATGATAAAGAAGATTCAAAGAGAGTGAGATGCCAGCTCCTTTCATTCAGTCAGTAGCTTCAATCATTTCTGGACGTTTTTCAATGGCAAAAATCAATGAATATTGTAAATGCACAAACAGTAATTTCTCCGCATTGCAAGGTGCAATTCTGAAATTTTTTGCTTTTTCCTGCTCCTCTTAGCATGATAAAGAAGATTCAAAGAGAGTGAGATGCCAGCTCCTTTCATTCAGTCAGTAGCTTCAATCATTTCTGGTATATGAATAACATGATGTTTTTCAATGGCAAAAATCAATGAATATTGTAAATGCACAAACAGTAATTTCTCCGCATTGCAAGGTGCAATTCTGAAATTTTTTGCTTTTTCCTGCTCCTCTTAGCATGATAAAGAAGATTCAAAGAGAGTGAGATGCCAGCTCCTTTCATTCAGTCAGTAGCTTCAGTCATTTCTGGAAGTTTTTCAATGGCAAAAATCAATGAATATTGTAAATGCACAAACAGTAATTTCTCCGCATTGCAAGGTGCAATTCTGAAATTTTTTGCTTTTTCCTGCTCCTCTTAGCATGATAAAGAAGATTCAAAGAGAGTGAGATGCCAGCTCCTTTCATTCAGTCAGTAGCTTCAAACATTTCTGGTATAAACATTTCTGGACGTTTTTCAATGGCAAAAATCAATGAATATTGTAAATGCACAAACAGTAATATCTCCACATTGCAAGGTGCAATGCTGAAATTTTTTTTGCTTTTTCCTGCTAATCCTAGCATGATAAAGAAGATTCAAATAGAGTGAGATGCCAGCTCCTTTCATTCAGTCAGTAGCTTCAAACATTTCTGGACGTTTTTCAATGGCAAAAATCAATGAATATTGTAAATGCACAAACAGTAATATCTCCACATTGCAAGGTGCAATTCTGAAATTTTTTGCTTTTTCCTGCTAATCCTAGCATGATAAAGAAGATTCAAAGAGAGTGAGATGTCAGCTCCTTTCATTCAGTCAGTAGCTTCAAACATTTCTGGTATATGAATAACATGATGTTTTTCAATGGCAAAAATCAATGAATATTGTAAATGCACAAACAGTAATATCTCCACATTGCAAGGTGCAATTCTGAAATTTTTTGCTTTTTCCTGCTAATCCTAGCATGATAAAGAAGATTCAAAGAGAGTGAGATGCCAGCTCCTTTCATTCAGTCAGTAGCTTCAAACATTTCTGGACGTTTTTCAATGGCAAAAATCAATGAATATTGTAAATGCACAAACAGTAATATCTCCACATTGCAAGGTGCAATTCTGAAATTTTTTGCTTTTTCCTGCTACTCCTAGCATGATAAAGAAGATTCAAAGAGAGTGAGATGCCAGCTCTTTTCATTCAGTCAGTAGCTTCAATCATTTCTGGACGTTTTTCAATGGCAAAAATCAATGAATATTGTAAATGCACAAACAGTAATTTCTCCGCATTGCAAGGTGCAATTCTGAATTTTTTTGCTTTTTCCTGCTCCTCTTAGCATGGTAAAGAAGATTCAAAGAGAGTGAGATGCCAGCTCCTTTCATTCAGTCAGTAGCTTCAGTCATTTCTGGACGTTTTTCAATGGCAAAAATCAATGAATATTGTAAATGCACAAAAAGTAATTTCTCCGCATTGCAAGGTGCAATTCTGAAATTTTTTGCTTTTTCCTGCTCCTCTTAGCATGATAAAGAAGATTCAAAGAGAGTGAGATGCCAGCTCCTTTCATTCAGTCAGTAGCTTCAAACATTTCTGGTATAAACATTTCTGGACGTTTTTCAATGGCAAAAATCAATGAATATTGTAAATGCACAAACAGTAATATCTCCACATTGCAAGGTGCAATTCTGAAATTTTTTGCTTTTTCCTGCTAATCCTAGCATGATAAAGAAGATTCAAATAGAGTGAGATGCCAGCTCCTTTCATTCAGTCAGTAGCTTCAATCATTTCTGGACGTTTTTCAATGGCAAAAATCAATGAATATTGTAAATGCACAAACAGTAATTTCTCCGCATTGCAAGGTGCAATTCTGAAATTTTTTGCTTTTTCCTGCTCCTTTTAGCATGATAAAGAAGATTCAAAGAGAGTGAGATGCCAGCTCCTTTCATTCAGTCAGTAGCTTCAATCATTTCTGGATGTTTTTCAATGGCAAAAATCAATGAATATTGTAAATGCACAAACAGTAATTTCTCCGCATTGCAAGGTGCAATTCTGAAATTTTTTGCTTTTTCCTGCTCCTCTTAGCATGATAAAGAAGATTCAAAGAGAGTGAGATGCCAGCTCCTTTCATTCAGTCAGTAGCTTCAATCATTTCTGGTATATGAATAACATGATGTTTTTCAATGGCAAAAATCAATGAATATTGTAAATGCACAAACAGTAATTTCTCCGCATTGCAAGGTGCAATTCTGAAATTTTTTGCTTTTTCCTGCTCCTCTTAGCATGATAAAGAAGATTCAAAGAGAGTGAGATGCCAGCTCCTTTCATTCAGTCAGTAGCTTCAATCATTTCTGGTATATGAATAACATGATGTTTTTCAATGGCAAAAATCAATGAATATTGTAAATGCACAAACAGTAATTTCTCCGCATTGCAAGGTGCAATTCTGAAATTTTTTGCTTTTTCCTGCTCCTCTTAGCATGATAAAGAAGATTCAAAGAGAGTGAGATGCCAGCTCCTTTCATTCAGTCAGTAGCTTCAGTCATTTCTGGAAGTTTTTCAATGGCAAAAATCAATGAATATTGTAAATGCACAAACAGTAATTTCTCCGCATTGCAAGGTGCAATTCTGAAATTTTTTGCTTTTTCCTGCTCCTCTTAGCATGATAAAGAAGATTCAAAGAGAGTGAGATGCCAGCTCCTTTCATTCAGTCAGTAGCTTCAAACATTTCTGGTATAAACATTTCTGGACGTTTTTCAATGGCAAAAATCAATGAATATTGTAAATGCACAAACAGTAATATCTCCACATTGCAAGGTGCAATGCTGAAATTTTTTTTGCTTTTTCCTGCTAATCCTAGCATGATAAAGAAGATTCAAATAGAGTGAGATGCCAGCTCCTTTCATTCAGTCAGTAGCTTCAAACATTTCTGGACGTTTTTCAATGGCAAAAATCAATGAATATTGTAAATGCACAAACAGTAATATCTCCACATTGCAAGGTGCAATTCTGAAATTTTTTGCTTTTTCCTGCTAATCCTAGCATGATAAAGAAGATTCAAAGAGAGTGAAATGTCAGCTCCTTTCATTCAGTCAGTAGCTTCAAACATTTCTGGTATATGAATAACATGATGTTTTTCAATGGCAAAAATCAATGAATATTGTAAATGCACAAACAGTAATATCTCCACATTGCAAGGTGCAATTCTGAAATTTTTTGCTTTTTCCTGCTAATCCTAGCATGATAAAGAAGATTCAAAGAGAGTGAGATGCCAGCTCCTTTCATTCAGTCAGTAGCTTCAAACATTTCTGGACGTTTTTCAATGGCAAAAATCAATGAATATTGTAAATGCACAAACAGTAATATCTCCACATTGCAAGGTGCAATTCTGAAATTTTTTGCTTTTTCCTGCTACTCCTAGCATGATAAAGAAGATTCAAAGAGAGTGAGATGCCAGCTCCTTTCATTCAGTCAGTAGCTTCAATCATTTCTGGACGTTTTTCAATGGCAAAAATCAATGAATATTGTAAATGCACAAACAGTAATTTCTCCGCATTGCAAGGTGCAATTCTGAATTTTTTTGCTTTTTCCTGCTCCTCTTAGCATGGTAAAGAAGATTCAAAGAGAGTGAGATGCCAGCTCCTTTCATTCAGTCAGTAGCTTCAGTCATTTCTGGACGTTTTTCAATGGCAAAAATCAATGAATATTGTAAATGCACAAAAAGTAATTTCTCCGCATTGCAAGGTGCAATTCTGAAATTTTTTGCTTTTTCCTGCTCCTCTTAGCATGATAAAGAAGATTCAAAGAGAGTGAGATGCCAGCTCCTTTCATTCAGTCAGTAGCTTCAAACATTTCTGGTATAAACATTTCTGGACGTTTTTCAATGGCAAAAATCAATGAATATTGTAAATGCACAAACAGTAATATCTCCACATTGCAAGGTGCAATTCTGAAATTTTTTGCTTTTTCCTGCTAATCCTAGCATGATAAAGAAGATTCAAATAGAGTGAGATGCCAGCTCCTTTCATTCAGTCAGTAGCTTCAAACATTTCTGGACGTTTTTCAATGGCAAAATTCAATGAATATTGTAAATGCACAAACAGTAATATCTCCACATTGCAAGGTGCAATTCTGAAATTTTTTGCTTTTTCCTGCTAATCCTAGCATGATAAAGAAGATTCAAAGAGAGTGAGATGCCAGCTCCTTTCATTCAGTCAGTAGCTTCAATCATTTCTGGACGTTTTTCAATGGCAAAAATCAATGAATATTGTAAATGCACAAACAGTAATTTCTCCGCATTGCAAGGTGCAATTCTGAAATTTTTTGCTTTTTCCTGCTCCTCTTAGCATGATAAAGAAGATTCAAAGAGAGTGAGATGCCAGCTCCTTTCATTCAGTCAGTAGCTTCAATCATTTCTGGATGTTTTTCAATGGCAAAAATCAATGAATATTGTAAATGCACAAACAGTAATTTCTCCGCATTGCAAGGTGCAATTCTGAAATTTTTTGCTTTTTCCTGCTCCTCTTAGCATGATAAAGAAGATTCAAAGAGAGTGAGATGCCAGCTCCTTTCATTCAGTCAGTAGCTTCAATCATTTCTGGTATATGAATAACATGATGTTTTTCAATGGCAAAAATCAATGAATATTGTAAATGCACAAACAGTAATTTCTCCGCATTGCAAGGTGCAATTCTGAAATTTTTTGCTTTTTCCTGCTCCTCTTAGCATGATAAAGAAGATTCAAAGAGAGTGAGATGCCAGCTCCTTTCATTCAGTCAGTAGCTTCAATCATTTCTGGACGTTTTTCAATGGCAAAAATCAATGAATATTGTAAATGCACAAACAGTAATTTCTCCGCATTGCAAGATGCAATTCTGAAATTTTTTGCTTTTTCCTGCTCCTCTTAGCATGATAAAGAAGATTCAAAGAGAGTGAGATGCCAGCTCCTTTCATTCAGTCAGTAGCTTCAGTCATTTCTGGACGTTTTTCAATGGCAAAAATCAATGAATATTGTAAATGCACAAACAGTAATTTCTCCGCATTGCAAAGTGCAATTCTGAAATTTTTTGCTTTTTCCTGCTCCTCTTAGCATGATAAAGAAGATTCAAAGAGAGTGAGATGCCAGCTCCTTTCATTCAGTCAGTAGCTTCAAACATTTCTGGTATAAACATTTCTGGATGTTTTTCAATGGCAAAAATCAATGAATATTGTAAATGCACAAACAGTAATATCTCCACATTGCAAGGTGCAATGCTGAAATTTTTTGCTTTTTCCTGCTAATCCTATTATGATAAAGAAGATTCAAATAGAGTGAGATGCCAGCTCCTTTCATTCAGTCAGTAGCTTCAAACATTTCTGGACGTTTTTCAATGGCAAAAATCAATGAATATTGTAAATGCACAAACAGTAATATCTCCACATTGCAAGGTGCAATTCTGAAATTTTTTGCTTTTTCCTGCTAATCCTAGCATGATAAAGAAGATTCAAAGAGAGTGAGATGTCAGCTCCTTTCATTCAGTCAGTAGCTTCAAATATTTCTGGTATATGAATAACATGATGTTTTTCAATGGCAAAAATCAATGAATATTGTAAATGCACAAACAGTAATATCTCCACATTGCAAGGTGCAATTCTGAATTTTTTTGCTTTTTCCTGCTAATCCTAGCATGATAAAGAAGATTCAAAGAGAGTGAGATGCCAGCTCCTTTCATTCAGTCAGTAGCTTCAAACATTTCTGGACGTTTTTCAATGGCAAAAATCAATGAATATTGTAAATGCACAAAAAGTAATTTCTCCGCATTGCAAGGTGCAATTCTGAAATTTTTTGCTTTTTCCTGCTCCTCTTAGCATGATAAAGAAGATTCAAAGAGAGTGAGATGCCAGCTCCTTTCATTCAGTCAGTAGCTTCAAACATTTCTGGTATAAACATTTCTGGACGTTTTTCAATGGCAAAAATCAATGAATATTGTAAATGCACAAACAGTAATATCTCCACATTGCAAGGTGCAATTCTGAAATTTTTTGCTTTTTCCTGCTAATCCTAGCATGATAAAGAAGATTCAAATAGAGTGAGATGCCAGCTCCTTTCATTCAGTCAGTAGCTTCAAACATTTCTGGACGTTTTTCAATGGCAAAATTCAATGAATATTGTAAATGCACAAACAGTAATATCTCCACATTGCAAGGTGCAATTCTGAAATTTTTTGCTTTTTCCTGCTAATCCTAGCATGATAAAGAAGATTCAAAGAGAGTGAGATGCCAGCTCCTTTCATTCAGTCAGTAGCTTCAATCATTTCTGGACGTTTTTCAATGGCAAAAATCAATGAATATTGTAAATGCACAAACAGTAATTTCTCCGCATTGCAAGGTGCAATTCTGAAATTTTTTGCTTTTTCCTGCTCCTCTTAGCATGATAAAGAAGATTCAAAGAGAGTGAGATGCCAGCTCCTTTCATTCAGTCAGTAGCTTCAATCATTTCTGGATGTTTTTCAATGGCAAAAATCAATGAATATTGTAAATGCACAAACAGTAATTTCTCCGCATTGCAAGGTGCAATTCTGAAATTTTTTGCTTTTTCCTGCTCCTCTTAGCATGATAAAGAAGATTCAAAGAGAGTGAGATGCCAGCTCCTTTCATTCAGTCAGTAGCTTCAATCATTTCTGGTATATGAATAACATGATGTTTTTCAATGGCAAAAATCAATGAATATTGTAAATGCACAAACAGTAATTTCTCCGCATTGCAAGGTGCAATTCTGAAATTTTTTGCTTTTTCCTGCTCCTCTTAGCATGATAAAGAAGATTCAAAGAGAGTGAGATGCCAGCTCCTTTCATTCAGTCAGTAGCTTCAGTCATTTCTGGACGTTTTTCAATGGCAAAAATCAATGAATATTGTAAATGCACAAACAGTAATTTCTCCGCATTGCAAAGTGCAATTCTGAAATTTTTTGCTTTTTCCTGCTCCTCTTAGCATGATAAAGAAGATTCAAAGAGAGTGAGATGCCAGCTCCTTTCATTCAGTCAGTAGCTTCAAACATTTCTGGTATAAACATTTCTGGATGTTTTTCAATGGCAAAAATCAATGAATATTGTAAATGCACAAACAGTAATATCTCCACATTGCAAGGTGCAATGCTGAAATTTTTTGCTTTTTCCTGCTAATCCTATTATGATAAAGAAGATTCAAATAGAGTGAGATGCCAGCTCCTTTCATTCAGTCAGTAGCTTCAAACATTTCTGGACGTTTTTCAATGGCAAAAATCAATGAATATTGTAAATGCACAAACAGTAATATCTCCACATTGCAAGGTGCAATTCTGAAATTTTTTGCTTTTTCCTGCTAATCCTAGCATGATAAAGAAGATTCAAAGAGAGTGAGATGTCAGCTCCTTTCATTCAGTCAGTAGCTTCAAACATTTCTGGTATATGAATAACATGATGTTTTTCAATGGCAAAAATCAATGAATATTGTAAATGCACAAACAGTAATATCTCCACATTGCAAGGTGCAATTCTGAATTTTTTTGCTTTTTCCTGCTAATCCTAGCATGATAAAGAAGATTCAAAGAGAGTGAGATGCCAGCTCCTTTCATTCAGTCAGTAGCTTCAAACATTTCTGGACGTTTTTCAATGGCAAAAATCAATGAATATTGTAAATGCACAAAAAGTAATATCTCCACATTGCAAGGTGCAATTCTGAAATTTTTTGCTTTTTCCTGCTACTCCTAGCATGATAAAGAAGATTCAAAGAGAGTGAGATGCCAGCTCCTTTCATTCAGTCAGTAGCTTCAAACATTTCTGGACGTTTTTCAATGGCAAAAATCAATGAATATTGTAAATGCACAAACAGTAATATCTCCACATTGCAAGGTGCAATTCTGAAATTTTTTGCTTTTTCCTGCTAATCCTAGCATGATAAAGAAGATTCAAAGAGAGTGAGATGCCAGCTCCTTTCATTCAGTCAGTAGCTTCAAACATTTCTGGACGTTTTTCAATGGCAAAAATCAATGAATATTGTAAATGCACAAACAGTAATTTCTCCGCATTGCAAGGTGCAATTCTGAAATTTTTTGCTTTTTCCTGCTCCTCTTAGCATGATAAAGAAGATTCAAAGAGAGTGAGATGCCAGCTCCTTTCATTCAGTCAGTAGCTTCAATCATTTCTGGACGTTTTTCAATGGCAAAAATCAATGAATATTGTAAATGCACAAACAGTAATTTCTCCGCATTGCAAGGTGCAATTCTGAAATTTTTTGCTTTTTCCTGCTCCTCTTAGCATGATAAAGAAGATTCAAAGAGAGTGAGATGCCAGCTCCTTTCATTCAGTCAGTAGCTTCAATCATTTCTGGACGTTTTTCAATGGCAAAAATCAATGAATATTGTAAATGCACAAACAGTAATTTCTCCGCATTGCAAGGTGCAATTCTGAAATTTTTTGCTTTTTCCTGCTCCTCTTAGCATGATAAAGAAGATTCAAAGAGAGTGAGATGCCAGCTCCTTTCATTCAGTCAGTAGCTTCAATCATTTCTGGACGTTTTTCAATGGCAAAAATCAATGAATATTGTAAATGCACAAACAGTAATTTCTCCGCATTGCAAGGTGCAATTCTGAAATTTTTTGCTTTTTCCTGCTCCTCTTAGCATGATAAAGAAGATTCAAAGAGAGTGAGATGCCAGCTCCTTTCATTCAGTCAGTAGCTTCAATCATTTCTGGTATATGAATAACATGATGTTTTTCAATGGCAAAAATCAATGAATATTGTAAATGCACAAACAGTAATTTCTCCGCATTGCAAGGTGCAATTCTGAAATTTTTTGCTTTTTCCTGCTCCTCTTAGCATGATAAAGAAGATTCAAAGAGCGTGAGATGCCAGCTCCTTTCATTCAGTCAGTAGCTTCAATCATTTCTGGATGTTTTTCAATGGCAAAAATCAATGAATATTGTAAATGCACAAACAGTAATTTCTCCGCATTGCAAGGTGCAATTCTGAAATTTTTTGCTTTTTCCTGCTCCTCTTAGCATGATAAAGAAGATTCAAAGAGAGTGAGATGCCAGCTCCTTTCATTCAGTCAGTAGCTTCAGTCATTTCTGGACGTTTTTCAATGGCAAAAATCAATGAATATTGTAAATGCACAAACAGTAATTTCTCCGCATTGCAACGTGCAATTCTGAAATTTTTTGCTTTTTCCTGCTCCTCTTAGCATGATAAAGAAGATTCAAAGAGAGTGAGATGCCAGCTCCTTTCATTCAGTCAGTAGCTTCAATCATTTCTGGTATATGAATAACATGATGTTTTTCAATGGCAAAAATCAATGAATATTGTAAATGCACAAACAGTAATTTCTCCGCATTGCAAGGTGCAATTCTGAAATTTTTTGCTTTTTCCTGCTCCTCTTAGCATGATAAAGAAGATTCAAAGAGAGTGAGATGCCAGCTCCTTTCATTCAGTCAGTAGCTTCAATCATTTCTGGACGTTTTTCAATGGCAAAAATCAATGAATATTGTAAATGCACAAACAGTAATTTCTCCGCATTGCAAGGTGCAATTCTGAAATTTTTTGCTTTTTCCTGCTCCTCTTAGCATGATAAAGAAGATTCTAAGAGAGTGAGATGCCAGCTCCTTTCATTCAGTCAGTAGCTTCAATCATTTCTGGACGTTTTTCAATGGCAAAAATCAATGAATATTGTAAATGCACAAACAGTAATTTCTCCGCATTGCAAGGTGCAATTCTGAATTTTTTTGCTTTTTCCTGATCCTCTTAGCATGATAAAGAAGATTCAAAGAGAGTGAGATGCCAGTTCCTTTCATTCAGTCAGTAGCTTCAATCATTTCTGGTATATGAATAACATGATGTTTTTCAATGGCAAAAATCAATGAATATTGTAAATGCACAAACAGTAATTTCTCCGCATTGCAAGGTGCAATTCTGAAATTTTTTGCTTTTTCCTGCTCCTCTTAGCATGATAAAGAAGATTCAAAGAGAGTGAGATGCCAGCTCCTTTCATTCAGTCAGTAGCTTCAATCATTTCTGGATGTTTTTCAATGGCAAAAATCAATGAATATTGTAAATGCACAAACAGTAATTTCTCCGCATTGCAAGGTGCAATTCTGAAATTTTTTGCTTTTTCCTGCTCCTCTTAGCATGATAAAGAAGATTCAAAGAGAGTGAGATGCCAGCTCCTTTCATTCAGTCAGTAGCTTCAGTCATTTCTGGACGTTTTTCAATGGCAAAAATCAATGAATATTGTAAATGCACAAACAGTAATTTCTCCGCATTGCAAGGTGCAATTCTGAAATTTTTTGCTTTTTCCTGCTCCTCTTAGCATGATAAAGAAGATTCAAAGAGAGTGAGATGCCAGCTCCTTTCATTCAGTCAGTAGCTTCAAACATTTCTGGTATAAACATTTCTGGACGTTTTTCAATGGCAAAAATCAATGAATATTGTAAATGCACAAACAGTAATATCTCCACATTGCAAGGTGCAATTCTGAAATTTTTTGCTTTTTCCTGCTAATCCTAGCATGATAAAGAAGATTCAAATAGAGTGAGATGCCAGCTCCTTTCATTCAGTCAGTAGCTTCAAACATTTCTGGACGTTTTTCAATGGCAAAATTCAATGAATATTGTAAATGCACAAACAGTAATATCTCCACATTGCAAGGTGCAATTCTGAAATTTTTTGCTTTTTCCTGCTAATCCTAGCATGATAAAGAAGATTCAAAGAGAGTGAGATGCCAGCTCCTTTCATTCAGTCAGTAGCTTCAATCATTTCTGGACGTTTTTCAATGGCAAAAATCAATGAATATTGTAAATGCACAAACAGTAATTTCTCCGCATTGCAAGGTGCAATTCTGAAATTTTTTGCTTTTTCCTGCTCCTCTTAGCATGATAAAGAAGATTCAAAGAGAGTGAGATGCCAGCTCCTTTCATTCAGTCAGTAGCTTCAATCATTTCTGGACGTTTTTCAATGGCAAAAATCAATGAATATTGTAAATGCACAAACAGTAATATCTCCACATTGCAAGGTGCAATTCTGAAATTTTTTGCTTTTTCCTGCTAATCCTAGCATGATAAAGAAGATTCAAAGAGAGTGAGATGCCAGCTCCTTTCATTCAGTCAGTAGCTTCAAACATTTCTGGACGTTTTTCAATGGCAAAAATCAATGAATATTGTAAATGCACAAACAGTAATATCTCCACATTGCAAGGTGCAATTCTGAAATTTTTTGCTTTTTCCTGCTAATCCTAGCATGATAAAGAAGATTCAAAGAGAGTGAGATGCCAGCTCCTTTCATTCAGTCAGTAGCTTCAAACATTTCTGGACGTTTTTCAATGGCAAAAATCAATGAATATTGTAAATGCACAAACAGTAATATCTCCACATTGCAAGGTGCAATTCTGAAATTTTTTGCTTTTTCCTGTTAATCCTAGCATGATAAAGAAGATTCAAAGAGAGTGAGATGCCAGCTCCTTTCATTCAGTCAGTAGCTTCAAACATTTCTGGTATATGAAAAACATGTTTTTCAATGGCAAAAATCAATGAATATTGTAAATGCACAAACAGTAATATCTCCACATTGCAAGGTGCAATTCTGAAATTTTTTGTTTTTTCCTGTTAATCCTAGCATGATAAAGAAGATTCAAAGAGAGTGAGATGCCAGCTCCTTTCATTCAGTCAGTAGCTTCAAACATTTCTGGTATATGAAAAACATGTTTTTCAATGGCAAAAATCAATGAATATTGTAAATGCACAAACAGTAATATCTCCACATTGCAAGGTGCAATTCTGAAATTTTTTGCTTTTTCCTGCTAATCCTAGCATGATAAAGAAGATTCAAAGAGAGTGAGATGCCAGCTCCTTTCATTCAGTCAGTAGCTTCAAACATTTCTGGTATATGAAAAACATGTTTTTCAATGGCAAAAATCAATGAATATTGTAAATGCACAAACAGTAATATCTCCACATTGCAAGGTGCAATTCTGAAATTTTTTGCTTTTTCCTGCTAATCCTAGCATGATAAAGAAGATTCAAAGAGAGTGAGATGCCAGCTCCTTTCATTCAGTCAGTAGCTTCAAACATTTCTGGTATATGAAAAACATGTTTTTCAATGGCAAAAATCAATGAATATTGTAAATGCACAAACAGTAATATCTCCACATTGCAAGGTGCAATTCTGAAATTTTTTGCTTTTTCCTGCTAATCCTAGCATGATAAAGAAGATTCAAAGAGAGTGAGATGCCAGCTCCTTTCATTCAGTCAGTAGCTTCAAACATTTCTGGTATATGAAAAACATGTTTTTCAATGGCAAAAATCAATGAATATTGTAAATGCACAAACAGTAATATCTCCACATTGCAAGGTGCAATTCTGAAATTTTTAGCTTTTTCCTGTTAATCCTAGCATGATAAAGAAGATTCAAAGAGAGTGAGATGCCAGCTCCTTTCATTCAGTCAGTAGCTTCAAACATTTCTGGACGTTTTTCAATGGCAAAAATCAATGAATATTGTAAATGCACAAACAGTAATATCTGCACATTGCAAGGTGCAATTCTGAAATTTTTTGCTTTTTCCTGTTAATCCTAGCATGATAAAGAAGATTCAAAGAGAGTGAGATACCAGCTCCTTTCAATCAGTCAGTAGCTTCAAACATTTCTGGTATATGAAAAACATGTTTTTCAATGGCAAAAATCAATGAATATTGTAAATGCACAAACAGTAATATCTCCACATTGCAAGGTGCAATTCTGAAATTTTTTGCTTTTTCCTGCTAATCCTAGCATGATAAAGAAGATTCAAAGAGAGTGAGATGCCAGCTAATTTCATTCAGTCAGTAGCTTCAAACATTTCTGGACGTTTTTCAATGGCAAAAATCAATGAATATTGTAAATGCACAAACAGTAATATCTCCACATTGCAAGGTGCAATTCTGAAATTTTTTGCTTTTTCCTGCTAATCCTAGCATGATAAAGAAGATTCAAAGAGAGTGAGATGCCAGCTCCTTTCATTCAGTCAGTAGCTTCAAACATTTCTTGTATATGAAAAACATGTTTTTCAATGGCAAAAATCAATGAATATTGTAAATGCATAAACAGTAATATCTCCACATTGCAAGGTGCAATTCTGAAATTTTTTGCTTTTTCCTGCTAATCCTAGCATGATAAAGAAGATTCAAAGAGAGTGAGATACCAGCTCCTTTCATTCAGTCAGTAGCTTCAAACATTTCTGGACGTTTTTCAATGGCAAAAATCAATGAATATTGTAAATGCACAAACAGTAATATCTCCACATTGCAAGGTGCAATTCTGAAATTTTTTGCTTTTTCCTGTTAATCCTAGCATGATAAAGAAGATTCAAAGAGAGTGAGATGCCAGCTCCTTTCATTCAAGTCAGTAGCTTCAAACATTTCTGGTATATGAAAAACATGTTTTTCAATGGCAAAAATCAATGAATATTGTAAATGCACAAACAGTAATATCTCCACATTGCAAGGTGGAATTCTGAAATTTTTTGCTTTTTCCTGCTTATCCTAGCATGATAAAGAAGATTCAAAGAGAGTGAGATGCCAGCTCCTTTCATTCAGTCAGTAGCTTCAAACATTTCTGGTATATGAAAAACGTTTTTCAATGGCAAAAATCAATGAATATTGTAAATGCACAAACAGTAATATCTCCACATTGCAAGGTGCAATTCTGAAATTTTTTTGCTTTTTCCTGCTAATCCTAGCATGATAAAGAAGATTCAAAGAGAGTGAGATGCCAGCTCCTTTCATTCAGTCAGTAGCTTCAAACATTTCTGGACGTTTTTCAATGGCAAAATCAATGAATATTGTAAATGCACAAACAGTAATATCTCCACATTGCAAGGTGCAATTCTGAAATTTTTTGCTTTTTCCTGTTAATCCTAGCATGATAAAGAAGATTCAAAGACAGTGAGATGCCAGCTCCTTTCATTCAGTCAGTAGCTTCAAACATTTCTGGTATATGAAAAACATGTTTTTCAATGGCAAAAATCAATGAATATTGTAAATGCACAAACAGTAATATCTCCACATTGCAAGGTGCAATTCTGAAATTTTTTGCTTTTTCCTGCTAATCCTAGCATGATAAAGAAGATTCAAAGAGAGTGAGATGCCAGCTCCTTTCATTCCGTCAGTAGCTTCAAACATTTCTGGTATATGAAAAACATGTTTTTCAATGGCAAAAATCAATGAATATTGTAAATGCACAAACAGTAATATCTCCACATTGCAAGGTGCAATTCTGAAATTTTTTGCTTTTTCCTGCTTATCCTAGCATGATAAAGAAGATTCAAAGAGAGTGAGATGCCAGCTCCTTTCATTCAGTCAGTAGCTTCAAACATTTCTGGACGTTTTTCAATGGCAAAATCAATGAATATTGTAAATGCACAAACAGTAATATCTCCACATTGCAAGGTGCAATTCTGAAATTTTTTGCTTTTTCCTGTTAATCCTAGCATGATAAAGAAGATTCAAAGACAGTGAGATGCCAGCTCCTTTCATTCAGTCAGTAGCTTCAAACATTTCTGGTATATGAAAAACATGTATTTCAATGGCAAAAATCAATGAATATTGTAAATGCACAAACAGTAATATCTCCACATTGCAAGGTGCAATTCTGAAATTTTTTGCTTTTTCCTGCTAATCCTAGCATGATAAAGAAGATTCAAAGAGAGTGAGATGCCAGCTCCTTTCATTCCGTCAGTAGCTTCAAACATTTCTGGTATATGAAAAACATGTTTTTCAATGGCAAAAATCAATGAATATTGTAAATGCACAAACAGTAATATCTCCACATTGCAAGGTGCAATTCTGAAATTTTTTGCCTTTTCCTGCTAATCCTAGCATGATAAAGAAGATTCAAAGAGAGTGAGATGCCAGCTCCTTTCATTCAGTCAGTAGCTTCAAACATTTCTGGACGTTTTTCAATGGCAAAATCAATGAATATTGTAAATGCACAAACAGTAATATCTCCACATTGCAAGGTGCAATTCTGAAATTTTTTGCTTTTTCCTGCTAATCCTAGCATGATAAAGAAGATTCAAAGAGAGTGAGATGCCAGCTAGTTTCATTCAGTCAGTAGCTTCAAACATTTCTGGACGTTTTTCAATGGCAAAAATCAATGAATATTGTAAATGCACAAACAGTAATATCTCCACATTGCAAGGTGCAATTCTGAAATTTTTTGCTTTTTCCTGCTAATCCTAGCATGATAAAGAAGATTCAAAGAGAGTGAGATGCCAGCTAATTTCATTCAGTCAGTAGCTTCAAACATTTCTGGACGTTTTTCAATGGCAAAAATCAATGAATATTGTAAATGCACAAACAGTAATATCTCCACATTGCAAGGTGCAATTCTGAAATTTTTTGCTTTTTCCTGCTAATCCTAGCATGATAAAGAAGATTCAAAGAGAGTGAGATGCCAGCTCCTTTCATTCAGTCAGTAGCTTCAAACATTTCTTGTATATGAAAAACATGTTTTTCAATGGCAAAAATCAATGAATATTGTAAATGCATAAACAGTAATATCTCCACATTGCAAGGTGCAATTCTGAAATTTTTTGCTTTTTCCTGCTAATCCTAGCATGATAAAGAAGATTCAAAGAGAATGAGATACCAGCTCCTTTCATTCAGTCAGTAGCTTCAAACATTTCTGGACGTTTTTCAATGGCAAAAATCAATGAATATTGTAAATGCACAAACAGTAATATCTCCACATTGCAAGGTGCAATTCTGAAATTTTTTGCTTTTTCCTGTTAATCCTAGCATGGTAAAGAAGATTCAAAGAGAGTGAGATGCCAGCTCCTTTCATTCAGTCAGTAGCTTCAAACATTTCTGGACGTTTTTCAATGGCAAAATCAATGAATATTGTAAATGCACAAACAGTAATATCTCCACATTGCAAGGTGCAATTCTGAAATTTTTTGCTTTTTCCTGTTAATCCTAGCATGATAAAGAAGATTCAAAGACAGTGAGATGCCAGCTCCTTTCATTCAGTCAGTAGCTTCAAACATTTCTGGTATATGAAAAACATGTATTTCAATGGCAAAAATCAATGAATATTGTAAATGCACAAACAGTAATATCTCCACATTGCAAGGTGCAATTCTGAAATTTTTTGCTTTTTCCTGCTAATCCTAGCATGATAAAGAAGATTCAAAGAGAGTGAGATGCCAGCTCCTTTCATTCCGTCAGTAGCTTCAAACATTTCTGGTATATGAAAAACATGTTTTTCAATGGCAAAAATCAATGAATATTGTAAATGCACAAACAGTAATATCTCCACATTGCAAGGTGCAATTCTGAAATTTTTTGCTTTTTCCTGCTAATCCTAGCATGATAAAGAAGATTCAAAGAGAGTGAGATGCCAGCTAGTTTCATTCAGTCAGTAGCTTCAAACATTTCTGGACGTTTTTCAATGGCAAAAATCAATGAATATTGTAAATGCACAAACAGTAATATCTCCACATTGCAAGGTGCAATTCTGAAATTTTTTGCTTTTTCCTGCTAATCCTAGCATGATAAAGAAGATTCAAAGAGAGTGAGATGCCAGCTCCTTTCATTCAGTCAGTAGCTTCAAACATTTCTTGTATATGAAAAACATGTTTTTCAATGGCAAAAATCAATGAATATTGTAAATGCACAAACAGTAATATCTCCACATTGCAAGGTGCAATTCTGAAATTTTTTGCTTTTTCCTGCTAATCCTAGCATGATAAAGAAGATTCAAAGAGAGTGAGATACCAGCTCCTTTCATTCAGTCAGTAGCTTCAAACATTTCTGGACGTTTTTCAATGGCAAAAATCAATGAATATTGTAAATGCACAAACAGTAATATCTCCACATTGCAAGGTGCAATTCTGAAATTTTTTGCTTTTTCCTGTTAATCCTAGCATGGTAAAGAAGATTCAAAGAGAGTGAGATGCCAGCTCCTTTCATTCAGTCAGTAGCTTCAAACATTTCTGGACGTTTTTCAATGGCAAAATCAATGAATATTGTAAATGCACAAACAGTAATATCTCCACATTGCAAGGTGCAATTCTGAAATTTTTTGCTTTTTCCTGTTAATCCTAGCATGATAAAGAAGATTCAAAGACAGTGAGATGCCAGCTCCTTTCATTCAGTCAGTAGCTTCAAACATTTCTGGTATATGAAAAACATGTATTTCAATGGCAAAAATCAATGAATATTGTAAATGCACAAACAGTAATATCTCCACATTGCAAGGTGCAATTCTGAAATTTTTTGCTTTTTCCTGCTAATCCTAGCATGATAAAGAAGATTCAAAGAGAGTGAGATGCCAGCTCCTTTCATTCAGTCAGTAGCTTCAAACATTTCTTGTATATGAAAAACATGTTTTTCAATGGCAAAAATCAATGAATATTGTAAATGCACAAACAGTAATATCTCCACATTGCAAGGTGCAATTCTGAAATTTTTTGCTTTTTCCTGCTAATCCTAGCATGATAAAGAAGATTCAAAGAGAGTGAGATACCAGCTCCTTTCATTCAGTCAGTAGCTTCAAACATTTCTGGACGTTTTTCAATGGCAAAAATCAATGAATATTGTAAATGCACAAACAGTAATATCTCCACATTGCAAGGTGCAATTCTGAAATTTTTTGCTTTTTCCTGTTAATCCTAGCATGGTAAAGAAGATTCAAAGAGAGTGAGATGCCAGCTCCTTTCATTCAGTCAGTAGCTTCAAACATTTCTGGACGTTTTTCAATGGCAAAATCAATGAATATTGTAAATGCACAAACAGTAATATCTCCACATTGCAAGGTGCAATTCTGAAATTTTTTGCTTTTTCCTGTTAATCCTAGCATGATAAAGAAGATTCAAAGACAGTGAGATGCCAGCTCCTTTCATTCAGTCAGTAGCTTCAAACATTTCTGGTATATGAAAAACATGTATTTCAATGGCAAAAATCAATGAATATTGTAAATGCACAAACAGTAATATCTCCACATTGCAAGGTGCAATTCTGAAATTTTTTGCTTTTTCCTGCTAATCCTAGCATGATAAAGAAGATTCAAAGAGAGTGAGATGCCAGCTCCTTTCATTCCGTCAGTAGCTTCAAACATTTCTGGTATATGAAAAACATGTTTTTCAATGGCAAAAATCAATGAATATTGTAAATGCACAAACAGTAATATCTCCACATTGCAAGGTGCAATTCTGAAATTTTTTGCCTTTTCCTGCTAATCCTAGCATGATAAAGAAGATTCAAAGAGAGTGAGATGCCAGCTCCTTTCATTCAGTCAGTGGCTTCAAACATTTCTGGACGTTTTTCAATGGCAAAATCAATGAATATTGTAAATGCACAAACAGTAATATCTCCACATTGCAAGGTGCAATTCTGAAATTTTTTGCTTTTTCCTGCTAATCCTAGCATGATAAAGAAGATTCAAAGAGAGTGAGATGCCAGCTAGTTTCATTCAGTCAGTAGCTTCAAACATTTCTGGACGTTTTTCAATAGCAAAAATCAATGAATATTGTAAATGCACAAACAGTAATATCTCCACATTGCAAGGTGCAATTCTGAAATTTTTTGCTTTTTCCTGCTAATCCTAGCATGATAAAGAAGATTCAAAGAGAGTGAGATGCCAGCTCCTTTCATTCAGTCAGTAGCTTCAAACATTTCTTGTATATGAAAAACATGTTTTTCAATGGCAAAAATCAATGAATATTGTAAATGCACAAACAGTAATATCTCCACATTGCAAGGTGCAATTCTGAAATTTTTTGCTTTTTCCTGCTAATCCTAGCATGATAAAGAAGATTCAAAGAGAGTGAGATACCAGCTCCTTTCATTCAGTCAGTAGCTTCAAACATTTCTGGACGTTTTTCAATGGCAAAAATCAATGAATATTGTAAATGCACAAACAGTAATATCTCCACATTGCAAGGTGCAATTCTGAAATTTTTTGCTTTTTCCTGTTAATCCTAGCATGATAAAGAAGATTCAAAGAGAGTGAGATGCCAGCTCCTTTCATTCAAGTCAGTAGCTTCAAACATTTCTGGTATATGAAAAACATGTTTTTCAATGGCAAAAATCAATGAATATTGTAAATGCACAAACAGTAATATCTCCACATTGCAAGGTGCAATTCTGAAATTTTTTGCTTTTTCCTGCTTATCCTAGCATGATAAAGAAGATTCAAAGAGAGTGAGATGCCAGCTCCTTTCATTCAGTCAGTAGCTTCAAACATTTCTGGTATATGAAAAACATGTTTTTCAATGGCAAAAATCAATGAATATTGTAAATGCACAAACAGTAATATCTCCACATTGCAAGGTGCAATTCTGAAATTTTTTTGCTTTTTCCTGCTAATCCTAGCATGATAAAGAAGATTTAAAGAGAGTGAGATGCCAGCTCCTTTCATTCAGTCAGTAGCTTCAAACATTTCTGGACGTTTTTCAATGGCAAAATCAATGAATATTGTAAATGCACAAACAGTAATATCTCCACATTGCAAGGTGCAATTCTGAAATTTTTTGCTTTTTCCTGTTAATCCTAGCATGATAAAGAAGATTCAAAGACAGTGAGATGCCAGCTCCTTTCATTCAGTCAGTAGCTTCAAACATTTCTGGTATATGAAAAACATGTTTTTCAATGGCAAAAATCAATGAATATTGTAAATGCACAAACAGTAATATCTCCACATTGCAAGGTGCAATTCTGAAATTTTTTGCTTTTTCCTGCTAATCCTAGCATGATAAAGAAGATTCAAAGAGAGTGAGATGCCAGCTCCTTTCATTCCGTCAGTAGCTTCAAACATTTCTGGTATATGAAAAACATGTTTTTCAATGGCAAAAATCAATGAATATTGTAAATGCACAAACAGTAATATCTCCACATTGCAAGGTGCAATTCTGAAATTTTTTGCTTTTTCCTGCTAATCCTAGCATGATAAAGAAGATTCAAAGAGAGTGAGATGCCAGCTCCTTTCATTCAGTCAGTAGCTTCAATCATTTCTGGACGTTTTTCAATGGCAAAAATCAATGAATATTGTAAATGCACAAACAGTAATTTCTCCGCATTGCAAGGTGCAATTCTGAAATTTTTTGCTTTTTCCTGCTCCTCTTAGCATGATAAAGAAGATTCAAAGAGAGTGAGATGCCAGATCCTTTCCTTCAGTCAGTAGCTTCAATCATTTCTGGTATATGAATAACATGATGTTTTTCAATGGCAAAAATCAATGAATTTTGTAAATGCACAAACAGTAATTTCTCCGCATTGCAAGGCGCAATTCTGAAATTTTTTGCTTTTTCCTGCTCCTCTTAGCATGATAAAGAAGATTCAAAGAGAGTGAGATGCCAGCTCCTTTCATTCAGTCAGTAGCTTCAATCATTTCTGGACATTTTTCAATGGCAAAAATCAATGAATATTGTAAATGCACAAACAGTAATTTCTCCGCATTGCAAGGTGCAATTCTGAAATTTTTTGCTTTTTCCTGCTCCTCTTAGCATGATAAAGAAGATTCAAAGAGAGTGAGATGCCAGCTCCTTTCATTCAGTCAGTAGCTTCAATCATTTCTGGACGTTTTTCAATGGCAAAAATCAATGAATATTGTAAATGCACAAACAGTAATTTCTCCGCATTGCAAGGTGCAATTCTGAAATTTTTTGCTTTTTCCTGCTCCTCTTAGCATGATAAAGAAGATTCAAAGAGAGTGAGATGCCAGCTCCTTTCATTCAGTCAGTAGCTTCAATCATTTCTGGACGTTTTTCAATGGCAAAAATCAATGAATATTGTAAATGCACAAACAGTAATTTCTCCGCATTGCAAGGTGCAATTCTGAAATTTTTTGCTTTTTCCTGCTCCTCTTAGCATGATAAAGAAGATTCAAAGAGAGTGAGATGCCAGATCCTTTCCTTCAGTCAGTAGCTTCAATCATTTCTGGTATATGAATAACATGATGTTTTTCAATGGCAAAAATCAATGAATTTTGTAAATGCACAAACAGTAATTTCTCCGCATTGCAAGGCGCAATTCTGAAATTTTTTGCTTTTTCCTGCTCCTCTTAGCATGATAAAGAAGATTCAAAGAGAGTGAGATGCCAGCTCCTTTCATTCAGTCAGTAGCTTCAATCATTTCTGGACATTTTTCAATGGCAAAAATCAATGAATATTGTAAATGCACAAACAGTAATTTCTCCGCATTGCAAGGTGCAATTCTGAAATTTTTTGCTTTTTCCTGCTCCTCTTAGCATGATAAAGAAGATTCAAAGAGAGTGAGATGCCAGCTCCTTTCATTCAGTCAGTAGCTTCAATCATTTCTGGACATTTTTCAATGGCAAAAATCAATGAATATTGTAAATGCACAAACAGTAATTTCTCCGCATTGCAAGGTGCAATTCTGAAATTTTTTGCTTTTTCCTGCTCCTCTTAGCATGATAAAGAAGATTCAAAGAGAGTGAGATGCCAGCTCCTTTCATTCAGTCAGTAGCTTCAATCATTTCTGGACGTTTTTCAATGGCAAAAATCAATGAATATTGTAAATGCACAAACAGTAATTTCTCCGCATTGCAAGGTGCAATTCTGAAATTTTTTGCTTTTTCCTGCTCCTCTTAGCATGATAAAGAAGATTCAAAGAGAGTGAGATGCCAGCTCCTTTCATTCAGTCAGTAGCTTCAATCATTTCTGGACGTTTTTCAATGGCAAAAATCAATGAATATTGTAAATGCACAAACAGTAATTTCTCCGCATTGCAAGGTGCAATTCTGAAATTTTTTGCTTTTTCCTGCTCCTCTTAGCATGATAAAGAAGATTCAAAGAGAGTGAGATGCCAGATCCTTTCCTTCAGTCAGTAGCTTCAATCATTTCTGGTATATGAATAACATGATGTTTTTCAATGGCAAAAATCAATGAATTTTGTAAATGCACAAACAGTAATTTCTCCGCATTGCAAGGCGCAATTCTGAAATTTTTTGCTTTTTCCTGCTCCTCTTAGCATGATAAAGAAGATTCAAAGAGAGTGAGATGCCAGCTCCTTTCATTCAGTCAGTAGCTTCAATCATTTCTGGACATTTTTCAATGGCAAAAATCAATGAATATTGTAAATGCACAAACAGTAATTTCTCCGCATTGCAAGGTGCAATTCTGAAATTTTTTGCTTTTTCCTGCTCCTCTTAGCATGATAAAGAAGATTCAAAGAGAGTGAGATGCCAGCTCCTTTCATTCAGTCAGTAGCTTCAATCATTTCTGGACGTTTTTCAATGGCAAAAATCAATGAATATTGTAAATGCACAAACAGTAATTTCTCCGCATTGCAAGGTGCAATTCTGAAATTTTTTGCTTTTTCCTGCTCCTCTTAGCATGATAAAGAAGATTCAAAGAGAGTGAGATGCCAGCTCCTTTCATTCAGTCAGTAGCTTCAATCATTTCTGGACGTTTTTCAATGGCAAAAATCAATGAATATTGTAAATGCACAAACAGTAATTTCTCCACATTGCAATGTGCAATTCTGAAATTTTTTGCTTTTTCCTGCTCCTCTTAGCATGATAAAGAAGATTCAAAGAGAGTGAGATGCCAGCTCCTTTCATTCAGTCAGTAGCTTCAATCATTTCTGGACATTTTTCAATGGCAAAAATCAATGAATATTGTAAATGCACAAACAGTAATTTCTCCGCATTGCAAGGTGCAATTCTGAAATTTTTTGCTTTTTCCTGCTCCTCTTAGCATGATAAAGAAGATTCAAAGAGAGTGAGATGCCAGCTCCTTTCATTCAGTCAGTAGCTTCAATCATTTCTGGACGTTTTTCAATGACAAAAATCAATGAATATTGTAAATGCACAAACAGTAATTTCTCTGCATTGCAAGGTGCAATTCTGAAATTTTTTGCTTTTTCCTGCTCCTCTTAGCATGATAAAGAAGATTCAAAGAGAGTGAGATGCCAGCTCCTTTCATTCAGTCAGTAGCTTCAATCATTTCTGGACGTTTTTCAATGGCAAAAATCATTGAATATTGTAAATGCACAAACAGTAATTTCTCCGCATTGCAAGGTGCAATTCTGAAATTTTTTACTTTTTCCTGCTCCTCTTAGCATGATAAAGAAGATTCAAAGAGAGTGAGATGCCAGCTCCTTTCATTCAGTCAGTAGCTTCAATCATTTCTGGTATATGAATAACATGATGTTTTTCAATCGCAAAAATCAATGAATATTGTAAATGCACAAACAGTAATTTCTCCGCATTGCAAGGTGCAATTCTGAAATTTTTTGCTTTTTCCTGCTCCTCTTAGCATGATAAAGAAGATTCAAAGAGAGTGAGATGCCAGCTCCTTTCATTCAGTCAGTAGCTTCAATCATTTCTGGACGTTTTTCAATGGCAAAAATCAATGAATATTGTAAATGCACAAACAGTAATTTCTCCGCATTGCAAGGTGCAATTCTGAAATTTTTTGCTTTTTCCTGCTCCTCTTAGCATGATAAAGAAGATTCAAAGAGAGTGAGATGCCAGATCCTTTCCTTCAGTCAGTAGCTTCAATCATTTCTGGTATATGAATAACATGATGTTTTTCAATGGCAAAAATCAATGAATTTTGTAAATGCACAAACAGTAATTTCTCCGCATTGCAAGGCGCAATTCTGAAATTTTTTGCTTTTTCCTGCTCCTCTTAGCATGATAAAGAAGATTCAAAGAGAGTGAGATGCCAGCTCCTTTCATTCAGTCAGTAGCTTCAATCATTTCTGGACATTTTTCAATGGCAAAAATCAATGAATATTGTAAATGCACAAACAGTAATTTCTCCGCATTGCAAGGTGCAATTCTGAAATTTTTTGCTTTTTCCTGCTCCTCTTAGCATGATAAAGAAGATTCAAAGAGAGTGAGATGCCAGCTCCTTTCATTCAGTCAGTAGCTTCAATCATTTCTGGACGTTTTTCAATGGCAAAAATCAATGAATATTGTAAATGCACAAACAGTAATTTCTCCGCATTGCAAGGTGCAATTCTGAAATTTTTTGCTTTTTCCTGCTCCTCTTAGCATGATAAAGAAGATTCAAAGAGAGTGAGATGCCAGCTCCTTTCATTCAGTCAGTAGCTTCAATCATTTCTGGACGTTTTTCAATGGCAAAAATCAATGAATATTGTAAATGCACAAACAGTAATTTCTCCGCATTGCAAGGTGCAATTCTGAAATTTTTTGCTTTTTCCTGCTCCTCTTAGCATGATAAAGAAGATTCAAAGAGAGTGAGATGCCAGATCCTTTCCTTCAGTCAGTAGCTTCAATCATTTCTGGTATATGAATAACATGATGTTTTTCAATGGCAAAAATCAATGAATTTTGTAAATGCACAAACAGTAATTTCTCCGCATTGCAAGGCGCAATTCTGAAATTTTTTGCTTTTTCCTGCTCCTCTTAGCATGATAAAGAAGATTCAAAGAGAGTGAGATGCCAGCTCCTTTCATTCAGTCAGTAGCTTCAATCATTTCTGGACATTTTTCAATGGCAAAAATCAATGAATATTGTAAATGCACAAACAGTAATTTCTCCGCATTGCAAGGTGCAATTCTGAAATTTTTTGCTTTTTCCTGCTCCTCTTAGCATGATAAAGAAGATTCAAAGAGAGTGAGATGCCAGCTCCTTTCATTCAGTCAGTAGCTTCAATCATTTCTGGACGTTTTTCAATGGCAAAAATCAATGAATATTGTAAATGCACAAACAGTAATTTCTCCGCATTGCAAGGTGCAATTCTGAAATTTTTTGCTTTTTCCTGCTCCTCTTAGCATGATAAAGAAGATTCAAAGAGAGTGAGATGCCAGCTCCTTTCATTCAGTCAGTAGCTTCAATCATTTCTGGACTTTTTTCAATGGCAAAAATCAATGAATATTGTAAATGCACAAAGAGTAATTTCTCCGCATTGCAAGGTGCAATTCTGAAATTTTTTGCTTTTTCCTGCTCCTCTTAGCATGATAAAGAAGATTCAAAGAGAGTGAGATGCCAGATCCTTTCCATCAGTCAGTAGCTTCAATCATTTCTGGTATATGAATAACATGATGTTTTTCAATGGCAAAAATCAATGAATTTTGTAAATGCACAAACAGTAATTTCTCCGCATTGCAAGGCGCAATTCTGAAATTTTTTGCTTTTTCCTGCTCCTCTTAGCATGATAAAGAAGATTCAAAGAGAGTGAGATGCCAGCTCCTTTCATTCAGTCAGTAGCTTCAATCATTTCTGGACATTTTTCAATGGCAAAAATCAATGAATATTGTAAATGCACAAACAGTAATTTCTCCGCATTGCAAGGTGCAATTCTGAAATTTTTTGCTTTTTCCTGCTCCTCTTAGCATGATAAAGAAGATTCAAAGAGAGTGAGATGCCAGCTCCTTTCATTCAGTCAGTAGCTTCAATCATTTCTGGACGTTTTTCAATGGCAAAAATCAATGAATATTGTAAATGCACAAACAGTAATTTCTCCGCATTGCAAGGTGCAATTCTGAAATTTTTTGCTTTTTCCTGCTCCTCTTAGCATGATAAAGAAGATTCAAAGAGAGTGAGATGCCAGCTCCTTTCATTCAGTCAGTAGCTTCAATCATTTCTGGACGTTTTTCAATGGCAAAAATCAATGAATATTGTAAATGCACAAACAGTAATTTCTCCACATTGCAATGTGCAATTCTGAAATTTTTTGCTTTTTCCTGCTCCTCTTAGCATGATAAAGAAGATTCAAAGAGAGTGAGATGCCAGCTCCTTTCATTCAGTCAGTAGCTTCAATCATTTCTGGACATTTTTCAATGGCAAAAATCAATGAATATTGTAAATGCACAAACAGTAATTTCTCCGCATTGCAAGGTGCAATTCTGAAATTTTTTGCTTTTTCCTGCTCCTCTTAGCATGATAAAGAAGATTCAAAGAGAGTGAGATGCCAGCTCCTTTCATTCAGTCAGTAGCTTCAATCATTTCTGGACGTTTTTCAATGACAAAAATCAATGAATATTGTAAATGCACAAACAGTAATTTCTCTGCATTGCAAGGTGCAATTCTGAAATTTTTTGCTTTTTCCTGCTCCTCTTAGCATGATAAAGAAGATTCAAAGAGAGTGAGATGCCAGCTCCTTTCATTCAGTCAGTAGCTTCAATCATTTCTGGACGTTTTTCAATGGCAAAAATCATTGAATATTGTAAATGCACAAACAGTAATTTCTCCGCATTGCAAGGTGCAATTCTGAAATTTTTTACTTTTTCCTGCTCCTCTTAGCATGATAAAGAAGATTCAAAGAGAGTGAGATGCCAGCTCCTTTCATTCAGTCAGTAGCTTCAATCATTTCTGGTATATGAATAACATGATGTTTTTCAATGGCAAAAATCAATGAATATTGTAAATGCACAAACAGTAATTTCTCCGCATTGCAAGGTGCAATTCTGAAATTTTTTGCTTTTTCCTGCTCCTCTTAGCATGATAAAGAAGATTCAAAGAGAGTGAGATGCCAGCTCCTTTCATTCAGTCAGTAGCTTCAATCATTTCTGGACGTTTTTCAATGGCAAAAATCAATGAATATTGTAAATGCACAAACAGTAATTTCTCCGCATTGCAAGGTGCAATTCTGAAATTTTTTGCTTTTTCCTGCTCCTCTTAGCATGATAAAGAAGATTCAAAGAGAGTGAGATGCCAGATCCTTTCCTTCAGTCAGTAGCTTCAATCATTTCTGGTATATGAATAACATGATGTTTTTCAATGGCAAAAATCAATGAATTTTGTAAATGCACAAACAGTAATTTCTCCGCATTGCAAGGCGCAATTCTGAAATTTTTTGCTTTTTCCTGCTCCTCTTAGCATGATAAAGAAGATTCAAAGAGAGTGAGATGCCAGCTCCTTTCATTCAGTCAGTAGCTTCAATCATTTCTGGACATTTTTCAATGGCAAAAATCAATGAATATTGTAAATGCACAAACAGTAATTTCTCCGCATTGCAAGGCGCAATTCTGAAATTTTTTGCTTTTTCCTGCTCCTCTTAGCATGATAAAGAAGATTCAAAGAGAGTGAGATGCCAGCTCCTTTCATTCAGTCAGTAGCTTCAATCATTTCTGGACGTTTTTCAATGGCAAAAATCAATGAATATTGTAAATGCACAAACAGTAATTTCTCCGCATTGCAAGGTGCAATTCTGAAATTTTTTGCTTTTTCCTGCTCCTCTAAGCATGATAAAGAAGATTCAAAGAGAGTGAGATGCCAGCTCCTTTCATTCAGTCAGTAGCTTCAATCATTTCTGGACGTTTTTCAATGGCAAAAATCAATGAATATTGTAAATGCACAAACAGTAATTTCTCCGCATTGCAAGGTGCAATTCTGAAATTTTTTGCTTTTTCCTGCTCCTCTTAGCATGATAAAGAAGATTCAAAGAGAGTGAGATGCCAGATCCTTTCCTTCAGTCAGTAGCTTCAATCATTTCTGGTATATGAATAACATGATGTTTTTCAATGGCAAAACTCAATGAATTTTGTAAATGCACAAACAGTAATTTCTCCGCATTGCAAGGCGCAATTCTGAAATTTTTTGCTTTTTCCTGCTCCTCTTAGCATGATAAAGAAGATTCAAAGAGAGTGAGATGCCAGCTCCTTTCATTCAGTCAGTAGCTTCAATCATTTCTGGACATTTTTCAATGGCAAAAATCAATGAATATTGTAAATGCACAAACAGTAATTTCTCCGCATTGCAAGGTGCAATTCTGAAATTTTTTGCTTTTTCCTGCTCCTCTTAGCATGATAAAGAAGATTCAAAGAGAGTGAGATGCCAGCTCCTTTCATTCAGTCAGTAGCTTCAATCATTTCTGGACGTTTTTCAATGGCAAAAATCAATGAATATTGTAAATGCACAAACAGTAATTTCTCCGCATTGCAAGGTGCAATTCTGAAATTTTTTGCTTTTTCCTGCTCCTCTTAGCATGATAAAGAAGATTCAAAGAGAGTGAGATGCCAGCTCCTTTCATTCAGTCAGTAGCTTCAATCATTTCTGGACGTTTTTCAATGGCAAAAATCAATGAATATTGTAAATGCACAAACAGTAATTTCTCCGCATTGCAATGTGCAATTCTGAAATTTTTTGCTTTTTCCTGCTCCTCTTAGCATGATAAAGAAGATTCAAAGAGAGTGAGATGCCAGCTCCTTTCATTCAGTCAGTAGCTTCAATCATTTCTGGACATTTTTCAATGGCAAAAATCAATGAATATTGTAAATGCACAAACAGTAATTTCTCCGCATTGCAAGGTGCAATTCTGAAATTTTTTGCTTTTTCCTGCTCCTCTTAGCATGATAAAGAAGATTCAAAGAGATTGAGATGCCAGCTCCTTTCATTCAGTCAGTAGCTTCAATCATTTCTGGACGTTTTTCAATGACAAAAATCAATGAATATTGTAAATGCACAAACAGTAATTTCTCTGCATTGCAAGGTGCAATTCTGAAATTTTTTGCTTTTTCCTGCTCCTCTTAGCATGATAAAGAAGATTCAAAGAGAGTGAGATGCCAGATCCTTTCCTTCAGTCAGTAGCTTCAATCATTTCTGGTATATGAATAACATGATGTTTTTCAATGGCAAAAATCAATGAATTTTGTAAATGCACAAACAGTAATTTCTCCGCATTGCAAGGCGCAATTCTGAAATTTTTTGCTTTTTCCTGCTCCTCTTAGCATGATAAAGAAGATTCAAAGAGAGTGAGATGCCAGCTCCTTTCATTCAGTCAGTAGCTTCAATCATTTCTGGACATTTTTCAATGGCAAAAATCAATGAATATTGTAAATGCACAAACAGTAATTTCTCCGCATTGCAAGGTGCAATTCTGAAATTTTTTGCTTTTTCCTGCTCCTCTTAGCATGATAAAGAAGATTCAAAGAGAGTGAGATGCCAGCTCCTTTCATTCAGTCAGTAGCTTCAATCATTTCTGGACGTTTTTCAATGGCAAAAATCAATGAATATTGTAAATGCACAAACAGTAATTTCTCCGCATTGCAAGGTGCAATTCTGAAATTTTTTGCTTTTTCCTGCTCCTCTTAGCATGATAAAGAAGATTCAAAGAGAGTGAGATGCCAGCTCCTTTCATTCAGTCAGTAGCTTCAATCATTTCTGGACGTTTTTCAATGGCAAAAATCAATGAATATTGTAAATGCACAAACAGTAATTTCTCCGCATTGCAAGGTGCAATTCTGAAATTTTTTGCTTTTTCCTGCTCCTCTTAGCATGATAAAGAAGATTCAAAGAGAGTGAGATGCCAGATCCTTTCCTTCAGTCAGTAGCTTCAATCATTTCTGGTATATGAATAACATGATGTTTTTCAATGGCAAAAATCAATGAATTTTGTAAATGCACAAACAGTAATTTCTCCGCATTGCAAGGCGCAATTCTGAAATTTTTTGCTTTTTCCTGCTCCTCTTAGCATGATAAAGAAGATTCAAAGAGAGTGAGATGCCAGCTCCTTTCATTCAGTCAGTAGCTTCAATCATTTCTGGACATTTTTCAATGGCAAAAATCAATGAATATTGTAAATGCACAAACAGTAATTTCTCCGCATTGCAAGGCGCAATTCTGAAATTTTTTGCTTTTTCCTGCTCCTCTTAGCATGATAAAGAAGATTCAAAGAGAGTGAGATGCCAGCTCCTTTCATTCAGTCAGTAGCTTCAATCATTTCTGGACGTTTTTCAATGGCAAAAATCAATGAATATTGTAAATGCACAAACAGTAATTTCTCCGCATTGCAAGGTGCAATTCTGAAATTTTTTGCTTTTTCCTGCTCCTCTTAACATGATAAAGAAGATTCAAAGAGAGTGAGATGCCAGCTCCTTTCATTCAGTCAGTAGCTTCAATCATTTCTGGACGTTTTTCAATGGCAAAAATCAATGAATATTGTAAATGCACAAACAGTAATTTCTCCGCATTGCAATGTGCAATTCTGAAATTTTTTGCTTTTTCCTGCTCCTCTTAGCATGATAAAGAAGATTCAAAGAGAGTGAGATGCCAGCTCCTTTCATTCAGTCAGTAGCTTCAAACATTTCTGGTACATGAATAACATGATGTTTTTCAATGGCAAAAATCAATGAATATTGTAAATGCACAAACAGTAATTTCTCCGCATTGCAAGGTGCAATTCTGAAATTTTTTGCTTTTTCCTGCTCCTCTTAGCATGATAAAGAAGATTCAAAGAGAGTGAGATGCCAGCTCCTTTCGTTCAGTCAGTAGCTTCAATCATTTCTGGACGTTTTTCAATGGCAAAAATCATTGAATATTATAAATGCACAAACAGTAATTTCTCCGCATTGCAAGGTGCAATTCTGAAATTTTTTACTTTTTCCTGCTCCTCTTAGCATGATAAAGAAGATTCAAAGAGAGTGAGATGCCAGCTCCTTTCATTCAGTCAGTAGCTTCAATCATTTCTGGTATATGAATAACATGATGTTTTTCAATGGCAAAAATCAATGAATATTGTAAATGCACAAACAGTAATTTCTCCGCATTGCAAGGTGCAATTCTGAAATTTTTTGCTTTTTCCTGCTCCTCTTAGCATGATAAAGAAGATTCAAAGAGAGTGAGATGCCAGCTCCTTTCATTCAGTCAGTAGCTTCAATCATTTCTGGACGTTTTTCAATGGCAAAAATCAATGAATATTGTAAATGCACAAACAGTAATTTCTCCGCATTGCAAGGTGCAATTCTGAAATTTTTTGCTTTTTCCTGCTCCTCTTAGCATGATAAACAAGATTCAAAGAGAGTGAGATGCCAGCTCATTTCATTCAGTCAGTAGCTTCAATCATTTCTGGACGTTTTTCAATGGCAAAAATCATTGAATATTGTAAATGCACAAACAGTAATTTCTCCGCATTGCAAGGTGCAATTCTGAAATTTTTTACTTTTTCCTGCTCCTCTTAGCATGATAAAGAAGATTCAAAGAGAGTGAGATGCCAGCTCCTTTCATTCAGTCAGTAGCTTCAATCATTTCTGGTATATGAATAACATGATGTTTTTCAATCGCAAAAATCAATGAATATTGTAAATGCACAAACAGTAATTTCTCCGCATTGCAAGGTGCAATTCTGAAATTTTTTGCTTTTTCCTGCTCCTCTTAGCATGATAAAGAAGATTCAAAGAGAGTGAGATGCCAGCTCCTTTCATTCAGTCAGTAGCTTCAATCATTTCTGGACGTTTTTCAATGGCAAAAATCAATGAATATTGTAAATGCACAAACAGTAATTTCTCCGCATTGCAAGGTGCAATTCTGAAATTTTTTGCTTTTTCCTGCTCCTCTAAGCATGATAAAGAAGATTCAAAGAGAGTGAGATGCCAGATCCTTTCCTTCAGTCAGTAGCTTCAATCATTTCTGGTATATGAATAACATGATGTTTTTCAATGGCAAAAATCAATGAATTTTGTAAATGCACAAACAGTAATTTCTCCGCATTGCAAGGCGCAATTCTGAAATTTTTTGCTTTTTCCTGCTCCTCTTAGCATGATAAAGAAGATTCAAAGAGAGTGAGATGCCAGCTCCTTTCATTCAGTCAGTAGCTTCAATCATTTCTGGACATTTTTCAATGGCAAAAATCAATGAATATTGTAAATGCACAAACAGTAATTTCTCCGCATTGCAAGGTGCAATTCTGAAATTTTTTGCTTTTTCCTGCTCCTCTTAGCATGATAAAGAAGATTCAAAGAGAGTGAGATGCCAGCTCCTTTCATTCAGTCAGTAGCTTCAATCATTTCTGGACGTTTTTCAATGGCAAAAATCAATGAATATTGTAAATGCACAAACAGTAATTTCTCCGCATTGCAAGGTGCAATTCTGAAATTTTTTGCTTTTTCCTGCTCCTCTTAGCATGATAAAGAAGATTCAAAGAGAGTGAGATGCCAGCTCCTTTCATTCAGTCAGTACCTTCAATCATTTCTGGACGTTTTTCAATGGCAAAAATCAATGAATATTGTAAATGCACAAACAGTAATTTCTCCGCATTGCAAGGTGCAATTCTGAAATTTTTTGCTTTTTCCTGCTCCTCTTAGCATGATAAAGAAGATTCAAAGAGAGTGAGATGCCAGCTCCTTTCATTCAGTCAGTAGCTTCAATCATTTCTGGACGTTTTTCAATGGCAAAAATCAATGAATATTGTAAATGCACAAACTGTAATTTCTCCGCATTGCAAGGTGCAATTCTGAAATTTTTTGCTTTTTCCTGCTCCTCTTAGCATGATAAAGAAGATTCAAAGAGAGTGAGATGCCAGCTCCTTTCATTCAGTCAGTAGCTTCAATCATTTCTGGTATATGAATAACATGATGTTTTTCAATAGCAAAAATCAATGAATATTGTAAATGCACAAACAGTAATTTCTCTGCATTGCAAGGTGCAATTCTGAAATTTTTTGCTTTTTCCTGCTCCTCTTAGCATGATAAAGAAGATTCAAAGAGAGTGAGATGCCAGCTCCTTTCATTCAGTCAGTAGCTTCAATCATTTCTGGACGTTTTTCAATGGCAAAAATCAATGAATATTGTAAATGCACAAACAGTAATTTCTCCGCATTGCAAGGTGCAATTCTGAAATTTTTTGCTTTTTCCTGCTCCTCTAAGCATGATAAAGAAGATTCAAAGAGAGTGAGATGCCAGATTCTTTCCTTCAGTCAGTAGCTTCAATCATTTCTGGTATATGAATAACATGATGTTTTTCAATGGCAAAAATCAATGAATTTTGTAAATGCACAAACAGTAATTTCTCCGCATTGCAAGGCGCAATTCTGAAATTTTTTGCTTTTTCCTGCTCCTCTTAGCATGATAAAGAAGATTCAAAGAGAGTGAGATGCCAGCTCCTTTCATTCAGTCAGTAGCTTCAATCATTTCTGGACATTTTTCAATGGCAAAAATCAATGAATATTGTAAATGCACAAACAGTAATTTCTCCGCATTGCAAGGTGCAATTCTGAAATTTTTTGCTTTTTCCTGCTCCTCTTAGCATGATAAAGAAGATTCAAAGAGAGTGAGATGCCAGCTCCTTTCATTCAGTCAGTAGCTTCAATCATTTCTGGACGTTTTTCAATGGCAAAAATCAATGAATATTGTAAATGCACAAACAGTAATTTCTCCGCATTGCAAGGTGCAATTCTGAAATTTTTTGCTTTTTCCTGCTCCTCTTAGCATGATAAAGAAGATTCAAAGAGAGTGAGATGCCAGCTCCTTTCATTCAGTCAGTAGCTTCAATCATTTCTGGTATATGAATAACATGATGTTTTTCAATCGCAAAAATCAATGAATATTGTAAATGCACAAACAGTAATTTCTCCGCATTGCAAGGTGCAATTCTGAAATTTTTTGCTTTTTCCTGCTCCTCTTAGCATGATAAAGAAGATTCAAAGAGAGTGAGATGCCAGCTCCTTTCCTTCAGTCAGTAGCTTCAATCATTTCTGGTATATGAATAACATGATGTTTTTCAATGGCAAAAATCAATGAATTTTGTAAATGCACAAACAGTAATTTCTCCGCATTGCAAGGCGCAATTCTGAAATTTTTTGCTTTTTCCTGCTCCTCTTAGCATGATAAAGAAGATTCAAAGAGAGTGAGATGCCAGCTCCTTTCATTCAGTCAGTAGCTTCAATCATTTCTGGACATTTTTCAGTGGCAAAAATCAATGAATATTGTAAATGCACAAACAGTAATTTCTCCGCATTGCAAGGTGCAATTCTGAAATTTTTTGCTTTTTCCTGCTCCTCTTAGCATGATAAAGAAGATTCAAAGAGAGTGAGATGCCAGCTCCTTTCATTCAGTCAGTAGCTACAATCATTTCTGGACGTTTTTCAATGGCAAAAATCAATGAATATTGTAAATGCACAAACAGTAATTTCTCCGCATTGCAAGGTGCAATTCTGAAATTTTTTGCTTTTTCCTGCTCCTCTTAGCATGATAAAGAAGATTCAAAGAGAGTGAGGTGCCAGCTCCTTTCATTCAGTCAGGAGCTTCAAACATTTCTGGTATATGAATAACATGTTTTTCAATGGCAAAAATCAATGAATATTGTAAATGCACAAACAGTAATTTCTCCGCATTGCAAGGTGCAATTCTGAAATTTTTTGCTTTTTCCTGCTCCTCTTAGCATGATAAAGAAGATTCAAAGAGAGTGAGATGCCAGCTCCTTTCATTCAGTCAGTAGCTTCAATCATTTCTGGACGTTTTTCAATGGCAAAAATCAATGAATATTGTAAATGCACAAACTGTAATTTCTCCGCATTGCAAGGTGCAATTCTGAAATTTTTTGCTTTTTCCTGCTCCTCTTAGCATGATAAAGAAGATTCAAAGAGAGTGAGATGCCAGCTCCTTTCATTCAGTCAGTAGCTTCAATCATTTCTGGACGTTTTTCAATGGCAAAAATCAACGAATATTGTAAATGCACAAACAGTAATTTCTCCGCATTGCAAGGTGCAATTCTGAAATTTTTTGCTTTTTCCTGCTCCTCTTAGCATGATAAAGAAGATTCAAAGAGAGTGAGATGCCAGCTTCTTTCATTCAGTCAGTAGCTTCAATCATTTCTGGACGTTTTTCAATGGCAAAAATCAATGAATATTGTAAATGCACAAACTGTAATTTCTCCGCATTGCAAGGTGCAATTCTGAAATTTTTTGCTTTTTCCTGCTCCTCTTAGCATGATAAAGAAGATTCAAAGAGAGTGAGATGCCAGCTCCTTTCCTTCAGTCAGTAGCTTCAATCATTTCTGGTATATGAATAACATGATGTTTTTCAATGGCAAAAATCAATGAATTTTGTAAATGCACAAACAGTAATTTCTCCGCATTGCAAGGCGCAATTCTGAAATTTTTTGCTTTTTCCTGCTCCTCTTAGCATGATAAAGAAGATTCAAAGAGAGTGAGATGCCAGCTCCTTTCATTCAGTCAGTAGCTTCAATCATTTCTGGACATTTTTCAATGGCAAAAATCAATGAATATTGTAAATGCACAAACAGTAATTTCTCCGCATTGCAAGGTGCAATTCTGAAATTTTTTGCTTTTTCCTGCTCCTCTTAGCATGATAAAGAAGATTCAAAGAGAGTGAGATGCCAGCTCCTTTCATTCAGTCAGTAGCTTCAATCATTTCTGGACGTTTTTCAATGGCAAAAATCAATGAATATTGTAAATGCACAAACAGTAATTTCTCCGCATTGCAAGGTGCAATTCTGAAATTTTTTGCTTTTTCCTGCTCCTCTTAGCATGATAAAGAAGATTCAAAGAGAGTGAGGTGCCAGCTCCTTTCATTCAGTCAGGAGCTTCAAACATTTCTGGTATATGAATAACATGTTTTTCAATGGCAAAAATCAATGAATATTGTAAATGTACAAACAGTAAATTCTCCGCATTGCAAGGTGCAATTCTGAAATTTTTTGCTTTTTCCTGCTCCTCTTAGCATGATAAAGAAGATTCAAAGAGAGTGAGATGCCAGCTCCTTTCATTCAGTCAGTAGCTTCAATCATTTCTGGACGTTTTTCAAAGGCAAAAATCAATGAATATTGTAAATGCACAAACTGTAATTTCTCCGCATTGCAAGGTGCAATTCTGAAATTTTTTGCTTTTTCCTGCTCCTCTTAGCATGATAAAGAAGATTCAAAGAGAGTGAGATGCCAGCTCCTTTCATTCAGTCAGTAGCTTCAATCATTTCTGGACGTTTTTCAATGGCAAAAATCAACGAATATTGTAAATGCACAAACAGTAATTTCTCCGCATTGCAAGGTGCAATTCTGAAATTTTTTGCTTTTTCCTGCTCCTCTTAGCATGATAAAGAAGATTCAAAGAGAGTGAGATGCCAGCTCCTTTCATTCAGTCAGTAGCTTCAATCATTTCTGGACGTTTTTCAATGGCAAAAATCAATGAATATTGTAAATGCACAAACTGTAATTTCTCCGCATTGCAAGGTGCAATTCTGAAATTTTTTGCTTTTTCCTGCTCCACTTAGCATGATAAAGAAGATTCAAAGAGAGTGAGATGCCAGCTCCTTTCATTCAGTCAGTAGCTTCAATCATTTCTGGACGTTTTTCAATGGCAAAAATCAATGAATATTGTAAATGCACAAACAGTAATTTCTCCGCATTGCAAGTTGCAATTCTGAAATTTTTTGCTTTTTCCTGCTCCTCTTAGCATGATAAAGAAGATTCAAAGAGAGTGAGATGCCAGCTCCTTTCATTCAGTCAGTACCTTCAATCATTTCTGGACGTTTTTCAATGGCAAAAATCAATGAATATTGTAAATGCACAAACAGTAATTTCTCCGCATTGCAAGGTGCAATTCTGAAATTTTTTGCTTTTTCCTGCTCCTCTTAGCATGATAAAGAAGATTCAAAGAGAGTGAGATGCCAGCTCCTTTCATTCAGTCAGTAGCTTCAAACATTTCTGGTATATGAATAACATGATGTTTTTCAATGGCAAAAATCAATGAATATTGTAAATGCACAAACAGTAATTTCTCCGCATTGCAAGGTGCAAGTCTGAAATTTTTTGCTTTTTTCTGCTCCTCTTAGCATGATAAAGAAGATTCAAAGAGAGTGAGATGCCAGCTCCTTTCATTCAGTCAGTAGCTTCAAACATTTCTGGTATATGAATAACATGATGTTTTTCAATGGCAAAAATCAATGAATATTGTAAATGCACAAACAGTAATTTCTCCGCATTGCAAGGTGCAAGTCTGAAATTTTTTGCTTTTTCCTGCTCCTCTTAGCATGATAAAGAAGATTCAAAGAGAGTGAGATGCCAGCTACTTTCATTCAGTCAGTAGCTTCAATCATTTCTGGACGTTTTTCAATGGTAAAAATCAATGAATATTGTAAATGCACAAACAGTAATTTCTCCACATTGCAAGGTGCAATTCTGAAATTTTTTGCTTTTTCATGCTCCTCTTAGCATGATAAAGAAGATTCAAAGAGATTGAGATGCCAGCTCCTTTCATTCAGTCAGTAGCTTCAAACATTTCTGGTATATGAATAACATTATGTTTTTCAATGGCAAAAATCAATGAATATTGTAAATGCACAAACAGTAATTTCTCCGCATTGCAAGGTGCAATTCTGAAATTTTTTGCTTTTTCCTGCTCCTCTTAGCATGATAAAGAAGATTCAAAGAGAGTGAGATGCCAGCTCCTTTCATTTAGTCAGTAGCTTCAAACATTTCTGGTATATGAATAACATGATGTTTTTCAATGGCAAAAATCAATGAATATTGAAAATGCACAAACAGTAATTTCTCCGCATTGCAAGGTGCAATTCTGAAATTTTTTGCTTTTTCCTGCTCCTCTTAGCATGATAAAGAAGATTCAAAGAGAGTGAGATGCCAGCTCCTTTCATTCAGTCAGTAGCTTCAATCATTTCTGGACGTTTTTCAATGGCAAAAATCAACGAATATTGTAAATGCACAAACAGTAATTTCTCCGCATTGCAAGGTGCAATTCTGAAATTTTTTGCTTTTTCCTGCTCCTCTTAGCATGATAAAGAAGATTCAAAGAGAGTGAGATGCCAGCTCCTTTCATTCAGTCAGTAGCTTCAATCATTTCTGGACGTTTTTCAATGGCAAAAATCAATGAATATTGTAAATGCACAAACTGTAATTTCTCCGCATTGCAAGGTGCAATTCTGAAATTTTTTGCTTTTTCCTGCTCCTCTTAGCATGATAAAGAAGATTCAAAGAGAGTGAGATGCCAGCTCCTTTCATTCAGTCAGTAGCTTCAATAATTTCTGGACGTTTTTCAATGGCAAAAATCAATGAATATTGTAAATGCACAAACAGTAAATTCTCCGCATTGCAAGGTGCAATTCTGAAATTTTTTGCTTTTTCCTGCTCCTCTTAGCATGATAAAGAAGATTCAAAGAGAGTGAGATGCCAGCTCCTTTCCTTCAGTCAGTAGCTTCAATCATTTCTGGTATATGAATAACATGATGTTTTTCAATGGCAAAAATCAATGAATTTTGTAAATGCACAAACAGTAATTTCTCCGCATTGCAAGGCGCAATTCTGAAATTTTTTGCTTTTTCCTGCTCCTCTTAGCATGATAAAGAAGATTCAAAGAGAGTGAGATGCCAGCTCCTTTCATTCAGTCAGTAGCTTCAATCATTTCTGGACATTTTTCAATGGCAAAAATCAATGAATATTGTAAATGCACAAACAGTAATTTCTCCGCATTGCAAGGTGCAATTCTGAAATTTTTTGCTTTTTCCTGCTCCTCTTAGCATGATAAAGAAGATTCAAAGAGAGTGAGATGCCAGCTCCTTTCATTCAGTCAGTAGCTTCAATCATTTCTGGACGTTTTTCAATGGCAAAAATCAATGAATATTGTAAATGCACAAACAGTAATTTCTCCGCATTGCAAGGTGCAATTCTGAAATTTTTTGCTTTTTCCTGCTCCTCTTAGCATGATAAAGAAGATTCAAAGAGAGTGAGGTGCCAGCTCCTTTCATTCAGTCAGGAGCTTCAAACATTTCTGGTATATGAATAACATGTTTTTCAATGGCAAAAATCAATGAATATTGTAAATGCACAAACAGTAAATTCTCCGCATTGCAAGGTGCAATTCTGAAATTTTTTGCTTTTTCCTGCTCCTCTTAGCATGATAAAGAAGATTCAAAGAGAGTGAGATGCCAGCTCCTTTCATTCAGTCAGTAGCTTCAATCATTTCTGGACGTTTTTCAATGGCAAAAATCAATGAATATTGTAAATGCACAAACTGTAATTTCTCCGCATTGCAAGGTGCAATTCTGAAATTTTTTGCTTTTTCCTGCTCCTCTTAGCATGATAAAGAAGATTCAAAGAGAGTGAGATGCCAGCTCCTTTCATTCAGTCAGTAGCTTCAATCATTTCTGGACGTTTTTCAATGGCAAAAATCAACGAATATTGTAAATGCACAAACAGTAATTTCTCCGCATTGCAAGGTGCAATTCTGAAATTTTTTGCTTTTTCCTGCTCCTCTTAGCATGATAAAGAAGATTCAAAGAGAGTGAGATGCCAGCTCCTTTCATTCAGTCAGTAGCTTCAATCATTTCTGGACGTTTTTCAATGGCAAAAATCAATGAATATTGTAAATGCACAAACTGTAATTTCTCCGCATTGCAAGGTGCAATTCTGAAATTTTTTGCTTTTTCCTGCTCCGCTTAGCATGATAAAGAAGATTCAAAGAGAGTGAGATGCCAGCTCCTTTCATTCAGTCAGTAGCTTCAATCATTTCTGGACGTTTTTCAATGGCAAAAATCAATGAATATTGTAAATGCACAAACAGTAATTTCTCCGCATTGCAAGTTGCAATTCTGAAATTTTTTGCTTTTTCCTGCTCCTCTTAGCATGATAAAGAAGATTCAAAGAGAGTGAGATGCCAGCTCCTTTCATTCAGTCAGTACCTTCAATCATTTCTGGACGTTTTTCAATGGCAAAAATCAATGAATATTGTAAATGCACAAACAGTAATTTCTCCGCATTGCAAGGTGCAATTCTGAAATTTTTTGCTTTTTCCTGCTCCTCTTAGCATGATAAAGAAGATTCAAAGAGAGTGAGATGCCAGCTCCTTTCATTCAGTCAGTAGCTTCAAACATTTCTGGTATATGAATAACATGATGTTTTTCAATGGCAAAAATCAATGAATATTGTAAATGCACAAACAGTAATTTCTCCGCATTGCAAGGTGCAAGTCTGAAATTTTTTGCTTTTTTCTGCTCCTCTTAGCATGATAAAGAAGATTCAAAGAGAGTGAGATGCCAGCTCCTTTCATTCAGTCAGTAGCTTCAAACATTTCTGGTATATGAATAACATGATGTTTTTCAATGGCAAAAATCAATGAATATTGTAAATGCACAAACAGTAATTTCTCCGCATTGCAAGGTGCAAGTCTGAAATTTTTTGCTTTTTCCTGCTCCTCTTAGCATGATAAAGAAGATTCAAAGAGAGTGAGATGCCAGCTACTTTCATTCAGTCAGTAGCTTCAATCATTTCTGGACGTTTTTCAATGGTAAAAATCAATGAATATTGTAAATGCACAAACAGTAATTCCTCGACATTGCAAGGTGCAATTCTGAAATTTTTTGCTTTTTCATGCTCCTCTTAGCATGATAAAGAAGATTCAAAGAGATTGAGATGCCAGCTCCTTTCATTCAGTCAGTAGCTTCAAACATTTCTGGTATATGAATAACATTATGTTTTTCAATGGCAAAAATCAATGAATATTGTAAATGCACAAACAGTAATTTCTCCGCATTGCAAGGTGCAATTCTTAAATTTTTTGCTTTTTCCTGCTCCTCTTAGCATGATAAAGAAGATTCAAAGAGAGTGAGATGCCAGCTCCTTTCATTCAGTCAGTAGCTTCAAACATTTCTGGTATATGAATAACATGATGTTTTTCAATGGCAAAAATCAATGAATATTGTAAATGCACAAACAGTAATTTCTCCGCATTGCAAGGTGCAATTCTGAAATTTTTTGCTTCTTCCTGCTCCTCTTAGCATGATAAAGAAGATTCAAAGAGAGTGAGATGCCAGCTCCTTTCATTCAGTCAGTAGCTTCAATCATTTCTGGACGTTTTTCAATGGCAAAAATCAACGAATATTGTAAATGCACAAACAGTAATTTCTCCGCATTGCAAGGTGCAATTCTGAAATTTTTTGCTTTTTCCTGCTCCTCTTAGCATGATAAAGAAGATTCAAAGAGAGTGAGATGCCAGCTCCTTTCATTCAGTCAGTAGCTTCAATCATTTCTGGACGTTTTTCAATGGCAAAAATCAATGAATATTGTAAATGCACAAACTGTAATTTCTCCGCATTGCAAGGTGCAATTCTGAAATTTTTTGCTTTTTCCTGCTCCTCTTAGCATGATAAAGAAGATTCAAAGAGAGTGAGATGCCAGCTCCTTTCATTCAGTCAGTAGCTTCAATAATTTCTGGACGTTTTTCAATGGCAAAAATCAATGAATATTGTAAATGCACAAACAGTAAATTCTCCGCATTGCAAGGTGCAATTCTGAAATTTTTTGCTTTTTCCTGCTCCTCTTAGCATGATAAAGAAGATTCAAAGAGAGTGAGATGCCAGCTCCTTTCCTTCAGTCAGTAGCTTCAATCATTTCTGGTATATGAATAACATGATGTTTTTCAATGGCAAAAATCAATGAATTTTGTAAATGCACAAACAGTAATTTCTCCGCATTGCAAGGCGCAATTCTGAAATTTTTTGCTTTTTCCTGCTCCTCTTAGCATGATAAAGAAGATTCAAAGAGAGTGAGATGCCAGCTCCTTTCATTCAGTCAGTAGCTTCAATCATTTCTGGACATTTTTCAATGGCAAAAATCAATGAATATTGTAAATGCACAAACAGTAATTTCTCCGCATTGCAAGGTGCAATTCTGAAATTTTTTGCTTTTTCCTGCTCCTCTTAGCATGATAAAGAAGATTCAAAGAGAGTGAGATGCCAGCTCCTTTCATTCAGTCAGTAGCTTCAATCATTTCTGGACGTTTTTCAATGGCAAAAATCAATGAATATTGTAAATGCACAAACAGTAATTTCTCCGCATTGCAAGGTGCAATTCTGAAATTTTTTGCTTTTTCCTGCTCCTCTTAGCATGATAAAGAAGATTCAAAGAGAGTGAGGTGCCAGCTCCTTTCATTCAGTCAGGAGCTTCAAACATTTCTGGTATATGAATAACATGTTTTTCAATGGCAAAAATCAATGAATATTGTAAATGCACAAACAGTAAATTCTCCGCATTGCAAGGTGCAATTCTGAAATTTTTTGCTTTTTCCTGCTCCTCTTAGCATGATAAAGAAGATTCAAAGAGAGTGAGATGCCAGCTCCTTTCATTCAGTCAGTAGCTTCAATCATTTCTGGACGTTTTTCAATGGCAAAAATCAATGAATATTGTAAATGCACAAACTGTAATTTCTCCGCATTGCAAGGTGCAATTCTGAAATTTTTTGCTTTTTCCTGCTCCTCTTAGCATGATAAAGAAGATTCAAAGAGAGTGAGATGCCAGCTCCTTTCATTCAGTCAGTAGCTTCAATCATTTCTGGACGTTTTTCAATGGCAAAAATCAACGAATATTGTAAATGCACAAACAGTAATTTCTCCGCATTGCAAGGTGCAATTCTGAAATTTTTTGCTTTTTCCTGCTCCTCTTAGCATGATAAAGAAGATTCAAAGAGAGTGAGATGCCAGCTCCTTTCATTCAGTCAGTAGCTTCAATCATTTCTGGACGTTTTTCAATGGCAAAAATCAATGAATATTGTAAATGCACAAACTGTAATTTCTCCGCATTGCAAGGTGCAATTCTGAAATTTTTTGCTTTTTCCTGCTCCACTTAGCATGATAAAGAATATTCAAAGAGAGTGAGATGCCAGCTCCTTTCATTCAGTCAGTAGCTTCAATCATTTCTGGACGTTTTTCAATGGCAAAAATCAATGAATATTGTAAATGCACAAACAGTAATTTCTCCGCATTGCAAGTTGCAATTCTGAAATTTTTTGCTTTTTCCTGCTCCTCTTAGCATGATAAAGAAGATTCAAAGAGAGTGAGATGCCAGCTCCTTTCATTCAGTCAGTACCTTCAATCATTTCTGGACGTTTTTCAATGGCAAAAATCAATGAATATTGTAAATGCACAAACAGTAATTTCTCCGCATTGCAAGGTGCAATTCTGAAATTTTTTGCTTTTTCCTGCTCCTCTTAGCATGATAAAGAAGATTCAAAGAGAGTGAGATGCCATCTCCTTTCATTCAGTCAGTAGCTTCAAACATTTCTGGTATATGAATAACATGATGTTTTTCAATGGCAAAAATCAATGAATATTGTAAATGCACAAACAGTAATTTCTCCGCATTGCAAGGTGCAAGTCTGAAATTTTTTGCTTTTTTCTGCTCCTCTTAGCATGATAAAGAAGATTCAAAGAGAGTGAGATGCCAGCTCCTTTCATTCAGTCAGTAGCTTCAAACATTTCTGGTATATGAATAACATGATGTTTTTCAATGGCAAAAATTAATGAATATTGTAAATGCACAAACAGTAATTTCTCCGCATTGCAAGGTGCAAGTCTGAAATTTTTTGCTTTTTCCTGCTCCTCTTAGCATGATAAAGAAGATTCAAAGAGAGTGAGATGCCAGCTACTTTCATTCAGTCAGTAGCTTCAATCATTTCTGGACGTTTTTCAATGGTAAAAATCAATGAATATTGTAAATGCACAAACAGTAATTTCTCCACATTGCAAGGTGCAATTCTGAAATTTTTTGCTTTTTCCTGCTCCTCTTAGCATGATAAAGAAGATTCAAAGAGAGTGAGATGCCAGCTCCTTTCATTCAGTCAGTAGCTTCAAACATTTCTGGTATATGAATAACATGATGTTTTTCAATGGCAAAAATCAATGAATATTGTAAATGCACAAACAGTAATTTCTCCGCATTGCAAGGTGCAATTCTGAAATTTTTTGCTTTTTCCTGCTCCTCTTAGCATGATAAAGAAGATTCAAAGAGAGTGAGATGCCAGCTCCTTTCATTCAGTCAGTAGCTTCAATCATTTCTGGATGTTTTTCAATGGCAAAAATCAATGAATATTGTAAATGCACAAACAGTAATTTCTCCGCATTGCAAGGTGCAATTCTGAAATTTTTTGCTTTTTCCTGCTCCTCTTAGCATGATAAAGAAGATTCAAAGAGAGTGAGATGCCAGCTCCTTTCATTCAGTCAGTAGCTTCAATCATTTCTGGTATATGAATAACATGATGTTTTTCAATGGCAAAAATCAATGAATTTTGTAAATGCACAAACAGTAATTTCTCCGCATTGCAAGGCGCAATTCTGAAATTTTTTGCTTTTTCCTGCTCCTCTTAGCATGATAAAGAAGATTCAAAGAGAGTGAGATGCCAGCTCCTTTCATTCAGTCAGTAGCTTCAATCATTTCTGGACATTTTTCAATGGCAAAAATCAATGAATATTGTAAATGCACAAACATTAATTTCTCCGCATTGCAAGGTGCAATTCTGAAATTTTTTGCTTTTTCCTGCTCCTCTTAGCATGATAAAGAAGATTCAAAGAGAGTGAGATGCCAGCTCCTTTCATTCAGTCAGTAGCTTCAATCATTTCTGGACGTTTTTCAATGGCAAAAATCAATGAATATTGTAAATGCACAAACAGTAATTTCTCCGCATTGCAAGGTGCAATTCTGAAATTTTTTGCTTTTTCCTGCTCCTCTTAGCATGATAAAGAAGATTCAAAGAGAGTGAGGTGCCAGCTCCTTTCATTCAGTCAGGAGCTTCAAACATTTCTGGTATATGAATAACATGTTTTTCAATGGCAAAAATCAATGAATATTGTAAATGCACAAACAGTAAATTCTCCGCATTGCAAAGTGCAATTCTGAAATTTTTTGCTTTTTCCTGCTCCTCTTAGCATGATAAAGAAGATTCAAAGAGAGTGAGATGCCAGCTCCTTTCATTCAGTCAGTAGCTTCAATCATTTCTGGACGTTTTTCAATGGCAAAAATCAATGAATATTGTAAATGCACAAACTGTAATTTCTCCGCATTGCAAGGTGCAATTCTGAAATATTTTGCTTTTTCCTGCTCCTCTTAGCATGATAAAGAAGATTCAAATAGAGTGAGATGCCAGCTCCTTTCATTCAGTCAGTAGCTTCAATCATTTCTGGACGTTTTTCAATGGCAAAAATCAACGAATATTGTAAATGCACAAACAGTAATTTCTCCGCATTGCAAGGTGCAATTCTGAAATTTTTTGCTTTTTCCTGCTCCTCTTAGCATGATAAAGAAGATTCAAAGAGAGTGAGATGCCAGCTCCTTTCATTCAGTCAGTAGCTTCAATCATTTCTGGTATATGAATAACATGATGTTTTTCAATGGCAAAAATTAATGAATATTGTAAATGCACAAACAGTAATTTCTCCGCATTGCAAGGTGCAAGTCTGAAATTTTTTGCTTTTTCCTGCTCCTCTTAGCATGATAAAGAAGATTCAAAGAGAGTGAGATGCCAGCTACTTTCATTCAGTCAGTAGCTTCAATCATTTCTGGACGTTTTTCAATGGTAAAAATCAATGAATATTGTAAATGCACAAACAGTAATTTCTCCACATTGCAAGGTGCAATTCTGAAATTTTTTGCTTTTTCCTGCTCCTCTTAGCATGATAAAGAAGATTCAAAGAGAGTGAGATGCCAGCTCCTTTCATTCAGTCAGTAGCTTCAAACATTTCTGGTATATGAATAACATGATGTTTTTCAATGGCAAAAATCAATGAATATTGTAAATGCACAAACAGTAATTTCTCCGCATTGCAAGGTGCAATTCTGAAATTTTTTGCTTTTTCCTGCTCCTCTTAGCATGATAAAGAAGATTCAAAGAGAGTGAGATGCCAGCTCCTTTCATTCAGTCAGTAGCTTCAATCATTTCTGGATGTTTTTCAATGGCAAAAATCAATGAATATTGTAAATGCACAAACAGTAATTTCTCCGCATTGCAAGGTGCAATTCTGAAATTTTTTGCTTTTTCCTGCTCCTCTTAGCATGATAAAGAAGATTCAAAGAGAGTGAGATGCCAGCTCCTTTCATTCAGTCAGTAGCTTCAATCATTTCTGGTATATGAATAACATGATGTTTTTCAATGGCAAAAATCAATGAATTTTGTAAATGCACAAACAGTAATTTCTCCGCATTGCAAGGCGCAATTCTGAAATTTTTTGCTTTTTCCTGCTCCTCTTAGCATGATAAAGAAGATTCAAAGAGAGTGAGATGCCAGCTCCTTTCATTCAGTCAGTAGCTTCAATCATTTCTGGACATTTTTCAATGGCAAAAATCAATGAATATTGTAAATGCACAAACAGTAATTTCTCCGCATTGCAAGGTGCAATTCTGAAATTTTTTGCTTTTTCCTGCTCCTCTTAGCATGATAAAGAAGATTCAAAGAGTGAGATGCCAGCTCCTTTCATTCAGTCAGTAGCTTCAATCATTTCTGGACGTTTTTCAATGGCAAAAATCAATGAATATTGTAAATGCACAAACAGTAATTTCTCCGCATTGCAAGGTGCAATTCTGAAATTTTTTGCTTTTTCCTGCTCCTCTTAGCATGATAAAGAAGATTCAAAGAGAGTGAGGTGCCAGCTCCTTTCATTCAGTCAGGAGCTTCAAACATTTCTGGTATATGAATAACATGTTTTTCAATGGCAAAAATCAATGAATATTGTAAATGCACAAACAGTAAATTCTCCGCATTGCAAGGTGCAATTCTGAAATTTTTTGCTTTTTCCTGCTCCTCTTAGCATGATAAAGAAGATTCAAAGAGAGTGAGATGCCAGCTCCTTTCATTCAGTCAGTAGCTTCAATCATTTCTGGACGTTTTTCAATGGCAAAAATCAATGAATATTGTAAATGCACAAACTGTAATTTGTCCGCATTGCAAGGTGCAATTCTGAAATTTTTTGCTTTTTCCTGCTCCTCTTAGCATGATAAAGAAGATTCAAATAGAGTGAGATGCCAGCTCCTTTCATTCAGTCAGTAGCTTCAATCATTTCTGGACGTTTTTCAATGGCAAAAATCAACGAATATTGTAAATGCACAAACAGTAATTTCTCCGCATTGCAAGGTTTAATTCTGAAATTTTTTGCTTTTTCCTGCTCCTCTTAGCATGATAAAGAAGATTCAAAGAGAGTGAGATGCCAGCTCCTTTCATTCAGTCAGTAGCTTCAATCATTTCTGGACGTTTTTCAATGGCAAAAATCAATGAATATTGTAAATGCACAAACTGTAATTTCTCCGCATTGCAAGGTGCAATTCTGAAATTTTTTGCTTTTTCCTGCTCCACTTAGCATGATAAAGAAGATTCAAAGAGAGGGAGATGCCAGCTCCTTTCATTCAGTCAGTAGCTTCAATCATTTCTGGACGTTTTTCAATGGCAAAAATCAATGAATATTGTAAATGCACAAACAGTAATTTCTCCGCATTGCAAGTTGCAATTCTGAAATTTTTTGCTTTTTCCTGCTCCTCTTAGCATGATAAAGAAGATTCAAAGAGAGTGAGATGCCAGCTCCTTTCATTCAGTCAGTACCTTCAATCATTTCTGGACGTTTTTCAATGGCAAAAATCAATGAATATTGTAAATGCACAAACAGTAATTTCTCCGCATTGCAAGGTGCAATTCTGAAATTTTTTGCTTTTTCCTGCTCCTCTTAGCATGATAAAGAAGATTCAAAGAGAGTGAGATGCCAGCTCGTTTCATTCAGTCAGTAGCTTCAAACATTTCTGGTATATGAATAACATGATGTTTTTCAATGGCAAAAATCAATGAATATTGTAAATGCACAAACAGTAATTTCTCCGCATTGCAAGGTGCAAGTCTGAAATTTTTTGCTTTTTTCTGCTCCTCTTAGCATGATAAAGAAGATTCAAAGAGAGTGAGATGCCAGCTCCTTTCATTCAGTCAGTAGCTTCAAACATTTCTGGTATATGAATAACATGATGTTTTTCAATGGCAAAAATTAATGAATATTGTAAATGCACAAACAGTAATTTCTCCGCATTGCAAGGTGCAAGTCTGAAATTTTTTGCTTTTTCCTGCTCCTCTTAGCATGATAAAGAAGATTCAAAGAGAGTGAGATGCCAGCTACTTTCATTCAGTCAGTAGCTTCAATCATTTCTGGACGTTTTTCAATGGTAAAAATCAATGAATATTGTAAATGCACAAACAGTAATTTCTCCACATTGCAAGGTGCAATTCTGAAATTTTTTGCTTTTTCCTGCTCCTCTTAGCATGATAAAGAAGATTCAAAGAGAGTGAGATGCCAGCTCCTTTCATTCAGTCAGTAGCTTCAAACATTTCTGGTATATGAATAACATGATGTTTTTCAATGGCAAAAATCAATGAATATTGTAAATGCACAAACAGTAATTTCTCCGCATTGCAAGGTGCAATTTTGAAATTTTTTGCTTTTTCCTGCTCCTCTTAGCATGATAAAGAAGATTCAAAGAGAGTGAGATGCCAGCTCCTTTCATTCAGTCAGTAGCTTCAATCATTTCTGGATGTTTTTCAATGGCAAAAATCAATGAATATTGTAAATGCACAAACAGTAATTTCTCCGCATTGCAAGGTGCAATTCTGAAATTTTTTGCTTTTTCCTGCTCCTCTTAGCATGATAAAGAAGATTCAAAGAGAGTGAGATGCCAGCTCCTTTCATTCAGTCAGTAGCTTCAATCATTTCTGGACGTTTTTCAATGGCAAAAATCAATGAATATTGTAAATGCACAAACAGTAATTTCTCCGCATTGCAAGGTGCAATTCTGAAATTTTTTGCTTTTTCCTGCTCCTCTTAGCATGATAAAGAAGATTCAAAGAGAGTGAGATGCCAGCTCCTTTCATTCAGTCAGTACCTTCAATCATTTCTGGACGTTTTTCAATGGCAAAAATCAATGAATATTGTAAATGCACAAACAGTAATTTCTCCGCATTGCAAGGTGCAATTCTGAAATTTTTTGCTTTTTCCCGCTCCTCTTAGCATGATAAAGAAGATTCAAAGAGATTGAGGTGCCAGCTCCTTTCATTAAGTCAGTAGCTTCAAACATTTCTGGTATATGAATAACATGTTTTTCAATGGCAAAAATCAATGAATATTGTAAATGCACAAACAGTAATTTCTCCGCATTGCAAGGTGCAATTCTGAAATTTTTTGCTTTTTCCTGCTCCTCTTAGCATGATAAAGAAGATTCAAAGAGAGTGAGATGCCAGCTCCTTTCATTCAGTCAGTAGCTTCAATCATTTCTGGACGTTTTTCAATGGCAAAAATCAATGAATATTGTAAATGCACAAACAGTAATTTCTCCGCATTGCAAGGTGCAATTCTGAAATTTTTTGCTTTTTCCTGCTCCTCTTAGCATGATAAAGAAGATTCAAAGAGAGTGAGATGCCAGCTCCTTTCATTCAGTCAGTAGCTTCAATCATTTCTGGACGTTTTTCAATGGCAAAAATCAATGAATATTGTAAATGCACAAACAGTAATTTCTCCGCATTGCAAGGTGCAATTCTGAAATTTTTTGCTTTTTCCTGCTCCTCTTAGCATGATAAAGAAGATTCAAAGAGAGTGAGATGCCAGCTCCTTTCATTCAGTCAGTAGCTTCAAACATTTCTGGTATATGAATAACATGATGTTTTTCAATGGCAAAAATCAATGAATATTGTAAATGCACAAACAGTAATTTCTCCGCATTGCAAGGTGCAAGTCTGAAATTTTTTGCTTTTTCCTGCTCCTCTTAGCATGATAAAGAAGATTCAAAGAGAGTGAGATGCCAGCTACTTTCATTCAGTCAGTAGCTTCAATCATTTCTGGACGTTTTTCAATGGTAAAAATCAATGAATATTGTAAATGCACAAACAGTAATTTCTCCACATTGCAAGGTGCAATTCTAAAATTTTTTGCTTTTTCCTGCTCCTCTTAGCATGATAAAGAAGATTCAAAGAGAGTGAGATGCCAGCTCCTTTCATTCAGTCAGTAGCTTCAAACATTTCTGGTATATGAATAACATGATGTTTTTCAATGGCAAAAATCAATGAATATTGTAAATGCACAAACAGTAATTTCTCCGCATTGCAAGGTGCAATTCTGAAATTTTTTGCTTTTTCCTGCTCCTCTTAGCATGATTCAAAGAGAGTGAGATGCCAGCTCCTTTCATTCAGTCAGTAGCTTCAATCATTTCTGGACGTTTTTCAATGGCAAAAATCAATGAATATTGTAAATGCACAAACAGTAATTTCTCCGCATTGCAAGGTGCAATTCTGAAATTTTTTGCTTTTTCCTGCTCCTCTTAGCATGATAAAGAAGATTCAAAGAGAGTGAGATGTCAGCTCCTTTCATTCAGTCAGTAGCTTCAAACATTTCTGGTATATGAATAACATGATGTTTTTCAATGGCAAAAATCAATGAATATTGTAAATGCACAAACAGTAATTTCTCCGCATTGCAAGGTGCAATTCTGAAATTTTTTGCTTTTTCCTGCTCCTCTTAGCATGATAAAGAAGATTCAAAGAGAGTGAGATGCCAGCTCCTTTCATTCAGTCAGTAGCTACAATCATTTCTGGACGTTTTTCAATGGCAAAAATCAATGAATATTGTAAATGCACAAACAGTAATTTCTCCGCATTGCAAGGTGCAATTCTGAAATTTTTTGCTTTTTCCTGCTCCTCTTAGCATGATAAAGAAGATTCAAAGAGAGTGAGGTGCCAGCTCCTTTCATTCAGTCAGGAGCTTCAAACATTTCTGGTATATGAATAACATGTTTTTCAATGGCAAAAATCAATGAATATTGTAAATGCACAAACAGTAATTTCTCCGCATTGCAAGGTGCAATTCTGAAATTTTTTGCTTTTTCCTGCTCCTCTTAGCATGATAAAGAAGATTCAAAGAGAGTGAGATGCCAGCTCCTTTCATTCAGTCAGTAGCTTCAATCATTTCTGGACGTTTTTCAATGGCAAAAATCAATGAATATTGTAAATGCACAAACTGTAATTTCTCCGCATTGCAAGGTGCAATTCTGAAATTTTTTGCTTTTTCCTGCTCCTCTTAGCATGATAAAGAAGATTCAAAGAGAGTGAGATGCCAGCTCCTTTCATTCAGTCAGTAGCTTCAATCATTTCTGGACGTTTTTCAATGGCAAAAATCAACGAATATTGTAAATGCACAAACAGTAATTTCTCCGCATTGCAAGGTGCAATTCTGAAATTTTTTGCTTTTTCCTGCTCCTCTTAGCATGATAAAGAAGATTCAAAGAGAGTGAGATGCCAGCTCCTTTCATTCAGTCAGTAGCTTCAATCATTTCTGGACGTTTTTCAATGGCAAAAATCAATGAATATTGTAAATGCACAAACTGTAATTTCTCCGCATTGCAAGGTGCAATTCTGAAATTTTTTGCTTTTTCCTGCTCCTCTTAGCATGATAAAGAAGATTCAAAGAGAGTGAGATGCCAGCTCCTTTCATTCAGTCAGTAGCTTCAATCATTTCTGGACGTTTTTCAATGGCAAAAATCAATGAATATTGTAAATGCACAAACAGTAAATTCTCCGCATTGCAAGTTGCAATTCTGAAATTTTTTGCTATTTCCTGCTCCTCTTAGCATGATAAAGAAGATTCAAAGAGAGTGAGATGCCAGCTCCTTTCCTTCAGTCAGTAGCTTCAATCATTTCTGGTATATGAATAACATGATGTTTTTCAATGGCAAAAATCAATGAATTTTGTAAATGCACAAACAGTAATTTCTCCACATTGCAAGGCCAATTCTGAAATTTTTTGCTTTTTCCTGCTCCTCTTAGCATGATAAAGAAGATTCAAAGAGAGTGAGATGCCAGCTCCTTTCATTCAGTCAGTAGCTTCAATCATTTCTGGACATTTTTCAATGGCAAAAATCAATGAATATTGTAAATGCACAAACAGTAATTTCTCCGCATTGCAAGCTGCAATTCTGAAATTTTTTGCTTTTTCCTGCTCCTCTTAGCATGATAAAGAAGATTCAAAGAGAGTGAGATGCCAGCTCCTTTCATTCAGTCAGTAGCTTCAATCATTTCTGGACGTTTTTCAATGGCAAAAATCAATGAATATTGTGAATGCACAAACAGTAATTTCTCCGCATTGCAAGGTGCAATTCTGAAATTTTTTGCTTTTTCCTGCTCCTCTTAGCATGATAAAGAAGATTCAAAGAGAGTGAGGTGCCAGCTCCTTTCATTCAGTCAGGAGCTTCAAACATTTCTGGTATATGAATAACATGTTTTTCAATGGCAAAAATCAATGAATATTGTAAATGCACAAACAGTAAATTCTCCGCATTGCAAGGTGCAATTCTGAAATTTTTTGCTTTTTCCTGCTCCTCTTAGCATGATAAAGAAGATTCAAAGAGAGTGAGATGCCAGCTCCTTTCATTCAGTCAGTAGCTTCAATCATTTCTGGACGTTTTTCAATGGCAAAAATCAATGAATATTGTAAATGCACAAACTGTAATTTCTCCGCATTGCAAGGTGCAATTCTGAAATTTTTTGCTTTTTCCTGCTCCTCTTAGCATGATAAAGAAGATTCAAAGAGAGTGAGATGCCAGCTCCTTTCATTCAGTCAGTAGCTTCAATCATTTCTGGACGTTTTTCAATGGCAAAAATCAACGAATATTGTAAATGCACAAACAGTAATTTCTCCGCATTGCAAGGTGCAATTCTGAAATTTTTTGCTTTTTCCTGCTCCTCTTAGCATGATAAAGAAGATTCAAAGAGAGTGAGATGCCAGCTCCTTTCATTCAGTCAGTAGCTTCAATCATTTCTGGACGTTTTTCAATGGCAAAAATCAATGAATATTGTAAATGCACAAACTGTAATTTCTCCGCATTGCAAGGTGCAATTCTGAAATTTTTTGCTTTTTCCTGCTCCACTTAGCATGATAAAGAAGATTCAAAGAGAGTGAGATGCCAGCTCCTTTCATTCAGTCAGTAGCTTCAATCATTTCTGGACGTTTTTCAATGGCAAAAATCAATGAATATTGTAAATGCACAAACAGTAATTTCTCCGCATTGCAAGTTGCAATTCTGAAATTTTTTGCTTTTTCCTGCTCCTCTTAGCATGATAAAGAAGATTCAAAGAGAGTGAGATGCCAGCTCCTTTCATTCAGTCAGTACCTTCAATCATTTCTGGACGTTTTTCAATGGCAAAAATCAATGAATATTGTAAATGCACAAACAGTAATTTCTCCGCATTGCAAGGTGCAATTCTGAAATTTTTTGCTTTTTCCTGCTCCTCTTAGCATGATAAAGAAGATTCAAAGAGAGTGAGATGCCAGCTCCTTTCATTCAGTCAGTAGCTTCAAACATTTCTGGTATATGAATAACATGATGTTTTTCAATGGCAAAAATCAATGAATATTGTAAATGCACAAACAGTAATTTCTCCGCATTGCAAGGTGCAAGTCTGAAATTTTTTGCTTTTTTCTGCTCCTCTTAGCATGATAAAGAAGATTCAAAGAGAGTGAGATGCCAGCTCCTTTCATTCAGTCAGTAGCTTCAAACATTTCTGGTATATGAATAACATGATGTTTTTCAATGGCAAAAATCAATGAATATTGTAAATGCACAAACAGTAATTTCTCCGCATTGCAAGGTGCAAGTCTGAAATTTTTTGCTTTTTCCTGCTCCTCTTAGCATGATAAAGAAGATTCAAAGAGAGTGAGATGCCAGCTACTTTCATTCAGTCAGTAGCTTCAATCATTTCTGGACGTTTTTCAATGGTAAAAATCAATGAATATTGTAAATGCACAAACAGTAATTTCTCCACATTGCAAGGTGCAATTCTGAAATTTTTTGCTTTTTCATGCTCCTCTTAGCATGATAAAGAAGATTCAAAGAGATTGAGATGCCAGCTCCTTTCATTCAGTCAGTAGCTTTAAACATTTCTGGTATATGAATAACATTATGTTTTTCAATGGCAAAACTCAATGAATATTGTAAATGCACAAACAGTAATTTCTCCGCATTGCAAGGTGCAATTCTGAAATTTTTTGCTTTTTCCTGCTCCTCTTAGCATGATAAAGAAGATTCAAAGAGAGTGAGATGCCAGCTCCTTTCATTCAGTCAGTAGCTTCAAACATTTCTGGTATATGAATAACATGATGTTTTTCAATGGCAAAAATCAATGAATATTGTAAATGCACAAACAGTAATTTCTCCGCATTGCAAGGTGCAATTCTGAAATTTTTTGCTTTTTCCTGCTCCTCTTAGCATGATAAAGAAGATTCAAAGAGAGTGAGATGCCAGCTCCTTTCATTCAGTCAGTAGCTTGAATCATTTCTGGACGTTTTTCAATGGCAAAAATCAACGAATATTGTAAATGCACAAACAGTAATTTCTCCGCATTGCAAGGTGCAATTCTGAAATTTTTTGCTTTTTCCTGCTCCTCTTAGCATGATAAAGAAGATTCAAAGAGAGTGAGATGCCAGCTCCTTTCATTCAGTCAGTAGCTTCAATCATTTCTGGACGTTTTTCAATGGCAAAAATCAATGAATATTGTAAATGCACAAACTGTAATTTCTCCGCATTGCAAGGTGCAATTCTGAAATTTTTTGCTTTTTCCTGCTCCTCTTAGCATGATAAAGAAGATTCAAAGAGAGTGAGATGCCAGCTCCTTTCATTCAGTCAGTAGCTTCAATAATTTCTGGACGTTTTTCAATGGCAAAAATCAATGAATATTGTAAATGCACAAACAGTAAATTCTCCGCATTGCAAGGTGCAATTCTGAAATTTTTTGCTTTTTCCTGCTCCTCTTAGCATGATAAAGAAGATTCAAAGAGAGTGAGGTGCCAGCTCCTTTCATTCAGTCAGGAGCTTCAAACATTTCTGGTATATGAATAACATGTTTTTCAATGGCAAAAATCAATGAATATTGTAAATGCACAAACTGTAATTTCTCCGCATTGCAAGGTGTAATTCTGAAATTTTTTGCTTTTTCCTGCTCCTCTTAGCATGATAAAGAAGATTCAAAGAGAGTGAGATGCCAGCTCCTTTCCTTCAGTCAGTAGCTTCAATCATTTCTGGTATATGAATAACATGATGTTTTTCAATGGCAAAAATCAATGAATTTTGTAAATGCACAAACAGTAATTTCTCCGCATTGCAAGGCGCAATTCTGAAATTTTTTGCTTTTTCCTGCTCCTCTTAGCATGATAAAGAAGATTCAAAGAGAGTGAGATGCCAGCTCCTTTCATTCAGTCAGTAGCTTCAATCATTTCTGGACATTTTTCAATGGCAAAAATCAATGAATATTGTAAATGCACAAACAGTAATTTCTCCGCATTGCAAGGTGCAATTCTGAAATTTTTTGCTTTTTCCTGCTCCTCTTAGCATGATAAAGAAGATTCAAAGAGAGTGAGATGCCAGCTCCTTTCATTCAGTCAGTAGCTTCAATCATTTCTGGACGTTTTTCAATGGCAAAAATCAATGAATATTGTGAATGCACAAACAGTAATTTCTCCGCATTGCAAGGTGCAATTCTGAAATTTTTTGCTTTTTCCTGCTCCTCTTAGCATGATAAAGAAGATTCAAAGAGAGTGAGGTGCCAGCTCCTTTCATTCAGTCAGGAGCTTCAAACATTTCTGGTATATGAATAACATGTTTTTCAATGGCAAAAATCAATGAATATTGTAAATGCACAAACAGTAAATTCTCCGCATTGCAAGGTGCAATTCTGAAATTTTTTGCTTTTTCCTGCTCCTCTTAGCATGATAAAGAAGATTCAAAGAGAGTGAGATGCCAGCTCCTTTCATTCAGTCAGTAGCTTCAATCATTTCTGGACGTTTTTCAATGGCAAAAATCAATGAATATTGTAAATGCACAAACTGTAATTTCTCCGCATTGCAAGGTGCAATTCTGAAATTTTTTGCTTTTTCCTGCTCCTCTTAGCATGATAAAGAAGATTCAAAGAGAGTGAGATGCCAGCTCCTTTCATTCAGTCAGTAGCTTCAATCATTTCTGGACGTTTTTCAATGGCAAAAATCAACGAATATTGTAAATGCACAAACAGTAATTTCTCCGCATTGCAAGGTGCAATTCTGAAATTTTTTGCTTTTTCCTGCTCCTCTTAGCATGATAAAGAAGATTCAAAGAGAGTGAGATGCCAGCTCCTTTCATTCAGTCAGTAGCTTCAATCATTTCTGGACGTTTTTCAATGGCAAAAATCAATGAATATTGTAAATGCACAAACTGTAATTTCTCCGCATTGCAAGGTGCAATTCTGAAATTTTTTGCTTTTTCCTGCTCCACTTATCATGATAAAGAAGATTCAAAGAGAGTGAGATGCCAGCTCCTTTCATTCAGTCAGTAGCTTCAATCATTTCTGGACGTTTTTCAATGGCAAAAATCAATGAATATTGTAAATGCACAAAAAGTAATTTCTCCGCATTGCAAGTTGCAATTCTGAAATTTTTTGCTTTTTCCTGCTCCTCTTAGCATGATAAAGAAGATTCAAAGAGAGTGAGATGCCAGCTCCTTTCATTCAGTCAGTACCTTCAATCATTTCTGGACGTTTTTCAATGGCAAAAATCAATGAATATTGTAAATGCACAAACAGTAATTTCTCCGCATTGCAAGGTGCAATTCTGAAATTTTTTGCTTTTTCCTGCTCCTCTTAGCATGATAAAGAAGATTCAAAGAGAGTGAGATGCCAGCTCCTTTCATTCAGTCAGTAGCTTCAAACATTTCTGGTATATGAATAACATGATGTTTTTCAATGGCAAAAATCAATGAATATTGTAAATGCACAAACAGTAATTTCTCCGCATTGCAAGGTGCAAGTCTGAAATTTTTTGCTTTTTTCTGCTCCTCTTAGCATGATAAAGAAGATTCAAAGAGAGTGAGATGCCAGCTCCTTTCATTCAGTCAGTAGCTTCAAACATTTCTGGTATATGAATAACATGATGTTTTTCAATGGCAAAAATCAATGAATATTGTAAATGCACAAACAGTAATTTCTCCGCATTGCAAGGTGCAAGTCTGAAATTTTTTGCTTTTTCCTGCTCCTCTTAGCATGATAAAGAAGATTCAAAGAGAGTGAGATGCCAGCTACTTTCATTCAGTCAGTAGCTTCAATCATTTCTGGACGTTTTTCAATGGTAAAAATCAATGAATATTGTAAATGCACAAACAGTAATTTCTCCACAATGCAAGGTGCAATTCTGAAATTTTTTGCTTTTTCATGCTCCTCTTAGCATGATAAAGAAGATTCATAGAGATTGAGATGCCAGCTCCTTTCATTCAGTCAGTAGCTTTAAACATTTCTGGTATATGAATAACATTATGTTTTTCAATGGCAAAAATCAATGAATATTGTAAATGCACAAACAGTAATTTCTCCGCATTGCAAGGTGCAATTCTGAAATTTTTTGCTTTTTCCTGCTCCTCTTAGCATGATAAAGAAGATTCAAAGAGAGTGAGATGCCAGCTCCTTTCATTCAGTCAGTAGCTTCAAACGTTTCTGGTATATGAATAACATGATGTTTTTCAATGGCAAAAATCAATGAATATTGTAAATGCACAAACAGTAATTTCTCCGCATTGCAAGGTGCAATTCTGAAATTTTTTGCTTTTTCCTGCTCCTCTTAGCATGATAAAGAAGATTCAAAGAGAGTGAGATGCCAGCTCCTTTCATTCAGTCAGTAGCTTGAATCATTTCTGGACGTTTTTCAATGGCAAAAATCAACGAATATTGTAAATGCACAAACAGTAATTTCTCCGCATTGCAAGGTGCAATTCTGAAATTTTTTGCTTTTTCCTGCTCCTCTTAGCATGTTAAAGAAGATTCAAAGAGAGTGAGATGCCAGCTCCTTTCATTCAGTCAGTAGCTTCAATCATTTCTGGACGTTTTTCAATGGCAAAAATCAATGAATATTGTAAATGCACAAACTGTAATTTCTCCGCATTGCAAGGTGCAATTCTGAAATTTTTTGCTTTTTCCTGCTCCTCTTAGCATGATAAAGAAGATTCAAAGAGAGTGAGATGCCAGCTCCTTTCATTCAGTCAGTAGCTTCAATAATTTCTGGACGTTTTTCAATGGCAAAAATCAATGAATATTGTAAATGCACAAACAGTAAATTCTCCGCATTGCAAGGTGCAATTCTGAAATTTTTTGCTTTTTCCTGCTCCTCTTAGCATGATAAAGAAGATTCAAAGAGAGTGAGATGCCAGCTCCTTTCCTTCAGTCAGTAGCTTCAATCATTTCTGGTATATGAATAACATAATGTTTTTCAATGGCAAAAATCAATGAATTTTGTAAATGCACAAACAGTAATTTCTCCGCATTGCAAGGCGCAATTCTGAAATTTTTTGCTTTTTCCTGCTCCTCTTAGCATGATAAAGAAGATTCAAAGAGAGTGAGATGCCAGCTCCTTTCATTCAGTCAGTAGCTTCAATCATTTCTGGACATTTTTCAATGGCAAAAATCAATGAATATTGTAAATGCACAAACAGTAATTTCTCAGCATTGCAAGGTGCAATTCTGAAATTTTTTGCTTTTTCCTGCTCCTCTTAGCATGATAAAGAAGATTCAAAGAGAGTGAGATGCCAGCTCCTTTCATTCAGTCAGTAGCTTCAATCATTTCTGGACGTTTTTCAATGGCAAAAATCAATGAATATTGTAAATGCACAAACAGTAATTTCTCCGCATTGCAAGGTGCAATTCTGAAATTTTTTGCTTTTTCCTGCTCCTCTTAGCATGATAAAGAAGATTCAAAGAGAGTGAGGTGCCAGCTCCTTTCATTCAGTCAGGAGCTTCAAACATTTCTGGTATATGAATAACATGTTTTTCAATGGCAAAAATCAATGAATATTGTAAATGCACAAACAGTAAATTCTCCGCATTGCAAGGTGCAATTCTGAAATTTTTTGCTTTTTCCTGCTCCTCTTAGCATGATAAAGAAGATTCAAAGAGAGTGAGATGCCAGCTCCTTTCATTCAGTCAGTAGCTTCAATCATTTCTGGACGTTTTTCAATGGCAAAAATCAATGAATATTGTAAATGCACAAACTGTAATTTCTCCGCATTGCAAGGTGCAATTCTGAAATTTTTTGCTTTTTCCTGCTCCACTTAGCATGATAAAGAAGATTCAAAGAGAGTGAGATGCCAGCTCCTTTCATTCAGTCAGTAGCTTCAATCATTTCTGGACGTTTTTCAATGGCAAAAATCAATGAATATTGTAAATGCACAAACAGTAATTTCTCCGCATTGCAAGTTGCAATTCTGAAATTTTTTGCTTTTTCCTGCTCCTCTTAGCATGATAAAGAAGATTCAAAGAGAGTGAGATGCCAGCTCCTTTCATTCAGTCAGTACCTTCAATCATTTCTGGACGTTTTTCAATGGCAAAAATCAATGAATATTGTAAATGCACAAACAGTAATTTCTCCGCATTGCAAGGTGCAATTCTGAAATTTTTTGCTTTTTCCTGCTCCTCTTAGCATGATAAAGAAGATTCAAAGAGAGTGAGATGCCAGCTCCTTTCATTCAGTCAGTAGCTTCAAACATTTCTGGTATATGAATAACATGATGTTTTTCAATGGCAAAAATCAATGAATATTGTAAATGCACAAACAGTAATTTCTCCGCATTGCAAGGTGCAAGTCTGAAATTTTTTGCTTTTTTCTGCTCCTCTTAGCATGATAAAGAAGATTCAAAGAGAGTGAGATGCCAGCTCCTTTCATTCAGTCAGTAGCTTCAATCATTTCTGGACGTTTTTCAATGGTAAAAATCAATGAATATTGTAAATGCACAAACAGTAATTTCTCCACATTGCAAGGTGCAATTCTGAAATTTTTTGCTTTTTCATGCTCCTCTTAGCATGATAAAGAAGATTCAAAGAGATTGAGATGCCAGCTCCTTTCATTCAGTCAGTAGCTTCAAACATTTCTGGTATATGAATAACATTATGTTTTTCAATGGCAAAAATCAATGAATATTGTAAATGCACAAACAGTAATTTCTCCGCATTGCAAGGTGCAATTCTGAAATTTTTTGCTTTTTCCTGCTCCTCTTAGCATGATAAAGAAGATTCAAAGAGAGTGAGATGCCAGCTCCTTTCATTCAGTCAGTAGCTTCAAACATTTCTGGTATATGAATAACATGATGTTTTTCAATGGCAAAAATCAATGAATATTGTAAATGCACAAACAGTAATTTCTCCGCATTGCAAGGTGCAAGTCTGAAATTTTTTGCTTTTTCCTGCTCCTCTTAGCATGATAAAGAAGATTCAAAGAGAGTGAGATGCCAGCTACTTTCATTCAGTCAGTAGCTTCAATCATTTCTGGACGTTTTTCAATGGTAAAAATCAATGAATATTGTAAATGCACAAACAGTAATTTCTCCACATTGCAAGGTGCAATTCTGAAATTTTTTGCTTTTTCCTGCTCCTCTTAGCATGATAAAGAAGATTCAAAGAGAGTGAGATGCCAGCTCCTTTCATTCAGTCAGTAGCTTCAAACATTTCTGGTATATGAATAACATGATGTTTTTCAATGGCAAAAATCAATGAATATTGTAAATGCACAAACAGTAATTTCTCCGCATTGCAAGGTGCAATTCTGAATTTTTTTGCTTTTTCCTGCTCCTCTTAGCATGATAAAGAAGATTCAAAGAGAGTGAGATGCCAGCTCCTTTCATTCAGTCAGTAGCTTCAATCATTTCTGGATGTTTTTCAATGGCAAAAATCAATGAATATTGTAAATGCACAAACAGTAATTTCTCCGCATTGCAAGGTGCAATTCTGAAATTTTTTGCTTTTTCCTGCTCCTCTTAGCATGATAAAGAAGATTCAAAGAGAGTGAGATGCCAGCTCCTTTCATTCAGTCAGTAGCTTCAATCATTTCTGGACGTTTTTCAATGGCAAAAATCAATGAATATTGTAAATGCACAAACAGTAATTTCTCCGCATTGCAAGGTGCAATTCTGAAATTTTTTGCTTTTTCCTGCTCCTCTTAGCATGATAAAGAAGATTCAAAGAGAGTGAGATGCCAGCTCCTTTCATTCAGTCAGTACCTTCAATCATTTCTGGACGTTTTTCAATGGCAAAAATCAATGAATATTGTAAATGCACAAACAGTAATTTCTCTGCATTGCAAGGTGCAATTCTGAAATTTTTTGCTTTTTCCCGCTCCTCTTAGCATGATAAAGAAGATTCAAAGAGATTGAGGTGCCAGCTCCTTTCATTCAGTCAGTAGCTTCAAACATTTCAGGTATATGAATAACATGTTTTTCAATGGCAAAAATCAATGAATATTGTAAATGCACAAACAGTAATTTCTCCGCATTGCAAGGCGCAATTCTGAAATTTTTTGCTTTTTCCTGCTCCTCTTAGCATGATAAAGAAGATTCAAAGAGAGTGAGATGCCAGCTCCTTTCATTCAGTCAGTAGCTTCAATCATTTCTGGACGTTTTTCAATGGCAAAAATCAATGAATATTGTAAATGCACAAACAGTAATTTCTCCGCATTGCAAGGTGCAATTCTGAAATTTCTTGCTTTTTCCTGCTCCTCTTAGCATGATAAAGAAGATTCAAAGAGAGTGAGATGCCACCTCCTTTCATTCAGTCAGTAGCTTCAATCATTTCTGGACGTTTTTCAATGGCAAAAATCAATGAATATTGTAAATGCACAAACAGTAATTTCTCCGCATTGCAAGGTGCAATTCTGAAATTTTTTGCTTTTTCCTGCTCCTCTTAGCATGATAAAGAAGATTCAAAGAGAGTGAGATGCCAGCTCCTTTCATTCAGTCAGTAGCTTCAAACATTTCTGGTATATGAATAACATGATGTTTTTCAATGGCAAAAATCAATGAATATTGTAAATGCACAAACAGTAATTTCTCCGCATTGCAAGGTGCAAGTCTGAAATTTTTTGCTTTTTCCTGCTCCTCTTAGCATGATAAAGAAGATTCAAAGAGAGTGAGATGCCAGCTACTTTCATTCAGTCAGTAGCTTCAATCATTTCTGGACGTTTTTCAATGGTAAAAATCAATGAATATTGTAAATGCACAAACAGTAATTTCTCCACATTGCAAGGTGCAATTCTAAAATTTTTTGCTTTTTCCTGCTCCTCTTAGCATGATAAAGAAGATTCAAAGAGAGTGAGATGCCAGCTCCTTTCATTCAGTCAGTAGCTTCAAACATTTCTGGTATATGAATAACATGATGTTTTTCAATGGCAAAAATCAATGAATATTGTAAATGCACAAACAGTAATTTCTCCGCATTGCAAGGTGCAATTCTGAAATTTTTTGCTTTTTCCTGCTCCTCTTAGCATGATTCAAAGAGAGTGAGATGCCAGCTCCTTTTATTCAGTCAGTAGCTTCAATCATTTCTGGACGTTTTTCAATGGCAAAAATCAATGAATATTGTAAATGCACAAACAGTAATTTCTCCGCATTGCAAGGTGCAATTCTGAAATTTTTTGCTTTTTCCTGCTCCTCTTAGCATGATAAAGAAGATTCAAAGAGAGTGAGATGTCAGCTCCTTTCATTCAGTCAGTAGCTTCAAACATTTCTGGTATATGAATAACATGATGTTTTTCAATGGCAAAAATCAATGAATATTGTAAATGCACAAACAGTAATTTCTCCGCATTGCAAGGTGCAATTCTGAAATTTTTTGCTTTTTCCTGCTCCTCTTAGCATGATAAAGAAGATTCAAAGAGAGTGAGATGCCAGCTCCTTTCATTCAGTCAGTAGCTTCAAACATTTCTGGTATATGAATAACATGATGTTTTCAATGGCAAAAATCAATGAATATTGTAAATGCACAAACAGTAATTTCTCCGCATTGCAAGGTGCAAGTCTGAAATTTTTTGCTTTTTCCTGCTCCTCTTAGCATGATAAAGAAGATTCAAAGAGAGTGAGATGCCAGCTACTTTCATTCAGTCAGTAGCTTCAATCATTTCTGGACGTTTTTCAATGGTAAAAATCAATGAATATTGTAAATGCACAAACAGTAATTTCTCCACATTGCAAGGTGCAATTCTGAAGTTTTTTGCTTTTTCCTGCTCCTCTTAGCATGATAAAGAAGATTCAAAGAGATTGAGATGCCAGCTCCTTTCATTCAGTCAGTAGCTTCAAACATTTCTGGTATATGAATAACATGATGTTTTTCAATGGAAAAAATCAATGAATATTGTAAATGCACAAACAGTAATTTCTCCGCATTGCAAGGTGCAATTCTGAAATTTTTTGCTTTTTCCTGCTCCTCTTAGCATGATAAAGAAGATTCAAAGAGAGTGAGATGCCAGCTCCTTTCATTCAGTCAGTAGCTTCAAACATTTCTGGTATATCAATAACATGATGTTTTTCAATGGCAAAAATCAATGAATATTGTAAATGCACAAACAGTAATTTCTCCGCATTGCAAGGTGCAAGTCTGAAATTTTTTGCTTTTTCCTGCTCCTCTTAGCATGATAAAGAAGATTCAAAGAGAGTGAGATGCCAGCTACTTTCATTCAGTCAGTAGCTTCAATCATTTCTGGATGTTTTTCAATGGTAAAAATCAATGAATATTGTAAATGCACAAACAGTAATTTCTCCACATTGCAAGGTGCAATTCTGAAATTTTTTGCTTTTTCCTGCTCCTCTTAGCATGATAAAGAAGATTCAAAGAGAGTGAGATGCCAGCTCCTTTCATTCAGTCAGTAGCTTCAAACATTTCTGGTATATGAATAACATGATGTTTTTCAATGGCAAAAATCAATGAATATTGTAAATGCACAAACAGTAATTTCTCCGCATTGCAAGGTGCAATTCTGAAATTTTTTGCTTTTTCCTGCTCCTCTTAGCATGATAAAGATTCAAAGAGAGTGAGATGCCAGCTCCTTTCATTCAGTCAGTAGCTTCAATCATTTCTGGACGTTTCTCAATGGCAAAAATCAATGAATATTGTAAATGCACAAACTGTAATTTCTCTGCATTGCAAGGTGCAATTCTGAAATTTTTTGCTTTTTCCTGCTCCTCTTAGCATGATAAAGAAGATTCAAAGAGAGTGAGATGCCAGCTCCTTTCATTCAGTCAGTAGCTTCAATCATTTCTGGACGTTTTTCAATGGCAAAAATCAATGAATTTTGTAAATGCACAAACAGTAATTTCTCCGCATTGCAAGGTGCAATTCTGAAATTTTTTGCTTTTTCCTGCTCCTCTTAGCATGATAAAGAAGATTCAAAGAGAGTGAGATGCCAGCTCCTTTCATTCAGTCAGTACCTTCAATCATTTCTGGACGTTTTTCAATGGCAAAAATCAATGAATATTGTAAATGCACAAACAGTAATTTCTCCGCATTGCAAGGTGCAATTCTGAAATTTTTTGCTTTTTCCCGCTCCGCTTAGCATGATAAAGAAGATTCAAAGAGAGTGAGGTGCCAGCTCCTTTCATTCAGTCAGTAGCTTCAAACATTTCTGGTATATGAATAACATGTTTTTCAATGGCAAAAATCAATGAATATTGTAAATGCACAAACAGTAATTTCTCCGCATTGCAAGGTGCAATTCTGAAATTTTTTGCTTTTTCCTGCTCCTCTTAGCATGATAAAGAAGATTCAAAGAGAGTGAGATGCCAGCTCCTTTCATTCAGTCAGTAGCTTCAATCATTTCTGGACGTTTTTCAATGGCAAAAATCAATGAATATTGTAAATGCACAAACAGTAATTTCTCCGCATTGCAAGGTGCAATTCTGAAATTTTTTGCTTTTTCCTGCTCCTCTTAGCATGATAAAGAAGATTCAAAGAGAGTGAGATGCCAGCTCCTTTCATTCAGTCAGTAGCTTCAATCATTTCTGGACGTTTTTCAATGGCAAAAATCAATGAATATTGTAAATGCACAAACAGTAATTTCTCCGCATTGCAAGGTGCAATTCTGAAATTTTTTGCTTTTTCCTGCTCCTCTTAGCATGATAAAGAAGATTCAAAGAGAGTGAGATGCCAGCTCCTTTCATTCAGTCAGTACCTTCAATCATTTCTGGACGTTTTTCAATGGCAAAAATCAATGAATATTGTAAATGCACAAACAGTAATTTCTCCGCATTGCAAGGTGCAATTCTGAAATTTTTTGCTTTTTCCCGCTCCTCTTAGCATGATAAAGAAGATTCAAAGAGAGTGAGGTGCCAGCTCCTTTCATTCAGTCAGTAGCTTCAAACATTTCTGGTATATGAATAACATGTTTTTCAATGGCAAAAATCAATGAATATTGTAAATGCACAAACAGTAATTTCTCCGCATTGCAAGGTGCAATTCTGAAATTTTTTGCTTTTTCCTGCTCCTCTTAGCATGATAAAGAAGATTCAAAGAGAGTGAGATGCCAGCTCCTTTCATTCAGTCAGTAGCTTCAATCATTTCTGGACGTTTTTCAATGGCAAAAATCAATGAATATTGTAAATGCACAAACAGTAATTTCTCCGCATTGCAAGGTGCAATTCTGAAATTTTTTGCTTTTTCCTGCTCCTCTTAGCATGATAAAGAAGATTCAAAGAGAGTGAGATGCCAGCTCCTTTCATTCAGTCAGTAGCTTCAATCATTTCTGGACGTTTTTCAATGGCAAAAATCAATGAATATTGTAAATGCACAAACAGTAATTTCTCCGCATTGCAAGGTGCAATTCTGAAATTTTTTGCTTTTTCCTGCTCCTCTTAGCATGATAAAGAAGATTCAAAGAGAGTGAGATGCCAGCTCCTTTCATTCAGTCAGTAGCTTCAAACATTTCTGGTATATGAATAACATGATGTTTTTCAATGGCAAAAATCAATGAATATTGTAAATGCACAAACAGTAATTTCTCCGCATTGCAAGGTGCAAGTCTGAAATTTTTTGCTTTTTCCTGCTCGTCTTAGCATGATAAAGAAGATTCAAAGAGAGTGAGATGCCAGCTACTTTCATTCAGTCAGTAGCTTCAATCATTTCTGGACGTTTTTCAATGGTAAAAATCAATGAATATTGTAAATGCACAAACAGTAATTTCTCCACATTGCAAGGAGCAATTCTGAAATTTTTTGCTTTTTCCTGCTCCTCTTAGCATGATAAAGAAGATTCAAAGAGTGAGGTGCCAGCTCCTTTCATTCAGTCAGTAGCTTCAAACATTTCTGGTATATGAATAACATGTTTTTCAATGGCAAAAATCAATGAATATTGTAAATGCACAAACAGTAATTTCTCCGCATTGCAAGGTGCAATTCTGAAATTTTTTGCTTTTTCCTGCTCCTCTTAGCATGATAAAGAAGATTCAAAGAGAGTGAGATGCCAGCTCCTTTCATTCAGTCAGTAGCTTCAATAATTTCTGGACGTTTTTCAATGGCAAAAATCAATGAATATTGTAAATGCACAAACAGTAATTTCTCCGCATTGCAAGGTGCAATTCTGAAATTTTTTGCTTTTTCCTGCTCCTCTTAGCATGATAAAGAAGATTCAAAGAGAGTGAGATGCCAGCTCCTTTCATTCAGTCAGTAGCTTCAATCATTTCTGGACGTTTTTCAATGGCAAAAATCAATGAATATTGTAAATGCACAAACAGTAATTTCTCCGCATTGCAAGGTGCAATTCTGAAATTTTTTGCTTTTTCCTGCTCCTCTTAGCATGATAAAGAAGATTCAAAGAGAGTGAGATGCCAGCTCCTTTCATTCAGTCAGTAGCTTCAAACATTTCTGGTATATGAATAACATGATGTTTTTCAATGGCAAAAATCAATGAATATTGTAAATGCACAAACAGTAATTTCTCCGCATTGCAAGGTGCAAGTCTGAAATTTTTTGCTTTTTCCTGCTCGTCTTAGCATGATAAAGAAGATTCAAAGAGAGTGAGATGCCAGCTACTTTCATTCAGTCAGTAGCTTCAATCATTTCTGGACGTTTTTCAATGGTAAAAATCAATGAATATTGTAAATGCACAAACAGTAATTTCTCCACATTGCAAGGTGCAATTCTGAAATTTTTTGCTTTTCCCTGCTCCTCTTAGCATGATAAAGAAGATTCAAAGAGAGTGAGATGCCAGCTCCTTTCATTCAGTCAGTAGCTTCAAACATTTCTGGTATATGAATAACATGATGTTTTTCAATGGCAAAAATCAATGAATATTGTAAATGCACAAACAGTAATTTCTCCGCATTGCAAGGTGCAATTCTGAAATTTTTTGCTTTTTCCTGCTCCTCTTAGCATGATAAAGAAGATTCAAAGAGAGTGAGATGCCAGCTCCTTTCATTCAGTCAGTAGCTTCAAACATTTCTGGTATATGAATAACATGATGTTTTTCAATGGCAAAAATCAATGAATATTGTAAATGCACAAACAGTAATTTCTCCGCATTGCAAGGTGCAATTCTGAAATTTTTTGCTTTTTCCTGCTCCTCTTAGCATGATAAAGAAGATTCAAAGAGAGTGAGATGCCAGCTCCTTTCATTCAGTCAGTAGCTTCAATCAATTCTGGACGTTTTTCAATGGCAAAAATCAATGAATATTGTAAATGCACAAACAGTAATTTCTCCGCATTGCAAGGTGCAATTCTGAAATTTTTTGCTTTTTCCTGCTCCTCTTAGCATGATAAAGAAGATTCAAAGAGCGTGAGATGTCAGCTCCTTTCGTTCAGTCAGTAGCTTCAAACATTTCTGGTATATGAATAACATGATGTTTTTCAATGGCAAAAATCAATGAATATTGTAAATGCACAAACAGTAATTTCTCCGCATTGCAAGGTGCAATTCTGAAATTTTTTGCTTTTTCCTGCTCCTCTTAGCATGATAAAGAAGATTCAAAGAGAGTGAGATGCCAGCTCCTTTCATTCAGTCAGTAGCTTCAATCATTTCTGGACGTTTTTCAATGGCAAAAATCAATGAATATTGTAAATGCACAAACAGTAATTTCTCCGCATTGCAAGGTGCAATTCTGAAATTTTTTGCTTTTTCCTGCTCCTCTTAGCATGATAAAGAAGATTCAAAGAGAGTGAGATGCCAGCTCCTTTCGTTCAGTCAGTAGCTTCAATCATTTCTGGACGTTTTTCAATGGCAAAAATCATTGAATATTATAAATGCACAAACAGTAATTTCTCCGCATTGCAAGGTGCAATTCTGAAATTTTTTACTTTTTCCTGCTCCTCTTAGCATGATAAAGAAGATTCAAAGAGAGTGAGATGCCAGCTCCTTTCATTCAGTCAGTAGCTTCAATCATTTCTGGTATATGAATAACATGATGTTTTTCAATGGCAAAAATCAATGAATATTGTAAATGCACAAACAGTAATTTCTCCGCATTGCAAGGTGCAATTCTGAAATTTTTTGCTTTTTCCTGCTCCTCTTAGCATGATAAACAAGATTCAAAGAGAGTGAGATGCCAGCTCCTTTCATTCAGTCAGTAGCTTCAATCATTTCTGGACGTTTTTCAATGGCAAAAATCAATGAATATTGTAAATGCACAAACAGTAATTTCTCCGCATTGCAAGGTGCAATTCTGAAATTTTTTGCTTTTTCCTGCTCCTCTTAGCATGATAAAGAAGATTCAAAGAGAGTGAGATGCCAGCTCCTTTCATTCAGTCAGTAGCTTCAAACATTTCTGGTATATGAATAACATGATGTTTTTCAATGGCAAAAATCAATGAATATTGTAAATGCACAAACAGTAATTTCTCCGCATTGCAAGGTGCAATTCTGAAATTTTTTGCTTTTTCCTGCTCCTCTTAGCATGATAAAGAAGATTCAAAGAGAGTGAGATGCCAGCTCCTTTCATTCAGTCAGTAGCTTCAATCATTTCTGGACGTTTTTCAATGGCAAAAATCAATGAATATTGTAAATGCACAAACAGTAATTTCTCCGCATTGCAAGGTGCAATTCTGAAATTTTTTGCTTTTTCCTGCTCCTCTTAGCATGATAAAGAAGATTCAAAGAGAGTGAGATGCCAGCTCCTTTCATTCAGTCAGTAGCTTCAATCATTTCTGGACGTTTTTCAATGGCAAAAATCAATGAATATTGTAAATGCACAAACAGTAATTTCTCCACATTGCAAGGTGCAATTCTGAAATTTTTTGCTTTTTCCTGCTCCTCTTAGCATGATAAAGAAGATTCAAAGAGAGTGAGATGCCAGCTCCTTTCATTCAGTCAGTAGCTTCAAACATTTCTGGTATATGAATAACATGATGTTTTTCAATGGCAAAAATCAATGAATATTGTAAATGCACAAACAGTAATTTCTCCGCATTGCAAGGTGCAATTCTGAAATTTTTTGCTTTTTCCTGCTCCTCTTAGCATGATAAAGAAGATTCAAAGAGAGTGAGATGCCAGCTCCTTTCATTCAGTCAGTAGCTTCAAACATTTCTGGTATATGAATAACATGATGTTTTTCAATGGCAAAAATCAATGAATATTGTAAATGCACAAACAGTAATTTCTCCGCATTGCAAGGTGCAATTCTGAAATTTTTTGCTTTTTCCTGCTCCTCTTAGCATGATAAAGAAGATTCAAAGAGAGTGAGATGCCAGCTACTTTCATTCAGTCAGTAGATTCAATCATTTCTGGACGTTTTTCATTGTTAAAAATCAATGAATATTGTAAATGCACAAACAGTAATTTCTCCACATTGCAAGGTGCAATTCTGAAATTTTTTGCTTTTTCCTGCTCCTCTTAGCATGATAATGAAGATTCAAAGAGAGTGAGATGCCAGCTCCTTTCATTCAGTCAGTAGCTTCAAACATTTCTGGTATATGAATAACATGATGTTTTTCAATGGCAAAAATCAATGAATATTGTAAATGCACAAACAGTAATTTCTCCGCATTGCAAGGTGCAATTCTGAAATTTTTTGCTTTTTCCTGCTCCTCTTAGCATGATAAAGAAGATTCAAAGAGAGTGAGATGCCAGCTCCTTTCATTCAGTCAGTAGCTTCAATCATTTCTGGATGTTTTTCAATGGCAAAAATCAATGAATATTGTAAATGCACAAACTGTAATTTCTCCGCATTGCAAGGTGCAATTCTGAAATTTTTTACTTTTTCCTGCTCCTCTTAGCATGATAAAGAAGATTCAAAGAGAGTGAGATGCCAGCTCCTTTCATTCAGTCAGTAGCTTCAATCATTTCTGGACGTTTTTCAATGGCAAAAATCAATGAATATTGTAAATGCACAAACAGTAATTTCTCCGCATTGCAAGGTGCAATTCTGAAATTTTTTGCTTTTTCCTGCTCCTCTTAGCATGATAAAGAAGATTCAAAGAGAGTGAGATGCCAGCTCCTTTCATTCAGTCAGTACTTTCAATCATTTCTGGACGTTTTTCAATGGCAAAAATCAATGAATATTGTAAATGCACAAACAGTAATTTCTCCGCATTGCAAGGTGCAATTCTGAATTTTTTTGCTTTTTCCCGCTCCTCTTAGCATGATAAAGAAGATTCGAAGAGAGTGAGGTGCCAGCTCCTTTCATTCAGTCAGTAGCTTCAAACATTTCTGGTATATGAATAACATGTTTTTCAATGGCAAAAATCAATGAATATTGTAAATGCACAAACAGTAATTTCTCCGCATTGCAAGGTGCAATTCTGAAATTTTTTGCTTTTTCCTGCTCCTCTTAGCATGATAATGAAGATTCAAAGAGAGTGAGATGCCAGCTCCTTTCATTCAGTCAGTAGCTTCAAACATTTCTGGTATATGAATAACATGATGTTTTTCAATGGCAAAAATCAATGAATATTGTAAATGCACAAACAGTAATTTCTCCGCATTGCAAGGTGCAATTCTGAAATTTTTTGCTTTTTCCTGCTCCTCTTAGCATGATAAAGAAGATTCAAAGAGAGTGAGATGCCAGCTCCTTTCATTCAGTCAGTAGCTTCAATCATTTCTGGATGTTTTTCAATGGCAAAAATCAATGAATATTGTAAATGCACAAACTGTAATTTCTCCGCATTGCAAGGTGCAATTCTGAAATTTTTTACTTTTTCCTGCTCCTCTTAGCATGATAAAGAAGATTCAAAGAGAGTGAGATGCCAGCTCCTTTCATTCAGTCAGTACTTTCAATCATTTCTGGACGTTTTTCAATGGCAAAAATCAATGAATATTGTAAATGCACAAACAGTAATTTCTCCGCATTGCAAGGTGCAATTCTGAATTTTTTTGCTTTTTCCCGCTCCTCTTAGCATGATAAAGAAGATTCAAAGAGAGTGAGGTGCCAGCTCCTTTCATTCAGTCAGTAGCTTCAATCATTTCTGGACGTTTTTCAATGGTAAAAATCAATGAATATTGTAAATGCACAAACAGTAATTTCTCCACATTGCAAGGTGCAATTCTGAAATTTTTTGCTTTTCCCTGCTCCTCTTAGCATGATAAAGAAGATTCAAAGAGAGTGAGATGCCAGCTCCTTTCATTCAGTCAGTAGCTTCAAACATTTCTGGTATATGAATAACATGATGTTTTTCAATGGCAAAAATCAATGAATATTGTAAATGCACAAACAGTAATTTCTCCGCATTGCAAGGTGCAATTCTGAAATTTTTTGCTTTTTCCTGCTCCTCTTAGCATGATAAAGAAGATTCAAAGAGAGTGAGATGCCAGCTCCTTTCATTCAGTCAGTAGCTTCAAACATTTCTGGTATATGAATAACATGATGTTTTTCAATGGCAAAAATCAATGAATATTGTAAATGCACAAACAGTAATTTCTCCGCATTGCAAGGTGCAATTCTGAAATTTTTTGCTTTTTCCTGCTCCTCTTAGCATGATAAAGAAGATTCAAAGAGAGTGAGATGCCAGCTCCTTTCATTCAGTCAGTAGCTTCAATCAATTCTGGACGTTTTTCAATGGCAAAAATCAATGAATATTGTAAATGCACAAACAGTAATTTCTCCGTATTGCAAGGTGCAATTCTGAAATGTTTTGCTTTTTCCTGCTCCTCTTAGCATGATAAAGAAGATTCAAAGAGCGTGAGATGTCAGCTCCTTTCATTCAGTCAGTAGCTTCAAACATTTCTGGTATATGAATAACATGATGTTTTTCAATGGCAAAAATCAATGAATATTGTAAATGCACAAACAGTAATTTCTCCGCATTGCAAGGTGCAATTCTGAAATTTTTTGCTTTTTCCTGCTCCTCTTAGCATGATAAAGAAGATTCAAAGAGAGTGAGATGCCAGCTCCTTTCATTCAGTCAGTAGCTTCAATCATTTCTGGACGTTTTTCAATGGCAAAAATCAATGAATATTGTAAATGCACAAACAGTAATTTCTCCGCATTGCAAGGTGCAATTCTGAAATTTTTTGCTTTTTCCTGCTCCTCTTAGCATGATAAAGAAGATTCAAAGAGAGTGAGATGCCAGCTCCTTTCGTTCAGTCAGTAGCTTCAATCATTTCTGGACGTTTTTCAATGGCAAAAATCATTGAATATTATAAATGCACAAACAGTAATTTCTCCGCATTGCAAGGTGCAATTCTGAAATTTTTTACTTTTTCCTGCTCCTCTTAGCATGATAAAGAAGATTCAAAGAGAGTGAGATGCCAGCTCCTTTCATTCAGTCAGTAGCTTCAATCATTTCTGGTATATGAATAACATGATGTTTTTCAATGGCAAAAATCAATGAATATTGTAAATGCACAAACAGTAATTTCTCCGCATTGCAAGGTGCAATTCTGAAATTTTTTGCTTTTTCCTGCTCCTCTTAGCATGATAAACAAGATTCAAAGAGAGTGAGATGCCAGCTCCTTTCATTCAGTCAGTAGCTTCAATCATTTCTGGACGTTTTTCAATGGCAAAAATCAATGAATATTGTAAATGCACAAACAGTAATTTCTCCGCATTGCAAGGTGCAATTCTGAAATTTTTTGCTTTTTCCTGCTCCTCTTAGCATGATAAAGAAGATTCAAAGAGAGTGAGATGCCAGCTCCTTTCATTCAGTCAGTAGCTTCAAACATTTCTGGTATATGAATAACATGATGTTTTTCAATGGCAAAAATCAATGAATATTGTAAATGCACAAACAGTAATTTCTCCGCATTGCAAGGTGCAATTCTGAAATTTTTTGCTTTTTCCTGCTCCTCTTAGCATGATAAAGAAGATTCAAAGAGAGTGAGATGCCAGCTCCTTTCATTCAGTCAGTAGCTTCAATCATTTCTGGACGTTTTTCAATGGCAAAAATCAATGAATATTGTAAATGCACAAACAGTAATTTCTCCGCATTGCAAGGTGCAATTCTGAAATTTTTTGCTTTTTCCTGCTCCTCTTAGCATGATAAAGAAGATTCAAAGAGAGTGAGATGCCAGCTCCTTTCATTCAGTCAGTAGCTTCAATCATTTCTGGACGTTTTTCAATGGCAAAAATCAATGAATATTGTAAATGCACAAACAGTAATTTCTCCGCATTGCAAGGTGCAATTCTGAAATTTTTTGCTTTTTCCTGCTCCTCTTAGCATGATAAAGAAGATTCAAAGAGAGTGAGATGCCAGCTCCTTTCATTCAGTCAGTAGCTTCAAACATTTCTGGTATATGAATAACATGATGTTTTTCAATGGCAAAAATCAATGAATATTGTAAATGCACAAACAGTAATTTCTCCGCATTGCAAGGTGCAATTCTGAAATTTTTTGCTTTTTCCTGCTCCTCTTAGCATGATAAAGAAGATTCAAAGAGAGTGAGATGCCAGCTCCTTTCATTCAGTCAGTAGCTTCAAACATTTCTGGTATATGAATAACATGATGTTTTTCAATGGCAAAAATCAATGAATATTGTAAATGCACAAACAGTAATTTCTCCGCATTGCAAGGTGCAATTCTGAAATTTTTTGCTTTTTCCTGCTCCTCTTAGCATGATAAAGAAGATTCAAAGAGAGTGAGATGCCAGCTCCTTTCATTCAGTCAGTAGCTTCAATCATTTCTGGACGTTTTTCAATGGCAAAAATCAATGAATATTGTAAATGCACAAACAGTAATTTCTCCGCATTGCAAGGTGCAATTCTGAAATTTTTTGCTTTTTCCTGCTCCTCTTAGCATGATAAAGAAGATTCAAAGAGCGTGAGATGTCAGCTCCTTTCATTCAGTCAGTAGCTTCAAACATTTCTGGTATATGAATAACATGATGTTTTTCAATGGCAAAAATCAATGAATATTGTAAATGCACAAACAGTAATTTCTCCGCATTGCAAGGTGCAATTCTGAAATTTTTTGCTTTTTCCTGCTCCTCTTAGCATGATAAAGAAGATTCAAAGAGAGTGAGATGCCAGCTCCTTTCATTCAGTCAGTAGCTTCAATCATTTCTGGACGTTTTTCAATGGCAAAAATCAATGAATATTGTAAATGCACAAACAGTAATTTCTCCGCATTGCAAGGTGCAATTCTGAAATTTTTTGCTTTTTCCTGCTCCTCTTAGCATGATAAAGAAGATTCAAAGAGAGTGAGATGCCAGCTCCTTTCATTCAGTCAGTAGCTTCAAACATTTCTGGTATATGAATAACATGATGTTTTTCAATGGCAAAAATCAATGAATATTGTAAATGCACAAACAGTAATTTCTCCGCATTGCAAGGTGCAATTCTGAAATTTTTTGCTTTTTCCTGCTCCTCTTAGCATGATAAAGAAGATTCAAAGAGAGTGAGATGCCAGCTCCTTTCATTCAGTCAGTAGCTTCAATCATTTCTGGACGTTTTTCAATGGCAAAAATCAATGAATATTGTAAATGCACAAACAGTAATTTCTCCGCATTGCAAGGTGCAATTCTGAAATGTTTTGCTTTTTCCTGCTCCTCTTAGCATGATAAAGAAGATTCAAAGAGCGTGAGATGTCAGCTCCTTTCATTCAGTCAGTAGCTTCAAACATTTCTGGTATATGAATAACATGATGTTTTTCAAAGGCAAAAATCAATGAATATTGTAAATGCACAAACAGTAATTTCTCCGCATTGCAAGGTGCAATTCTGAAATTATTTGCTTTTTCCTGCTCCTCTTAGCATGATAAAGAAGATTCAAAGAGAGTGAGATGCCAGCTCCTTTCATTCAGTCAGTAGCTTCAATCATTTCTGGACGTTTTTCAATGGCAAAAATCAATGAATATTGTAAATGCACAAACAGTAATTTCTCCGCATTGCAAGGTGCAATTCTGAAATTTTTTGCTTTTTCCTGCTCCTCTTAGCATGATAAAGAAGATTCAAAGAGAGTGAGATGCCAGCTCCTTTCGTTCAGTCAGTAGCTTCAATCATTTCTGGACGTTTTTCAATGGCAAAAATCATTGAATATTATAAATGCACAAACAGTAATTTCTCCGCATTGCAAGGTGCAATTCTGAAATTTTTTACTTTTTCCTGCTCCTCTTAGCATGATAAAGAAGATTCAAAGAGAGTGAGATGCCAGCTCCTTTCATTCAGTCAGTAGCTTCAATCATTTCTGGTATATGAATAACATGATGTTTTTCAATGGCAAAAATCAATGAATATTGTAAATGCACAAACAGTAATTTCTCCGCATTGCAAGGTGCAATTCTGAAATTTTTTGCTTTTTCCTGCTCCTCTTAGCATGATAAACAAGATTCAAAGAGAGTGAGATGCCAGCTCCTTTCATTCAGTCAGTAGCTTCAATCATTTCTGGACGTTTTTCAATGGCAAAAATCAATGAATATTGTAAATGCACAAACAGTAATTTCTCCGCATTGCAAGGTGCAATTCTGAAATTTTTTGCTTTTTCCTGCTCCTCTTAGCATGATAAAGAAGATTCAAAGAGAGTGAGATGCCAGCTCCTTTCATTCAGTCAGTAGCTTCAAACATTTCTGGTATATGAATAACATGTTTTTCAATGGCAAAAATCAATGAATATTGTAAATGCACAAACAGTAATTTCTCCGCATTGCAAGGTGCAATTCTGAAATTTTTTGCTTTTTCCTGCTCCTCTTAGCATGATAAAGAAGATTCAAAGAGAGTGAGATGCCAGCTCCTTTCATTCAGTCAGTAGCTTCAATCATTTCTGGACGTTTTTCAATGGCAAAAATCAATGAATATTGTAAATGCACAAACAGTAATTTCTCCGCATTGCAAGGTGCAATTCTGAAATTTTTTGCTTTTTCCTGCTCCTCTTAGCATGATAAAGAAGATTCAAAGAGAGTGAGATGCCAGCTCCTTTCATTCAGTCAGTAGCTTCAATCATTTCTGGACGTTTTTCAATGGCAAAAATCAATGAATATTGTAAATGCACAAACAGTAATTTCTCCGCATTGCAAGGTGCAATTCTGAAATTTTTTGCTTTTTCCTGCTCCTCTTAGCATGATAAAGAAGATTCAAAGAGAGTGAGATGCCAGCTCCTTTCATTCAGTCAGTAGCTTCAAACATTTCTGGTATATGAATAACATGATGTTTTTCAATGGCAAAAATCAATGAATATTGTAAATGCACAAACAGTAATTTCTCCGCATTGCAAGGTGCAAGTCTGAAATTTTTTGCTTTTTCCTGCTCCTCTTAGTATGATAAAGAAGATTCAAAGAGAGTGAGATGCCAGCTACTTTCATTCAGTCAGTAGCTTCAATCATTTCTGGACGTTTTTCAATGGTAAAAATCAATGAATATTGTAAATGCACAAACAGTAATTTCTCCACATTGCAAGGTGCAATTCTGAAATTTTTTGCTTTTTCCTGCTCCTCTTAGCATGATAAAGAAGATTCAAAGAGAGTGAGATGCCAGCTCCTTTCATTCAGTCAGTAGCTTCAAACATTTCTGGTATATGAATAACATGATGTTTTTCAATGGCAAAAATCAATGAATATTGTAAATGCACAAACAGTAATTTCTCCGCATTGCAAGGTGCAATTCTGAAATTTTTTGCTTTTTCCTGCTCCTCTTAGCATGATAAAGAAGATTCAAAGAGAGTGAGATGCCAGCTCCTTTCATTCAGTCAGTAGCTTCAAACATTTCTGGTATATGAATAACATGATGTTTTTCAATGGCAAAAATCAATGAATATTGTAAATGCACAAACAGTAATTTCTCCGCATTGCAAGGTGCAATTCTGAAATTTTTTGCTTTTTCCTGCTCCTCTTAGCATGATAAAGAAGATTCAAAGAGAGTGAGATGCCAGCTACTTTCATTCAGTCAGTAGATTCAATCATTTCTGGACGTTTTTCATTGTTAAAAATCAATGAATATTGTAAATGCACAAACAGTAATTTCTCCACATTGCAAGGTGCAATTCTGAAATTTTTTGCTTTTTCCTGCTCCTCTTAGCATGATAATGAAGATTCAAAGAGAGTGAGATGCCAGCTCCTTTCATTCAGTCAGTAGCTTCAAACATTTCTGGTATATGAATAACATGATGTTTTTCAATGGCAAAAATCAATGAATATTGTAAATGCACAAACAGTAATTTCTCCGCATTGCAAGGTGCAATTCTGAAATTTTTTGCTTTTTCCTGCTCCTCTTAGCCTGATAAAGAAGATTCAAAGAGAGTGAGATGCCAGCTCCTTTCATTCAGTCAGTAGCTTCAATCATTTCTGGATGTTTTTCAATGGCAAAAATCAATGAATATTGTAAATGCACAAACTGTAATTTCTCCGCATTGCAAGGTGCAATTCTGAAATTTTTTACTTTTTCCTGCTCCTCTTAGCATGATAAAGAAGATTCAAAGAGAGTGAGATGCCAGCTCCTTTCATTCAGTCAGTAGCTTCAATCATTTCTGGACGTTTTTCAATGGCAAAAATCAATGAATATTGTAAATGCACAAACAGTAATTTCTCCGCATTGCAAGGTGCAATTCTGAAATTTTTTGCTTTTTCCTGCTCCTCTTAGCATGATAAAGAAGATTCAAAGAGAGTGAGATGCCAGCTCCTTTCATTCAGTCAGTACTTTCAATCATTTCTGGACGTTTTTCAATGGCAAAAATCAATGAATATTGTAAATGCACAAACAGTAATTTCTCCGCATTGCAAGGAGCAATTCTGAATTTTTTTGCTTTTTCCCGCTCCTCTTAGCATGATAAAGAAGATTCAAAGAGAGTGAGGTGCCAGCTCCTTTCATTCAGTCAGTAGCTTCAAACATTTCTGGTATATGAATAACATGTTTTTCAATGGCAAAAATCAATGAATATTGTAAATGCACAAACAGTAATTTCTCCGCATTGCAAGGTGCAATTCTGAAATTTTTTGCTTTTTCCTGCTCCTCTTAGCATGATAATGAAGATTCAAAGAGAGTGAGATGCCAGCTCCTTTCATTCAGTCAGTAGCTTCAAACATTTCTGGTATATGAATAACATGATGTTTTTCAATGGCAAAAATCAATGAATATTGTAAATGCACAAACAGTAATTTCTCGGCATTGCAAGGTGCAATTCTGAAATTTTTTGCTTTTTCCTGCTCCTCTTAGCATGATAAAGAAGATTCAAAGAGAGTGAGATGCCAGCTCCTTTCATTCAGTCAGTAGCTTCAATCATTTCTGGACGTTTTTCAATGGCAAAAATCAATGAATATTGTAAATGCACAAACAGTAATTTCTCCGCATTGCAAGGTGCAATTCTGAAATGTTTTGCTTTTTCCTGCTCCTCTTAGCATGATAAAGAAGATTCAAAGAGCGTGAGATGTCAGCTCCTTTCATTCAGTCAGTAGCTTCAAACATTTCTGGTATATGAATAACATGATGTTTTTCAAAGGCAAAAATCAATGAATATTGTAAATGCACAAACAGTAATTTCTCCGCATTGCAAGGTGCAATTCTGAAATTATTTGCTTTTTCCTGCTCCTCTTAGCATGATAAAGAAGATTCAAAGAGAGTGAGATGCCAGCTCCTTTCATTCAGTCAGTAGCTTCAATCATTTCTGGACGTTTTTCAATGGCAAAAATCAATGAATATTGTAAATGCACAAACAGTAATTTCTCCGCATTGCAAGGTGCAATTCTGAAATTTTTTGCTTTTTCCTGCTCCTCTTAGCATGATAAAGAAGATTCAAAGAGAGTGAGATGCCAGCTCCTTTCGTTCAGTCAGTAGCTTCAATCATTTCTGGACGTTTTTCAATGGCAAAAATCATTGAATATTATAAATGCACAAACAGTAATTTCTCCGCATTGCAAGGTGCAATTCTGAAATTTTTTACTTTTTCCTGCTCCTCTTAGCATGATAAAGAAGATTCAAAGAGAGTGAGATGCCAGCTCCTTTCATTCAGTCAGTAGCTTCAATCATTTCTGGTATATGAATAACATGATGTTTTTCAATGGCAAAAATCAATGAATATTGTAAATGCACAAACAGTAATTTCTCCGCATTGCAAGGTGCAATTCTGAATTTTTTTGCTTTTTCCTGCTCCTCTTAGCATGATAAACAAGATTCAAAGAGAGTGAGATGCCAGCTCCTTTCATTCAGTCAGTAGCTTCAATCATTTCTGGACGTTTTTCAATGGCAAAAATCAATGAATATTGTAAATGCACAAACAGTAATTTCTCCGCATTGCAAGGTGCAATTCTGAAATTTTTTGCTTTTTCCTGCTCCTCTTAGCATGATAAAGAAGATTCAAAGAGAGTGAGATGCCAGCTCCTTTCATTCAGTCAGTACTTTCAATCATTTCTGGACGTTTTTCAATGGCAAAAATCAATGAATATTGTAAATGCACAAACAGTAATTTCTCCGCATTGCAAGGTGCAATTCTGAATTTTTTTGCTTTTTCCCGCTCCTCTTAGCATGATAAAGAAGATTCAAAGAGAGTGAGGTGCCAGCTCCTTTCATTCAGTCAGTAGCTTCAAACATTTCTGGTATATGAATAACATGTTTTTCAATGGCAAAAATCAATGAATATTGTAAATGCACAAACAGTAATTTCTCCGCATTGCAAGGTGCAATTCTGAAATTTTTTGCTTTTTCCTGCTCCTCTTAGCATGATAATGAAGATTCAAAGAGAGTGAGATGCCAGCTCCTTTCATTCAGTCAGTAGCTTCAAACATTTCTGGTATATGAATAACATGATGTTTTTCAATGGCAAAAATCAATGAATATTGTAAATGCACAAACAGTAATTTCTCGGCATTGCAAGGTGCAATTCTGAAATTTTTTTGCTTTTTCCTGCTCCTCTTAGCATGATAAAGAAGATTCAAAGAGAGTGAGATGCCAGCTCCTTTCATTCAGTCAGTAGCTTCAATCATTTCTGGACGTTTTTCAATGGCAAAAATCAATGAATATTGTAAATGCACAAACAGTAATTTCTCCGCATTGCAAGGTGCAATTCTGAAATGTTTTGCTTTTTCCTGCTCCTCTTAGCATGATAAAGAAGATTCAAAGAGCGTGAGATGTCAGCTCCTTTCATTCAGTCAGTAGCTTCAAACATTTCTGGTATATGAATAACATGATGTTTTTCAAAGGCAAAAATCAATGAATATTGTAAATGCACAAACAGTAATTTCTCCGCATTGCAAGGTGCAATTCTGAAATTATTTGCTTTTTCCTGCTCCTCTTAGCATGATAAAGAAGATTCAAAGAGAGTGAGATGCCAGCTCCTTTCATTCAGTCAGTAGCTTCAATCATTTCTGGACGTTTTTCAATGGCAAAAATCAATGAATATTGTAAATGCACAAACAGTAATTTCTCCGCATTGCAAGGTGCAATTCTGAAATTTTTTGCTTTTTCCTGCTCCTCTTAGCATGATAAAGAAGATTCAAAGAGAGTGAGATGCCAGCTCCTTTCGTTCAGTCAGTAGCTTCAATCATTTCTGGACGTTTTTCAATGGCAAAAATCATTGAATATTATAAATGCACAAACAGTAATTTCTCCGCATTGCAAGGTGCAATTCTGAAATTTTTTACTTTTTCCTGCTCCTCTTAGCATGATAAAGAAGATTCAAAGAGAGTGAGATGCCAGCTCCTTTCATTCAGTCAGTAGCTTCAATCATTTCTGGTATATGAATAACATGATGTTTTTCAATGGCAAAAATCAATGAATATTGTAAATGCACAAACAGTAATTTCTCCGCATTGCAAGGTGCAATTCTGAAATTTTTTGCTTTTTCCTGCTCCTCTTAGCATGATAAACAAGATTCAAAGAGAGTGAGATGCCAGCTCCTTTCATTCAGTCAGTAGCTTCAATCATTTCTGGACGTTTTTCAATGGCAAAAATCAATGAATATTGTAAATGCACAAACAGTAATTTCTCCGCATTGCAAGGTGCAATTCTGAAATTTTTTGCTTTTTCCTGCTCCTCTTAGCATGATAAAGAAGATTCAAAGAGAGTGAGATGCCAGCTCCTTTCATTCAGTCAGTAGCTTCAAACATTTCTGGTATATGAATAACATGATGTTTTTCAATGGCAAAAATCAATGAATATTGTAAATGCACAAACAGTAATTTCTCCGCATTGCAAGGTGCAATTCTGAAATTTTTTGCTTTTTCCTGCTCCTCTTAGCATGATAAAGAAGATTCAAAGAGAGTGAGATGCCAGCTCCTTTCATTCAGTCAGTAGCTTCAATCATTTCTGGACGTTTTTCAATGGCAAAAATCAATGAATATTGTAAATGCACAAACAGTAATTTCTCCGCATTGCAAGGTGCAATTCTGAAATTTTTTGCTTTTTCCTGCTCCTCTTAGCATGATAAAGAAGATTCAAAGAGAGTGAGATGCCAGCTCCTTTCATTCAGTCAGTAGCTTCAATCATTTCTGGACGTTTTTCAATGGCAAAAATCAATGAATATTGTAAATGCACAAACAGTAATTTCTCCGCATTGCAAGGTGCAATTCTGAAATTTTTTGCTTTTTCCTGCTCCTCTTAGCATGATAAAGAAGATTCAAAGAGAGTGAGATGCCAGCTCCTTTCATTCAGTCAGTAGCTTCAAACATTTCTGGTATATGAATAACATGATGTTTTTCAATGGCAAAAATCAATGAATATTGTAAATGCACAAACAGTAATTTCTCCGCATTGCAAGGTGCAAGTCTGAAATTTTTTGCTTTTTCCTGCTCCTCTTAGTATGATAAAGAAGATTCAAAGAGAGTGAGATGCCAGCTACTTTCATTCAGTCAGTAGCTTCAATCATTTCTGGACGTTTTTCAATGGTAAAAATCAATGAATATTGTAAATGCACAAACAGTAATTTCTCCACATTGCAAGGTGCAATTCTGAAATTTTTTGCTTTTTCCTGCTCCTCTTAGCATGATAAAGAAGATTCAAAGAGAGTGAGATGCCAGCTCCTTTCATTCAGTCAGTAGCTTCAAACATTTCTGGTATATGAATAACATGATGTTTTTCAATGGCAAAAATCAATGAATATTGTAAATGCACAAACAGTAATTTCTCCGCATTGCAAGGTGCAATTCTGAAATTTTTTGCTTTTTCCTGCTCCTCTTAGCATGATAAAGAAGATTCAAAGAGAGTGAGATGCCAGCTCCTTTCATTCAGTCAGTAGCTTCAAACATTTCTGGTATATGAATAACGATGTTTTTCAATGGCAAAAATCAATGAATATTGTAAATGCACAAACAGTAATTTCTCCGCATTGCAAGGTGCAATTCTGAAATTTTTTGCTTTTTCCTGCTCCTCTTAGCATGATAAAGAAGATTCAAAGAGAGTGAGATGCCAGCTACTTTCATTCAGTCAGTAGATTCAATCATTTCTGGACGTTTTTCATTGTTAAAAATCAATGAATATTGTAAATGCACAAACAGTAATTTCTCCACATTGCAAGGTGCAATTCTGAAATTTTTTGCTTTTTCCTGCTCCTCTTAGCATGATAATGAAGATTCAAAGAGAGTGAGATGCCAGCTCCTTTCATTCAGTCAGTAGCTTCAAACATTTCTGGTATATGAATAACATGATGTTTTTCAATGGCAAAATTCAATGAATATTGTAAATGCACAAACAGTAATTTCTCCGCATTGCAAGGTGCAATTCTGAAATTTTTTGCTTTTTCCTGCTCCTCTTAGCATGATAAAGAAGATTCAAAGAGAGTGAGATGCCAGCTCCTTTCATTCAGTCAGTAGCTTCAATCATTTCTGGATGTTTTTCAATGGCAAAAATCAATGAATATTGTAAATGCACAAACTGTAATTTCTCCGCATTGCAAGGTGCAATTCTGAAATTTTTTACTTTTTCCTGCTCCTCTTAGCATGATAAAGAAGATTCAAAGAGAGTGAGATGCCAGCTCCTTTCATTCAGTCAGTAGCTTCAATCATTTCTGGACGTTTTTCAATGGCAAAAATCAATGAATATTGTAAATGCACAAACAGTAATTTCTCCGCATTGCAAGGTGCAATTCTGAAATTTTTTGCTTTTTCCTGCTCCTCTTAGCATGATAAAGAAGATTCAAAGAGAGTGAGATGCCAGCTCCTTTCATTCAGTCAGTACTTTCAATCATTTCTGGACGTTTTTCAATGGCAAAAATCAATGAATATTGTAAATGCACAAACAGTAATTTCTCCGCATTGCAAGGTGCAATTCTGAATTTTTTTGCTTTTTCCCGCTCCTCTTAGCATGATAAAGAAGATTCAAAGAGAGTGAGGTGCCAGCTCCTTTCATTCAGTCAGTAGCTTCAAACATTTCTGGTATATGAATAACATGTTTTTCAATGGCAAAAATAAATGAATATTGTAAATGCACAAACAGTAATTTCTCCGCATTGCAAGGTGCAATTCTGAATTTTTTTGCTTTTTCCTGCTCCTCTTAGCATGATAATGAAGATTCAAAGAGAGTGAGATGCCAGCTCCTTTCATTCAGTCAGTAGCTTCAAACATTTCTGGTATATGAATAACATGATGTTTTTCAATGGCAAAAATCAATGAATATTGTAAATGCACAAACAGTAATTTCTCCGCATTGCAAGGTGCAATTCTGAAATTTTTTGCTTTTTCCTGCTCCTCTTAGCATGATAAAGAAGATTCAAAGAGAGTGAGATGCCAGCTCCTTTCATTCAGTCAATAGCTTCAATCATTTCTGGATGTTTTTCAATGGCAAAAATCAATGAATATTGTAAATGCACAAACTGTAATTTCTCCGCATTGCAAGGTGCAATTCTGAAATTTTTTACTTTTTCCTGCTCCTCTTAGCATGATAAAGAATATTCAAAGAGAGTGAGATGCCAGCTCCTTTCATTCAGTCAGTAGCTTCAATCATTTCTGGACGTTTTTCAATGGCAAAAATCAATGAATATTGTAAATGCACAAACAGTAATTTCTCCGCATTGCAAGGTGCAATTCTGAAATTTTTTGCTTTTTCCTGCTCCTCTTAGCATGATAAAGAAGATTCAAAGAGAGTGAGATGCCAGCTCCTTTCATTCAGTCAGTACTTTCAATCATTTCTGGACGTTTTTCAATGCAAAAATCAATGAATATTGTAAATGCACAAACAGTAATTTCTCCGCATTGCAAGGTGCAATTCTGAATTTTTTTGCTTTTTCCCGCTCCTCTTAGCATGATAAAGAAGATTCAAAGAGAGTGAGGTGCCAGCTCCTTTCATTCAGTCAGTAGCTTCAATCATTTCTGGACGTTTTTCAATGGTAAAAATCAATGAATATTGTAAATGCACAAACAGTAATTTCTCCACATTGCAAGGTGCAATTCTGAAATTTTTTGCTTTTCCCTGCTCCTCTTAGCATGATAAAGAAGATTCAAAGAGAGTGAGATGCCAGCTCCTTTCATTCAGTCAGTAGCTTCAAACATTTCTGGTATATGAATAACATGATGTTTTTCAATGGCAAAAATCAATGAATATTGTAAATGCACAAACAGTAATTTCTCCGCATTGCAAGGTGCAATTCTGAAATTTTTTGCTTTTTCCTGCTCCTCTTAGCATGATAAAGAAGATTCAAAGAGAGTGAGATGCCAGCTCCTTTCATTCAGTCAGTAGCTTCAAACATTTCTGGTATATGAATAACATGATGTTTTTCAATGGCAAAAATCAATGAATATTGTAAATGCACAAACAGTAATTTCTCCGCATTGCAAGGTGCAATTCTGAAATTTTTTGCTTTTTCCTGCTCCTCTTAGCATGATAAAGAAGATTCAAAGAGAGTGAGATGCCAGCTCCTTTCATTCAGTCAGTAGCTTCAATCAATTCTGGACGTTTTTCAATGGCAAAAATCAATGAATATTGTAAATGCACAAACAGTAATTTCTCCGCATTGCAAGGTGCAATTCTGAAATTTTTTGCTTTTTCCTGCTCCTCTTAGCATGATAAAGAAGATTCAAAGAGCGTGAGATGTCAGCTCCTTTCATTCAGTCAGTAGCTTCAAACATTTCTGGTATATGAATAACATGATGTTTTTCAATGGCAAAAATCAATGAATATTGTAAATGCACAAACAGTAATTTCTCCGCATTGCAAGGTGCAATTCTGAAATTTTTTGCTTTTTCCTGCTCCTCTTAGCATGATAAAGAAGATTCAAAGAGAGTGAGATGCCAGCTCCTTTCATTCAGTCAGTAGCTTCAATCATTTCTGGACGTTTTTCAATGGCAAAAATCAATGAATATTGTAAATGCACAAACAGTAATTTCTCCGCATTGCAAGGTGCAATTCTGAAATTTTTTGCTTTTTCCTGCTCCTCTTAGCATGATAAAGAAGATTCAAAGAGAGTGAGATGCCAGCTCCTTTCGTTCAGTCAGTAGCTTCAATCATTTCTGGACGTTTTTCAATGGCAAAAATCATTGAATATTATAAATGCACAAACAGTAATTTCTCCGCATTGCAAGGTGCAATTCTGAAATTTTTTACTTTTTCCTGCTGCTCTTAGCATGATAAAGAAGATTCAAAGAGAGTGAGATGCCAGCTCCTTTCATTCAGTCAGTAGCTTCAATCATTTCTGGTATATGAATAACATGATGTTTTTCAATGGCAAAAATCAATGAATATTGTAAATGCACAAACAGTAATTTCTCCGCATTGCAAGGTGCAATTCTGAAATTTTTTGCTTTTTCCTGCTCCTCTTAGCATGATAATGAAGATTCAAAGAGAGTGAGATGCCAGCTCCTTTCATTCAGTCAGTAGCTTCAAACATTTCTGGTATATGAATAACATGATGTTTTTCAATGGCAAAAATCAATGAATATTGTAAATGCACAAACAGTAATTTCTCCGCATTGCAAGGTGCAATTCTGAAATTTTTTGCTTTTTCCTGCTCCTCTTAGCATGATAAAGAAGATTCAAAGAGAGTGAGATGCCAGCTCCTTTCATTCAGTCAGTAGCTTCAATCATTTCTGGATGTTTTTCAATGGCAAAAATCAATGAATATTGTAAATGCACAAACTGTAATTTCTCCGCATTGCAAGGTGCAATTCTGAAATTTTTTACTTTTTCCTGCTCCTCTTAGCATGATAAAGAAGATTCAAAGAGAGTGAGATGCCAGCTCCTTTCATTCAGTCAGTAGCTTCAATCATTTCTGGACGTTTTTCAATGGCAAAAATCAATGAATATTGTAAATGCACAAACAGTAATTTCTCCGCATTGCAAGGTGCAATTCTGAAATTTTTTGCTTTTTCCTGCTCCTCTTAGCATGATAAAGAAGATTCAAAGAGAGTGAGATGCCAGCTCCTTTCATTCAGTCAGTACTTTCAATCATTTCTGGATGTTTTTCAATGGCAAAAATCAATGAATATTGTAAATGCACAAACAGTAATTTCTCCGCATTGCAAGGTGCAATTCTGAATTTTTTTGCTTTTTCCCGCTCCTCTTAGCATGATAAAGAAGATTCAAAGAGAGTGAGATGCCAGCTCCTTTCATTCAGTCAGTAGCTTCAAACATTTCTGGTATATGAATAACATGTTTTTCAATGGAAAAAATCAATGAATATTGTAAATGCACAAACAGTAATTTCTCCGCATTGCAAGGTGCAATTCTGAATTTTTTTGCTTTTTCCTGCTCCTCTTAGCATGATAATGAAGATTCAAAGAGAGTGAGATGCCAGCTCCTTTCATTCAGTCAGTAGCTTCAAACATTTCTGGTATATGAATAACATGATGTTTTTCAATGGCAAAAATCAATGAATATTGTAAATGCACAAACAGTAATTTCTCCGCATTGCAAGGTGCAATTCTGAAATTTTTTGCTTTTTCCTGCTCCTCTTAGCATGATAAAGAAGATTCAAAGAGAGTGAGATGCCAGCTCCTTTCATTCAGTCAATAGCTTCAATCATTTCTGGATGTTTTTCAATGGCAAAAATCAATGAATATTGTAAATGCACAAACTGTAATTTCTCCGCATTGCAAGGTGCAATTCTGAAATTTTTTACATTTTCCTGCTCCTCTTAGCATGATAAAGAAGATTCAAAGAGAGTGAGATGCCAGCTCCTTTCATTCAGTCAGTAGCTTCAATCATTTCTGGACGTTTTTCAATGGCAAAAATCAATGAATATTGTAAATGCACAAACAGTAATTTCTCCGCATTGCAAGGTGCAATTCTGAAATTTTTTGCTTTTTCCTGCTCCTCTTAGCATGATAAAGAAGATTCAAAGAGAGTGAGATGCCAGCTCCTTTCATTCAGTCAGTACTTTCAATCATTTCTGGACGTTTTTCAATGCAAAAATCAATGAATATTGTAAATGCACAAACAGTAATTTCTCCGCATTGCAAGGTGCAATTCTGAATTTTTTTGCTTTTTCCCGCTCCTCTTAGCATGATAAAGAAGATTCAAAGAGAGTGAGGTGCCAGCTCCTTTCATTCAGTCAGTAGCTTCAATCATTTCTGGACGTTTTTCAATGGTAAAAATCAATGAATATTGTAAATGCACAAACAGTAATTTCTCCACATTGCAAGGTGCAATTCTGAAATTTTTTGCTTTTCCCTGCTCCTCTTAGCATGATAAAGAAGATTCAAAGAGAGTGAGATGCCAGCTCCTTTCATTCAGTCAGTAGCTTCAAACATTTCTGGTATATGAATAACATGATGTTTTTCAATGGCAAAAATCAATGAATATTGTAAATGCACAAACAGTAATTTCTCCGCATTGCAAGGTGCAATTCTGAAATTTTTTGCTTTTTCCTGCTCCTCTTAGCATGATAAAGAAGATTCAAAGAGAGTGAGATGCCAGCTCCTTTCATTCAGTCAGTAGCTTCAAACATTTCTGGTATATGAATAACATGATGTTTTTCAATGGCAAAAATCAATGAATATTGTAAATGCACAAACAGTAATTTCTCCGCATTGCAAGGTGCAATTCTGAAATTTTTTGCTTTTTCCTGCTCCTCTTAGCATGATAAAGAAGATTCAAAGAGAGTGAGATGCCAGCTCCTTTCATTCAGTCAGTAGCTTCAATCAATTCTGGACGTTTTTCAATGGCAAAAATCAATGAATATTGTAAATGCACAAACAGTAATTTCTCCGCATTGCAAGGTGCAATTCTGAAATTTTTTGCTTTTTCCTGCTCCTCTTAGCATGATAAAGAAGATTCAAAGAGCGTGAGATGTCAGCTCCTTTCATTCAGTCAGTAGCTTCAAACATTTCTGGTATATGAATAACATGATGTTTTTCAATGGCAAAAATCAATGAATATTGTAAATGCACAAACAGTAATTTCTCCGCATTGCAAGGTGCAATTCTGAAATTTTTTGCTTTTTCCTGCTCCTCTTAGCATGATAAAGAAGATTCAAAGAGAGTGAGATGCCAGCTCCTTTCATTCAGTCAGTAGCTTCAATCATTTCTGGACGTTTTTCAATGGCAAAAATCAATGAATATTGTAAATGCACAAACAGTAATTTCTCCGCATTGCAAGGTGCAATTCTGAAATTTTTTGCTTTTTCCTGCTCCTCTTAGCATGATAAAGAAGATTCAAAGAGAGTGAGATGCCAGCTCCTTTCGTTCAGTCAGTAGCTTCAATCATTTCTGGACGTTTTTCAATGGCAAAAATCATTGAATATTATAAATGCACAAACAGTAATTTCTCCGCATTGCAAGGTGCAATTCTGAAATTTTTTACTTTTTCCTGCTCCTCTTAGCATGATAAAGAAGATTCAAAGAGAGTGAGATGCCAGCTCCTTTCATTCAGTCAGTAGCTTCAATCATTTCTGGTATATGAATAACATGATGTTTTTCAATGGCAAAAATCAATGAATATTGTAAATGCACAAACAGTAATTTCTCCGCATTGCAAGGTGCAATTCTGAAATTTTTTGCTTTTTCCTGCTCCTCTTAGCATGATAAACAAGATTCAAAGAGAGTGAGATGCCAGCTCCTTTCATTCAGTCAGTAGCTTCAATCATTTCTGGACGTTTTTCAATGGCAAAAATCAATGAATATTGTAAATGCACAAACAGTAATTTCTCCGCATTGCAAGGTGCAATTCTGAAATTTTTTGCTTTTTCCTGCTCCTCTTAGCATGATAAAGAAGATTCAAAGAGAGTGAGATGCCAGCTCCTTTCATTCAGTCAGTAGCTTCAATCATTTCTGGACGTTTTTCAATGGCAAAAATCAATGAATATTGTAAATGCACAAACAGTAATTTCTCCGCATTGCAAGGTGCAATTCTGAAATGTTTTGCTTTTTCCTGCTCCTCTTAGCATGATAAAGAAGATTCAAAGAGAGTGAGATGCCAGCTCCTTTCATTCAGTCAGTAGCTTCAATCATTTCTGGACGTTTTTCAATGGCAAAAATCAATGAATATTGTAAATGCACAAACAGTAATTTCTCCGCATTGCAAGGTGCAATTCTGAAATTTTTTGCTTTTTCCTGCTCCTCTTAGCATGATAAAGAAGATTCAAAGAGAGTGAGATGCCAGCTCCTTTCATTCAGTCAGTAGCTTCAAACATTTCTGGTATATGAATAACATGATGTTTTTCAATGGCTAAAATCAATGAATATTGTAAATGCACAAACAGTAATTTCTCCGCATTGCAAGGTGCAATTCTGAAATTTTTTGCTTTTTCCTGCTCCTCTTAGCATGATAAAGAAGATTCAAAGAGAGTGAGATGCCAGCTCCTTTCATTCAGTCAGTAGCTTCAAACATTTCTGGTATATGAATAACATGATGTTTTTCAATGGCAAAAATCAATGAATATTGTAAATGCACAAACAGTAATTTCTCCGCATTGCAAGGTGCAATTCTGAAATTTTTTGCTTTTTCCTGCTCCTCTTAGCATGATAAAGAAGATTCAAAGAGAGTGAGATGCCAGCTCCTTTCATTCAGTCAGTAGCTTCAATCATTTCTGGACGTTTTTCAATGGCAAAAATCAATGAATATTGTAAATGCACAAACAGTAATTTCTCCGCATTGCAAGGTGCAATTCTGAAATTTTTTGCTTTTTCCTGCTCCTCTTAGCATGATAAAGAAGATTCAAAGAGCGTGAGATGTCAGCTCCTTTCATTCAGTCAGTAGCTTCAAACATTTCTGGTATATGAATAACATGATGTTTTTCAATGGCAAAAATCAATGAATATTGTAAATGCACAAACAGTAATTTCTCCGCATTGCAAGGTGCAATTCTGAAATTTTTTGCTTTTTCCTGCTCCTCTTAGCATGATAAAGAAGATTCAAAGAGAGTGAGATGCCAGCTCCTTTCATTCAGTCAGTAGCTTCAATCATTTCTGGACGTTTTTAAATGGCAAAAATCAATGAATATTGTAAATGCACAAACAGTAATTTCTCCGCATTGCAAGGTGCAATTCTGAAATTTTTTGCTTTTTCCTGCTCCTCTTAGCATGATAAAGAAGATTCAAAGAGAGTGAGATGCCAGCTCCTTTCATTCAGTCAGTAGCTTCAAACATTTCTGGTATATGAATAACATGATGTTTTTCAATGGCAAAAATCAATGAATATTGTAAATGCACAAACAGTAATTTCTCCGCATTGCAAGGTGCAATTCTGAAATTTTTTGCTTTTTCCTGCTCCTCTTAGCATGATAAAGAAGATTCAAAGAGAGTGAGATGCCAGCTCCTTTCATTCAGTCAGTAGCTTCAATCATTTCTGGACGTTTTTCAATGGCAAAAATCAATGAATATTGTAAATGCACAAACAGTAATTTCTCCGCATTGCAAGGTGCAATTCTGAAATGTTTTGCTTTTTCCTGCTCCTCTTAGCATGATAAAGAAGATTCAAAGAGCGTGAGATGTCAGCTCCTTTCATTCAGTCAGTAGCTTCAAACATTTCTGGTATATGAATAACATGATGTTTTTCAAAGGCAAAAATCAATGAATATTGTAAATGCACAAACAGTAATTTCTCCGCATTGCAAGGTGCAATTCTGAAATTATTTGCTTTTTCCTGCTCCTCTTAGCATGATAAAGAAGATTCAAAGAGAGTGAGATGCCAGCTCCTTTCATTCAGTCAGTAGCTTCAATCATTTCTGGACGTTTTTCAATGGCAAAAATCAATGAATATTGTAAATACATAAACAGTAATTTCTCCGCATTGCAAGGTGCAATTCTGAAATTTTTTGCTTTTTCCTGCTCCTCTTAGCATGATAAAGAAGATTCAAAGAGAGTGAGATGCCAGCTCCTTTCGTTCAGTCAGTAGCTTCAATCATTTCTGGACGTTTTTCAATGTCAAAAATCATTGAATATTATAAATGCACAAACAGTAATTTCTCCGCATTGCAAGGTGCAATTCTGAAATTTTTTACTTTTTCCTGCTCCTCTTAGCATGATAAAGAAGATTCAAAGAGAGTGAGATGCCAGCTCCTTTCATTCAGTCAGTAGAATCAATCATTTCTGGTATATGAATAACATGATGTTTTTCAATGGCAAAAATCAATGAATATTGTAAATGCACAAACAGTAATTTCTCCGCATTGCAAGGTGCAATTCTGAAATTTTTTGCTTTTTCCTGCTCCTCTTAGCATGATAAACAAGATTCAAAGAGAGTGAGATGCCAGCTCCTTTCATTCAGTCAGTAGCTTCAATCATTTCTGGACGTTTTTCAATGGCAAAAATCAATGAATATTGTAAATGCACAAACAGTAATTTCTCCGCATTGCAAGGTGCAATTCTGAAATTTTTTGCTTTTTCCTGCTCCTCTTAGCATGATAAAGAAGATTCAAAGAGAGTGAGATGCCAGCTCCTTTCATTCAGTCAGTAGCTTCAAACATTTCTGGTATATGAATAACATGATGTTTTTCAATGGCAAAAATCAATGAATATTGTAAATGCACAAACAGTAATTTCTCCGCATTGCAAGGTGCAATTCTGAAATTTTTTGCTTTTTCCTGCTCCTCTTAGCATGATAAAGAAGATTCAAAGAGAGTGAGATGCCAGCTCCTTTCATTCAGTCAGTAGCTTCAATCATTTCTGGACGTTTTTCAATGGCAAAAATCAATGAATATTGTAAATGCACAAACAGTAATTTCTCCGCATTGCAAGGTGCAATTCTGAAATTTTTTGCTTTTTCCTGCTCCTCTTAGCATGATAAAGAATATTCAAAGAGAGTGAGATGCCAGCTCCTTTCATTCAGTCAGTAGCTTCAAACATTTCTGGTATATGAATAACATGATGTTTTTCAATGGCAAAAATCAATGAATATTGTAAATGCACAAACAGTAATTTCTCCGCATTGCAAGGTGCAATTCTGAAATTTTTTGCTTTTTCCTGCTCCTCTTAGCATGATAAACAAGATTCAAAGAGAGTGAGATGCCAGCTCCTTTCATTCAGTCAGTAGCTTCAATCATTTCTGGACGTTTTTCAATGGCAAAAATCAATGAATATTGTAAATGCACAAACAGTAATTTCTCCGCATTGCAAGGTGCAATTCTGAAATTTTTTGCTTTTTCCTGCTCCTCTTAGCATGATAAAGAAGATTCAAAGAGAGTGAGATGCCAGCTCCTTTCATTCAGTCAGTAGCTTCAAACATTTCTGGTATATGAATAACATGATGTTTTTCAATGGCAAAAATCAATGAATATTGTAAATGCACAAACAGTAATTTCTCCGCATTGCAAGGTGCAATTCTGAAATTTTTTGCTTTTTCCTGCTCCTCTTAGCATGATAAAGAAGATTCAAAGAGAGTGAGATGCCAGCTCCTTTCATTCAGTCAGTAGCTTCAATCATTTCTGGACGTTTTTCAATGGCAAAAATCAATGAATATTGTAAATGCACAAACAGTAATTTCTCCGCATTGCAAGGTGCAATTCTGAAATTTTTTGCTTTTTCCTGCTCCTCTTAGCATGATAAAGAAGATTCAAAGAGAGTGAGATGCCAGCTCCTTTCATTCAGTCAGTAGCTTCAAACATTTCTGGTATATGAATAACATGATGTTTTTCAATGGCAAAAATCAATGAATATTGTAAATGCACAAACAGTAATTTCTCCGCATTGCAAGGTGCAAGTCTGAAATTTTTTGCTTTTTCCTGCTCCTCTTAGTATGATAAAGAAGATTCAAAGAGAGTGAGATGCCAGCTACTTTCATTCAGTCAGTAGCTTCAATCATTTCTGGACGTTTTTCAATGGTAAAAATCAATGAATATTGTAAATGCACAAACAGTAATTTCTCCACATTGCAAGGTGCAATTCTGAAATTTTTTGCTTTTTCCTGCTCCTCTTAGCATGATAAAGAAGATTCAAAGAGAGTGAGATGCCAGCTCCTTTCATTCAGTCAGTAGCTTCAAACATTTCTGGTATATGAATAACATGATGTTTTTCAATGGCAAAAATCAATGAATATTGTAAATGCACAAACAGTAATTTCTCCGCATTGCAAGGTGCAATTCTGAAATTTTTTGCTTTTTCCTGCTCCTCTTAGCATGATAAAGAAGATTCAAAGAGAGTGAGATGCCAGCTACTTTCATTCAGTCAGTAGATTCAATCATTTCTGGACGTTTTTCATTGTTAAAAATCAATGAATATTGTAAATGCACAAACAGTAATTTCTCCACATTGCAAGGTGCAATTCTGAAATTTTTTGCTTTTTCCTGCTCCTCTTAGCATGATAATGAAGATTCAAAGAGAGTGAGATGCCAGCTCCTTTCATTCAGTCAGTAGCTTCAAACATTTCTGGTATATGAATAACATGATGTTTTTCAATGGCAAAAATCAATGAATATTTTAAATGCACAAACAGTAATTTCTCCGCATTGCAAGGTGCAATTCTGAAATTTTTTGCTTTTTCCTGCTCCTCTTAGCCTGATAAAGAAGATTCAAAGAGAGTGAGATGCCAGCTCCTTTCATTCAGTCAGTAGCTTCAATCATTTCTGGATGTTTTTCAATGGCAAAAATCAATGAATATTGTAAATGCACAAACTGTAATTTCTCCGCATTGCAAGGTGCAATTCTGAAATTTTTTACTTTTTCCTGCTCCTCTTAGCATGATAAAGAAGATTCAAAGAGAGTGAGATGCCAGCTCCTTTCATTCAGTCAGTAGCTTCAATCATTTCTGGACGTTTTTCAATGGCAAAAATCAATGAATATTGTAAATGCACAAACAGTAATTTCTCCGCATTGCAAGGTGCAATTCTGAAATTTTTTGCTTTTTCCTGCTCCTCTTAGCATGATAAAGAAGATTCAAAGAGAGTGAGATGCCAGCTCCTTTCATTCAGTCAGTACTTTCAATCATTTCTGGACGTTTTTCAATGGCAAAAATCAATGAATATTGTAAATGCACAAACAGTAATTTCTCCGCATTGCAAGGTGCAATTCTGAATTTTTTTGCTTTTTCCCGCTCCTCTTAGCATCATAAAGAAGATTCAAAGAGAGTGAGGTGCCAGCTCCTTTCATTCAGTCAGTAGCTTCAAACATTTCTGGTATATGAATAACATGTTTTTCAATGGCAAAAATCAATGAATATTGTAAATGCACAAACAGTAATTTCTCCGCATTGCAAGGTGCAATTCTGAAATTTTTTGCTTTTTCCTGCTCCTCTTAGCATGATAATGAAGATTCAAAGAGAGTGAGATGCCAGCTCCTTTCATTCAGTCAGTAGCTTCAAACATTTCTGGTATATGAATAACATGATGTTTTTCAATGGCAAAAATCAATGAATATTGTAAATGCACAAACAGTAATTTCTCCGCATTGCAAGGTGCAATTCTGAAATTTTTTGCTTTTTCCTGCTCCTCTTAGCATGATAAAGAAGATTCAAAGAGAGTGAGATGCCAGCTCCTTTCATTCAGTCAGTAGCTTCAATCATTTCTGGATGTTTTTCAATGGCAAAAATCAATGAATATTGTAAATGCACAAACTGTAATTTCTCCGCATTGCAAGGTGCAATTCTGAAATTTTTTACTTTTTCCTGCTCCTCTTAGCATGATAAAGAAGATTCAAAGAGAGTGAGATGCCAGCTCCTTTCATTCAGTCAGTAGCTTCAATCATTTCTGGACGTTTTTCAATGGCAAAAATCAATGAATATTGTAAATGCACAAACAGTAATTTCTCCGCATTGCAAGGTGCAATTCTGAAATTTTTTGCTTTTTCCTGCTCCTCTTAGCATGATAAAGAAGATTCAAAGAGAGTGAGATGCCAGCTCCTTTCATTCAGTCAGTACTTTCAATCATTTCTGGACGTTTTTCAATGGCAAAAATCAATGAATATTGTAAATGCACAAACAGTAATTTCTCCGCATTGCAAGGTGCAATTCTGAATTTTTTTGCTTTTTCACGCTCCTCTTAGCATGATAAAGAAGATTCAAAGAGAGTGAGGTGCCAGCTCCTTTCATTCAGTCAGTAGCTTCAAACATTTCTGGTATATGAATAACATGTTTTTCAATGGCAAAAATCAATGAATATTGTAAATGCACAAACAGTAATTTCTCCGCATTGCAAGGTGCAATTCTGAAATTTTTTGCTTTTTCCTGCTCCGCTTAGCATGATAAAGAAGATTCAAAGAGAGTGAGATGCCAGCTCCTTTCATTCAGTCAGTAGCTTCAAACATTTCTGGTATATGAATAACATGATGTTTTTCAATGTCAAAAATCAATGAATATTGTAAATGCACAAACAGTAATTTCTCCGCATTGCAAGGTGCAAGTCTGAAATTTTTTGCTTTTTCCTGCTCCTCTTAGCATGATAAAGAAGATTCAAAGAGAGTGAGATGCCAGCTACTTTCATTCAGTCAGTAGCTTCAATCATTTCTGGACGTTTTTCAATGGTAAAAATCAATGAATATTGTAAATGCACAGTAATTTCTCCACATTGCAAGGTGCAATTCTGAAATTTTTTGCTTTTTCCTGCTCCTCTTAGCATGATAAAGAAGATTCAAAGAGAGTGAGATGTCAGCTCCTTTCATTCAGTCAGTAGCTTCAAACATTTCTGGTATATGAATAACATGATGTTTTTCAATGGCAAAAATCAATGAATATTGTAAATGCACAAACAGTAATTTCTCCGCATTGCAAGGTGCAATTCTGAAATTTTTTGCTTTTTCCTGCTCCTCTTAGCATGATAAAGAAGATTCAAAGAGAGTGAGATGCCAGCTCCTTTCATTCAGTCAGTAGCTTCAAACATTTCTGGTATATGAATAACATGATGTTTTTCAATGGCAAAAATCAATGAATATTGTAAATGCACAAACAGTAATTTCTCCGCATTGCAAGGTGCAATTCTGAAATTTTTTGCTTTTTCCTGCTCCTCTTAGCATGATAAAGAAGATTCAAAGAGAGTGAGATGCCAGCTCCTTTCATTCAGTCAGTAGCTTCAATCATTTCTGGACGTTTTTCAATGGCAAAAATCAATGAATATTGTAAATGCACAAACAGTAATTTCTCTGCATTGCAAGGTGCAATTCTGAAATTTTTTGCTTTTTCCTGCTCCTCTTAGCATGATAAAGAAGATTCAAAGAGAGTGAGATGTCAGCTCCTTTCATTCAGTCAGTAGCTTCAAACATTTCTGGTAAATGAATAACATGATGTTTTTCAATGGCAAAAATCAATGAATATTGTAAATGCACAAACAGTAATTTCTCCGCATTGCAAGGTGCAATTCTGAAATTTTTTGCTTTTTCCTGCTCCTCTTAGCATGATAAAGAAGATTCAAAGAGAGTGAGATGCCAGCTCCTTTCATTCAGTCAGTAGCTTCAATCATTTCTGGACGTTTTTCAATGGCAAAAATCAATGAATATTGTAAATGCACAAACAGTAATTTCTCTGCATTGCAAGGTGCAATTCTGAAATTTTTTGCTTTTTCCTGCTCCTCTTAGCATGATAAAGAAGATTCAAAGAGAGTGAGATGCCAGCTCCTTTCGTTCAGTCAGTAGCTTCAATCATTTCTGGACGTTTTTCAATGGCAAAAATCATTGAATATTATAAATGCACAAACAGTAATTTCTCCGCATTGCAAGGTGCAATTCTGAAATTTTTTACTTTTTCCTGCTCCTCTTAGCATGATAAAGAAGATTCAAAGAGAGTGAGATGCCAGCTCCTTTCATTCAGTCAGTAGCTTCAATCATTTCTGGTATATGAATAACATGATGTTTTTCAATGGCAAAAATCAATGAATATTGTAAATGCACAAACAGTAATTTCTCCGCATTGCAAGGTGCAATTCTGAAATTTTTTGCTTTTTCCTGCTCCTCTTAGCATGATAAAGAAGATTCAAAGAGAGTGAGATGCCAGCTCCTTTCATTCAGTCAGTAGCTTCAATCATTTCTGGACGTTTTTCAATGGCAAAAATCAATGAATATTGTAAATGCACAAACAGTAATTTCTCCGCATTGCAAGGTGCAATTCTGAAATTTTTTGATTTTTCCTGCTCCTCTTAGCATGATAAAGAAGATTCAAAGAGAGTGAGATGCCAGCTACTTTCATTCAGTCAGTAGCTTCAAACATTTCTGGTATATGAATAACATAATGTTTTTCAATGGCAAAAATCAATGAATATTGTAAATGCACAAACAGTAATTTCTCCGCATTGCAAGGTGCAAGTCTGAAATTTTTTGATTTTCCTGCTCCTCTTAGCATGATAAAGAAGATTCAAAGAGAGTGAGATGCCAGCTACTTTCATTCAGTCAGTAGATTCAATCATTTCTGGATGTTTTTCAATGGTAAAAATCAATGAATATTGTAAATGCACAAACAGTAATTTCTCCACATTGCAAGGTGCAATTCTGAAATTTTTTGCTTTTTCCTGCTCCTCTTAGCATGATAAAGAAGATTCAAAGAGAGTGAGATGCCAGCTCCTTTCATTCAGTCAGTAGCTTCAAACATTTCTGGTATATGAATAACATGATGTTTTTCAATGGCAAAAAACAATGAATATTGTAAATGCACAAACAGTAATTTCTCCGCATTGCAAGGTGCAATTCTGAAATTTTTTGCTTTTTCCTGCTCCTCTTAGCATGATAAAGAAGATTCAAAGAGAGTGAGATGCCAGCTCCTTTCTTTCAGTCAGTAGCTTCAATCATTTCTGGATGTTTTTCAATGGCAAAAATCAATGAATATTGTAAATGCACAAACTGTAATTTCTCCGCATTGCAAGGTGCAATTCTGAAATTTTTTGCTTTTTCCTGCTCCTCTTAGCATGATAAAGAAGATTCAAAGAGAGTGAGATGCCAGCTCCTTTCATTCAGTCAGTAGCTTCAATCATTTCTGGACGTTTTTCAATGGCAAAAATCAATGAATATTGTAAATGCACAAACAGTAATTTCTCCGCATTGCAAGGTGCAATTCTGAAATTTTTTGCTTTTTCCTGCTCCTCTTAGCATGATAAAGAAGATTCAAAGAGAGTGAGATGCCAGCTCCTTTCATTCAGTCAGTACCTTCAATCATTTCTGGACGTTTTTCAATGGCAAAAATCAATGAATATTGTAAATGCACAAACAGTAATTTCTCCGCATTGCAAGGTGCAATTCTGAAATTTTTTGCTTTTTCCCGCTCCTCTTAGCATGATAAAGAAGATTCAAAGAGAGTGAGGTGCCAGCTCCTTTCATTCAGTCAGTAGCTTCAAACATTTCTGGTATATGAATAACATGTTTTTCAATGGCAAAAATCAATGAATATTGTAAATGCACAAACAGTAATTTCTCCGCATTGCAAGGTGCAATTCTGAAATTTTTTGATTTTTCCTGCTCCTCTTAGCATGATAAAGAAGATTCAAAGAGAGTGAGATGCCAGCTCCTTTCATTCAGTCAGTAGCTTCAATCATTTCTGGACGTTTTTCAATGGCTAAAATCAATGAATATTGTAAATGCACAAACAGTAATTTCTCCGCATTGCAAGGTGCAATTCTGAAATTTTTTGCTTTTTCCTGCTCCTCTTAGCATGATAAAGAAGATTCAAAGAGAGTGAGATGCCAGCTCCTTTCATTCAGTCAGTAGCTTCAAACATTTCTGGTATATGAATAACATGATGTTTTTCAATGGCAAAAATCAATGAATATTGTAAATGCACAAACAGTAATTTCTCCGCATTGCAAGGTGCAATTCTGAAATTTTTTGCTTTTTCCTGCTCCTCTTAGCATGATAAAGAAGATTCAAAGAGAGTGAGATGCCAGCTACTTTCATTCAGTCAGTAGCTTCAATCATTTCTGGACGTTTTTCAATGGTAAAAATCAATGAATATTGTAAATGCACAAACAGTAATTTCTCCACATTGCAAGGTGCAATTCTGAAATTTTTTGCTTTTTCCTGCTCCTCTTAGCATGATAAAGAAGATTCAAAGAGAGTGAGATGCCAGCTCCTTTCATTCAGTCAGTAGCTTCAAACATTTCTGGTATATGAATAACATGATGTTTTTCAATGGCAAAAATCAATGAATATTGTAAATGCACAAACAGTAATTTCTCCGCATTACAAGGTGCAATTCTGAAATTTTTTGCTTTTTCCTGCTCCTCTTAGCATGATAAAGAAGATTCAAAGAGAGTGAGATGCCAGCTCCTTTCATTCAGTCAGTAGCTTCAATCATTTCTGGATGTTTTTCAATGGCAAAAATCAATGAATATTGTAAATGCACAAACTGTAATTTCTCCGCATTGCAAGGTGCAATTCTGAAATTTTTTGCTTTTTCCTGCTCCTCTTAGCATGATAAAGAAGATTCAAAGAGAGTGAGATGCCAGCTCCTTTCATTCAGTCAGTAGCTTCAAACATTTCTGGTATATGAATAACATGATGTTTTTCAATGGCAAAAATCAATGAATATTGTAAATGCACAAACAGTAATTTCTCCGCATTGCAAGGTGCAATTCTGAAATTTTTTGCTTTTTCCTGCTCCTCTTACCATGATAAAGAAGATTCAAAGAGAGTGAGATGCCAGCTCCTTTCTTTCAGTCAGTAGCTTCAATCATTTCTGGATGTTTTTCAATGGCAAAAATCAATGAATATTGTAAATGCACAAACTGTAATTTCTCCGCATTGCAAGGTGCAATTCTGAAATTTTTTGCTTTTTCCTGCTCCTCTTAGCATGATAAAGAAGATTCAAAGAGAGTGAGATGCCAGCTCCTTTCATTCAGTCAGTAGCTTCAATCATTTCTGGACGTTTTTCAATGGCAAAAATCAATGAATATTGTAAATGCACAAACAGTAATTTCTCCGCATTGCAAGGTGCAATTCTGAAATTTTTTGCTTTTTCCTGCTCCTCTTAGCATGATAAAGAAGATTCAAAGAGAGTGAGATGCCAGCTCCTTTCATTCAGTCAGTACCTTCAATCATTTCTGGACGTTTTTCAATGGCAAAAATCAATGAATATTGTAAATGCACAAACAGTAATTTCTCCGCATTGCAAGGTGCAATTCTGAAATTTTTTGCTTTTTCCCGCTCCTCTTAGCATGATAAAGAAGATTCAAAGAGAGTGAGGTGCCAGCTCCTTTCATTCAGTCAGTAGCTTCAAACATTTCTGGTATATGAATAACATGTTTTTCAATGGCAAAAATCAATGAATATTGTAAATGCACAAACAGTAATTTCTCCGCATTGCAAGGTGCAATTCTGAAATTTTTTGATTTTTCCTGCTCCTCTTAGCATGATAAAGAAGATTCAAAGAGAGTGAGATGCCAGCTCCTTTCATTCAGTCAGTAGCTTCAATCATTTCTGGACGTTTTTCAATGGCTAAAATCAATGAATATTGTAAATGCACAAACAGTAATTTCTCCGCATTGCAAGGTGCAATTCTGAAATTTTTTGCTTTTTCCTGCTCCTCTTAGCATGATAAAGAAGATTCAAAGAGAGTGAGATGCCAGCTCCTTTCATTCAGTCAGTAGCTTCAAACATTTCTGGTATATGAATAACATGATGTTTTTCAATGGCAAAAATCAATGAATATTGTAAATGCACAAACAGTAATTTCTCCGCATTGCAAGGTGCAATTCTGAAATTTTTTGCTTTTTCCTGCTCCTCTTAGCATGATAAAGAAGATTCAAAGAGAGTGAGATGCCAGCTCCTTTCATTCAGTCAGTAGCTTCAAACATTTCTGGTATATGAATAACATGATGTTTTTCAATGGCAAAAATCAATGAATATTGTAAATGCACAAACAGTAATTTCTCCGCATTGCAAGGTGCAAGTCTGAAATTTTTTGCTTTTTCCTGCTCCTCTTAGCATGATAAAGAAGATTCAAAGAGAGTGAGATGCCAGCTACTTTCATTCAGTCAGTAGCTTCAATCATTTCTGGACGTTTTTCAATGGTAAAAATCAATGAATATTGTAAATGCACAAACAGTAATTTCTCCACATTGCAAGGTGCAATTCTGAAATTTTTTGCTTTTTCCTGCTCCTCTTAGCATGATAAAGAAGATTCAAAGAGAGTGAGATGCCAGCTCCTTTCATTCAGTCAGTAGCTTCAAACATTTCTGGTATATGAATAACATGATGTTTTTCAATGGCAAAAATCAATGAATATTGTAAATGCACAAACAGTAATTTCTCCGCATTGCAAGGTGCAATTCTGAAATTTTTTGCTTTTTCCTGCTCCTCTTAGCATGATAAAGAAGATTCAAAGAGAGTGACATGCCAGCTCCTTTCATTCAGTCAGTAGCTTCAATCATTTCTGGATGTTTTTCAATGGCAAAAATCAATGAATATTGTAAATGCACAAACTGTAATTTCTCCGCATTGCAAGGTGCAATTCTGAAATTTTTTGCTTTTTCCTGCTCCTCTTAGCATGATAAAGAAGATTCAAAGAGAGTGAGATGCCAGCTCCTTTCATTCAGTCAGTACCTTCAATCATTTCTGGACGTTTTTCAATGGCAAAAATCAATGAATATTGTAAATGCACAAACAGTAATTTCTCCGCATTGCAAGGTGCAAGTCTGAAATTTTTTGCTTTTTCCTGCTCCTCTTAGCATGATAAAGAAGATTCAAAGAGAGTGAGATGCCAGCTACTTTCATTCAGTCAGTAGCTTCAATCATTTCTGGACGTTTTTCAATGGTAAAAATCAATGAATATTGTAAATGCACAAACAGTAATTTCTCCACATTGCAAGGTGCAATTCTGAAATTTTTTGCTTTTTCCTGCTCCTCTTAGCATGATAAAGAAGATTCAAAGAGAGTGAGATGCCAGCTCCTTTCATTCAGTCAGTAGCTTCAAACATTTCTGGTATATGAATAACATGATGTTTTTCAATGGCAAAAATCAATGAATATTGTAAATGCACAAACAGTAATTTCTCCGCATTGCAAGGTGCAATTCTGAAATTTTTTGCTTTTTCCTGCTCCTCTTAGCATGATAAAGAAGATTCAAAGAGAGTGAGATGCCAGCTCCTTTCATTCAGTCAGTAGCTTCAATCATTTCTGGATGTTTTTCAATGGCAAAAATCAATGAATATTGTAAATGCACAAACTGTAATTTCTCCGCATTGCAAGGTGCAATTCTGAAATTTTTTGCTTTTTCCTGCTCCTCTTAGCATGATAAAGAAGATTCAAAGAGAGTGAGATGCCAGCTCCTTTCATTCAGTCAGTAGCTTCAATCATTTCTGGACGTTTTTCAATGGCAAAAATCAATGAATATTGTAAATGCACAAACAGTAATTTCTCCGCATTGCAAGGTGCAATTCTGAAATTTTTTGCTTTTTCCTGCTCCTCTTAGCATGATAAAGAAGATTCAAAGAGAGTGAGATGCCAGCTCCTTTCATTCAGTCAGTACCTTCAATCATTTCTGGACGTTTTTCAATGGCAAAAATCAATGAATATTGTAAATGCACAAACAGTAATTTCTCCGCATTGCAAGGTGCAATTCTGAAATTTTTTGCTTTTTCCCGCTCCTCTTAGCATGATAAAGAAGATTCAAAGAGAGTGAGGTGCCAGCTCCTTTCATTCAGTCAGTAGCTTCAAACATTTCTGGTATATGAATAACATGTTTTTCAATGGCAAAAATCAATGAATATTGTAAATGCACAAACAGTAATTTCTCCGCATTGCAAGGTGCAATTCTGAAATTTTTTGATTTTTCCTGCTCCTCTTAGCATGATAAAGAAGATTCAAAGAGAATGAGATGCCAGCTCCTTTCATTCAGTCAGTAGCTTCAATCATTTCTGGACGTTTTTCAATGGCAAAAATCAATGAATATTGTAAATGCACAAACAGTAATTTCTCCGCATTGCAAGGTGCAATTCTGAAATTTTTTGCTTTTTCCTGCTCCTCTTAGCATGATAAAGAAGATTCAAAGAGAGTGAGATGCCAGCTCCTTTCATTCAGTCAGTAGCTTCAAACATTTCTGGTATATGAATAACATGATGTTTTTCAATGGCAAAAATCAATGAATATTGTAAATGCACAAACAGTAATTTCTCCGCATTGCAAGGTGCAATTCTGAAATTTTTTGCTTTTTCCTGCTCCTATTAGCATGATAAAGAAGATTCAAAGAGAGTGAGATGCCAGCTCCTTTCATTCAGTCAGTAGCTTCAAACATTTCTGGTATATGAATAACATGATGTTTTTCAATGGCAAAAATCAATGAATATTGTAAATGCACAAACAGTAATTTCTCCGCATTGCAAGGTGCAAGTCTGAAATTTTTTGCTTTTTCCTGCTCCTCTTAGCATGATAAAGAAGATTCAAAGAGAGTGAGATGCCAGCTACTTTCATTCAGTCAGTAGCTTCAATCATTTCTGGACGTTTTTCAATGGTAAAAATCAATGAATATTGTAAATGCACAAACAGTAATTTCTCCACATTGCAAGGTGCAATTCTGAAATTTTTTGCTTTTTCCTGCTCCTCTTAGCATGATAAAGAAGATTCAAAGAGAGTGAGATGCCAGCTCCTTTCATTCAGTCAGTAGCTTCAAACATTTCTGGTATATGAATAACATGATGTTTTTCAATGGCAAAAATCAATGAATATTGTAAATGCACAAACAGTAATTTCTCCGCATTGCAAGGTGCAATTCTGAAATTTTTTGCTTTTTCCTGCTCCTCTTAGCATGATAAAGAAGATTCAAAGAGAGTGAGATGCCAGCTCCTTTCATTCAGTCAGTAGCTTCAATCATTTCTGGATGTTTTTCAATGGCAAAAATCAATGAATATTGTAAATGCACAAACTGTAATTTCTCCGCATTGCAAGGTGCAATTCTGAAATTTTTTGCTTTTTCCTGCTCCTCTTAGCATGATAAAGAAGATTCAAAGAGAGTGAGATGCCAGCTCCTTTCATTCAGTCAGTAGCTTCAAACATTTCTGGTATATGAATAACATGTTTTTCAATGGCAAAAATCAATGAATATTGTAAATGCACAAACAGTAATTTCTCCGCATTGCAAGGTGCAATTCTGAAATTTTTTGCTTTTTCCCGCTCCTCTTAGCATGATAAAGAAGATTCAAAGAGAGTGAGGTGCCAGCTCCTTTCATTCAGTCAGTAGCTTCAAACATTTCTGGTATATGAATAACATGTTTTTCAATGGCAAAAATCAATGAATATTGTAAATGCACAAACAGTAATTTCTCCGCATTGCAAGGTGCAATTCTGAAATTTTTTGATTTTTCCTGCTCCTCTTAGCATGATAAAGAAGATTCAAAGAGAGTGAGATGCCGGCTCCTTTCATTCAGTCAGTAGCTTCAATCATTTCTGGACGTTTTTCAATGGCAAAAATCAATGAATATTGTAAATGCACAAACAGTAATTTTTCCGCATTGCAAGGTGCAATTCTGAAATTTTTTGCTTTTTCCTGCTCCTCTTAGCATGATAAAGAAGATTCAAAGAGAGTGAGATGCCAGCTCCTTTCATTCAGTCAGTAGCTTTAAACATTTCTGGTATATGAATAACATGATGTTTTTCAATGGCAAAAATCAATGAATATTGTAAATGCACAAACAGTAATTTCTCCGCATTGCAAGGTGCAATTCTGAAATTTTTTGCTTTTTCCTGCTCCTCTTAGCATGATAAAGAAGATTCAAAGAGAGTGAGATGCCAGCTCCTTTCATTCAGTCAGTAGCTTCAAACATTTCTGGTATATGAATAACATGATGTTTTTCAATGGCAAAAATCAATGAATATTGTAAATGCACAAACAGTAATTTCTCCGCATTGCAAGGTGCAAGTCTGAAATTTTTTGCTTTTTCCTGCTCCTCTTAGCATGATAAAGAAGATTCAAAGAGAGTGAGATGCCAGCTACTTTCATTCAGTCAGTAGCTTCAATCATTTCTGGACGTTTTTCAATGGTAAAAATCAATGAATATTGTAAATGCACAAACAGTAATTTCTCCACATTGCAAGGTGCAATTCTGAAATTTTTTGCTTTTTCCTGCTCCTCTTAGCATGATAAAGAAGATTCAAAGAGAGTGAGATGCCAGCTCCTTTCATTCAGTCAGTAGCTTCAAACATTTCTGGTATATGAATAACATGATGTTTTTCAATGGCAAAAATCAATGAATATTGTAAATGCACAAACAGTAATTTCTCCGCATTGCAAGGTGCAATTCTGAAATTTTTTGCTTTTTCCTGCTCCTCTTAGCATGATAAAGAAGATTCAAAGAGAGTGAGATGCCAGCTCCTTTCATTCAGTCAGTAGCTTCAATCATTTCTGGATGTTTTTCAATGGCAAAAATCAATGAATATTGTAAATGCACAAACTGTAATTTCTCCGCATTGCAAGGTGCAATTCTGAAATTTTTTGCTTTTTCCTGCTCCTCTTAGCATGATAAAGAAGATTCAAAGAGAGTGAGATGCCAGCTCCTTTCATTCAGTTAGTAGCTTCAATCATTTCTGGACGTTTTTCAGTGGCAAAAATCAATGAATATTGTAAATGCACAAACAGTAATTTCTCCGCATTGCAAGGTGCAATTCTGAAATTTTTTGCTTTTTCCTGCTCCTCTTAGCATGATAAAGAAGATTCAAAGAGAGTGAGATGCCAGCTCCTTTCATTCAGTCAGTACCTTCAATCATTTCTGGACGTTTTTCAATGGCAAAAATCAATGAATATTGTAAATGCACAAACAGTAATTTCTCCGCATTGCAAGGTGCAATTCTGAAATTTTTTGCTTTTTCCCGCTCCTCTTAGCATGATAAAGAAGATTCAAAGAGAGTGAGGTGCCAGCTCCTTTCATTCAGTCAGTAGCTTCAAACATTTCTGGTATATGAATAACATGTTTTTCAATGGCAAAAATCAATGAATATTGTAAATGCACAAACAGTAATTTCTCCGCATTGCAAGGTGCAATTCTGAAATTTTTTGATTTTTCCTGCTCCTCTTAGCATGATAAAGAAGATTCAAAGAGAGTGAGATGCCAGCTCCTTTCATTCAGTCAGTAGCTTCAATCATTTCTGGACGTTTTTCAATGGCAAAAATCAATGAATATTGTAAATGCACAAACAGTAATTTCTCCGCATTGCAAGGTGCAATTCTGAAATTTTTTGCTTTTTCCTGCTCCTCTTAGCATGATAAAGAAGATTCAAAGAGAGTGAGATGCCAGCTCCTTTCATTCAGTCAGTAGCTTCAAACATTTCTGGTATATGAATAACATGATGTTTTTCAATGGCAAAAATCAATGAATATTGTAAATGCACAAACAGTAATTTCTCCGCATTGCAAGGTGCAAGTCTGAAATTTTTTGCTTTTTCCTGCTCCTCTTAGCATGATAAAGAAGATTCAAAGAGAGTGAGATGCCAGTTACTTTCATTCAGTCAGTAGCTTCAATCATTTCTGGACGTTTTTCAATGGTAAAAATCAATGAATATTGTAAATGCACAAACAGTAATTTCTCCACATTGCAAGGTGCAATTCTGAAATTTTTTGCTTTTTCCTGCTCCTCTTAGCATGATAAAGAAGATTCAAAGAGAGTGAGATGCCAGCTCCTTTCATTCAGTCAGTAGCTTCAAACATTTCTGGTATATGAATAACATGATGTTTTTCAATGGCAAAAATCAATGAATATTGTAAATGCACAAACAGTAATTTCTCCGCATTGCAAGGTGCAATTCTGAAATTTTTTGCTTTTTCCTGCTCCTCTTAGCATGATAAAGAAGATTCAAAGAGAGTGAGATGCCAGCTCCTTTCATTCAGTCAGTAGCTTCAAACAATTCTGGTATATGAATAACATGATGTTTTTCAATGGCAAAAATCAATGAATATTGTAAATGCACAAAAAGTAATTTCTCCGCATTGCAAGGTGCAATTCTGAAATTTTTTGCTTTTTCCTGCTCCTCTTAGCATGATAAAGAAGATTCAAAGAGTGTGAGATGCCAGCTCCTTTCATTCAGTCAGTAGCTTCAATCATTTCTGGATGTTTTTCAATGGCAAAAATCAATGAATATTGTAAATGCACAAACAGTAATTTCTCCGCATTGCAAGGTGCAATTCTGAAATTTTTTGCTTTTTCCTGCTCCTCTTAGCATGATAAAGAAGATTCAAAGAGAGTGAGATGTCAGCTCCTTTCATTCAGTCAGTAGCTTCAAACATTTCTGGTATATGAATAACATGATGTTTTTCAATGGCAAAAATCAATGAATATTGTAAATGCACAAACAGTAATTTCTCCGCATTGCAAGGTGCAATTCTGAAATTTTTTGCTTTTTCCTGCTCCTCTTAGCATGATAAAGAAGATTCAAAGAGAGTGAGATGCCAGCTCCTTTCATTCAGTCAGTAGCTTCAATCATTTCTGGATGTTTTTCAATGGCAAAAATCAATGAATATTGTAAATGCACAAACAGTAATTTCTCCGCATTGCAAGGTGCAATTCTGAAATTTTTTGCTTTTTCCTGCTCCTCTTAGCATGATAAAGAAGTTTCAAAGAGAGTGAGATGACAGCTCCTTTCGTTCAGTCAGTAGCTTCAATCATTTCTGGACGTTTTTCAATGGCAAAAATCATTGAATATTATAAATGCACAAACAGTAATTTCTCCGCATTGTAAGGTGCAATTCTGAAATTTTTTACTTTTTCCTGCTCCTCTTAGCATGATAAAGAAGATTCAAAGAGAGTGAGATGCCAGCTCCTTTCATTCAGTCAGTAGCTTCAATCATTTCTGGTATATGAATAACATGATGTTTTTCAATGGCAAAAATCAATGAATATTGTAAATGCACAAACAGTAATTTCTCCGCATTGCAAGGTGCAATTCTGAAATTTTTTGCTTTTTCCTGCTCCTCTTAGCATGATAAAGAAGATTCAAAGAGAGTGAGATGCCAGCTCCTTTCATTCAGTCAGTAGCTTCAATCATTTCTGGACGTTTTTCAATGGCAAAAATCAATGAATATTGTAAATGCACAAACTGTAATTTCTCCGCATTGCAAGGTGCAATTCTGAAATTTTTTGCTTTTTCCTGCTCCTCTTAGCATGATAAACAAGATTCAAAGAGAGTGAGATGCCAGTTCCTTTCATTCAGTCAGTAGCTTCAATCATTTCTGGATGTTTTTCAATGGCAAAAATCAATGAATATTGTAAATGCACAAACAGTAATTTCTCCGCATTGCAAGGTGCAATTCTGAAATTTTTTGCTTTTTCCTGCTCCTCTTAGCATGATAAAGAAGATTCAAAGAGAGTGAGATGCCAGCTCCTTTCATTCAGTCAGTAGCTTCAATCATTTCTGGACGTTTTTCAATGGCAAAAATCAATGAATATTGTAAATTCACAAACAGTAATTTCTCCGCATTGCAAGGTGCAATTCTGAAATTTTTTGCTTTTTCCTGCTCCTCTTAGCATGATAAAGAAGATTCAAAGAGAGTGAGATGCCAGCTCCTTTCATTCAGTCAGTAGCTTCAAACATTTCTGGTATATGAATAACATGATGTTTTTCAATGGCAAAAATCAATGAATATTGTAAATGCACAAACAGTAATTTCTCCGCATTGCAAGGTGCAATTCTGAAATTTTTTGCTTTTTCCTGCTCCTCTTAGCATGATAAAGAAGATTCAAAGAGAGTGAGATGCCAGCTCCTTTCGTTCAGTCAGTAGCTTCAATCATTTCTGGACGTTTTTCAAAGGCAAAAATCATTGAATATTATAAATGCACAAACAGTAATTTCTCCGCATTGCAAGGTGCAATTCTGAAATTTTTTACTTTTTCCTGCTCCTCTTAGCATGATAAAGAAGATTCAAAGAGAGTGAGATGCCAGCTCCTTTCATTCAGTCAGTAGCTTCAATCATTTCTGGTATATGAATAACATGATGTTTTTCAATGGCAAAAATCAATGAATATTGTAAATGCACAAACAGTAATTTCTCCGCATTGCAAGGTGCAATTCTGAAATTTTTTGCTTTTTCCTGCTCCTCTTAGCATGATAAAGAAGATTCAAAGAGAGTGAGATGCCAGCTCCTTTCATTCAGTCAGTAGCTTCAATCATTTCTGGACGTTTTTCAATGGCAAAAATCAATGAATATTGTAAATGCACAAACAGTAATTTCTCCGCATTGCAAGGTGCAATTCTGAAATTTTTTGCTTTTTCCTGCTCCTCTTAGCATGATAAACAAGATTCAAAGAGAGTGAGATGCCAGCTCCTTTCATTCAGTCAGTAGCTTCAATCATTTCTGGACGTTTTTCAATGGCAAAAATCAATGAATATTGTAAATGCACAAACAGTAATTTCTCCGCATTGCAAGGTGCAATTCTGAAATTTTTTGCTTTTTCCTGCTCCTCTTAGCATGATAAAGAAGATTCAAAGAGAATGAGATGCCAGCTCCTTTCATTCAGTCAGTAGCTTCAATCATTTCTGGACGTTTTTCAATGGCAAAAATCAATGAATATTGTAAATGCACAAACAGTAATTTCTCCGCATTGCAAGGTGCAATTCTGAAATTTTTTGCTTTTTCCTGCTCCTCTTAGCATGATAAAGAAGATTCAAAGAGAGTGAGATGCCAGCTCCTTTCATTCAGTCAGTAGCTTCAAACATTTCTGGTATATGAATAACATGATGTTTTTCAATGGCAAAAATCAATGAATATTGTAAATGCACAAACAGTAATTTGTCCGCATTGCAAGGTGCAATTCTGAAATTTTTTGCTTTTTCCTGCTCCTCTTAGCATGATAAAGAAGATTCAAAGAGAGTGAGATGCCAGCTCCTTTCGTTCAGTCAGTAGCTTCAATCATTTCTGGACGTTTTTCAATGGCAAAAATCATTTAATATTATAAATGCACAAACAGTAATTTCTCCGCATTGCAAGGTGCAATTCTGAAATTTTTTACTTGTTCCTGCTCCTCTTAGCATGATAAAGAAGATTCAAAGAGAGTGAGATGCCAGCTCCTTTCATTCAGTCAGTAGCTTCAAACATTTCTGGTATATGAAAAACATGTTTTTCAATGGCAAAAATCAATGAATATTGTAAATGCACAAACAGTAATATCTCCACATTGCAAGGTGCAATTCTGAAATTTTTTGCTTTTTCCTGATAATCCTAGCATGATAAAGAAGATTCAAAGAGAGTGAGATGCCAGCTCCTTTCATTCAGTCAGTAGCTTCAAACATTTCTGGACGTTTTTCAATGGCAAAAATCAATGAATATTGTAAATGCACAAACAGTAATATCTCCACATTGCAAGGTGCAATTCTGAAATTTTTTGCTTTTTCCTGTTAATCCTAGCATGATAAAGAAGATTCAAAGAGAGTGAGATGCCAGCTTCTTTCATTCAGTCAGTAGCTTCAAACATTTCTGGTATATGAAAAACATGTTTTTCAATGGTAAAAATCAATGAATATTGTAAATGCACAAACAGTAATATCTCCACATTGCAAGGTGCAATTCTGAAATTTTTTGCTTTTTCCTGCTAATCCTAGCATGATAAAGAAGATTCAAAGAGAGTGAGATGCCAGCTCCTTTCATTCAGTCAGTAGCTTCAAACATTTCTGGTATATGAAAAACATGTTTTTCAATGGCAAAAATCAATGAATATTGTAAATGCACAAACAGTAATATCTCCACATTGCAAGGTGCAATTCTGAAATTTTTAGCTTTTTCCTGTTAATCCTAGCATGATAAAGAAGATTCAAAGAGAGTGAGTTGCCAGCTCCTTTCAGTCAGTAGCTTCAAACATTTCTGGACGTTTTTCAATGGCAAAAATCAATGAATATTGTAAATGCACAAACAGTAATATCTCCACATTGCAAGGTGCAATTCTGAAATTTTTTGCTTTTTCCTGTTAATCCTAGCATGATAAAGAAGATTCAAAGAGAGTGAGATGCCAGCTCCTTTCATTCAGTCAGTAGCTTCAAACATTTCTGGTATATGAAAAACATGTTTTTCAATGGCAAAAATCAATGAATATTGTAAATGCACAAACAGTAATATCTCCACATTGCAAGGTGCAATTCTGAAATTTTTTGCTTTTTCCTGCTAATCCTAGCATGATAAAGAAGATTCAAAGAGAGTGAGATGCCAGCTCCTTTCATTCAGTCAGTAGCTTCAAACATTTCTGGTATATGAAAAACATGTTTTTCAATGGCAAATATCAATGAATATTGTAAATGCACAAACAGTAATATCTCCACATTGCAAGATGCAATTCTGAAATTTTTTGCTTTTTCCTGCTAATCCTAGCATGATAAAGAAGATTCAAAGAGAGTGAGATGCCAGCTCCTTTCATTCAGTCAGTAGCTTCAAACATTTCTGGACGTTTTTCAATGGCAAAAATCAATGAATATTGTAAATGCACAAACAGTAATATCTCCACATTGTAAGGTGCAATTCTGAAATTTTTTGCTTTTTCCTGCTAATCCTGGCATGATAAAGAAGATTCAAAGAGAGTGAGATGCCAGCTCCTTTCATTCAGTCAGTAGCTTCAAACATTTCTGGTATATGAAAAACATGTTTTTCAATGGCAAAAATCAATGAATATTGTAAATGCACAAACAGTAATATCTCCACATTGCAAGGTGCAATTCTGAAATTTTTTGCTTTTTCCTGCTAATCCTAGCATGATAAAGAAGATTCAAAGAGAGTGAGATGCCAGCTCCTTTCATTCAGTCAGTAGCTTCAAACATTTCTGGACGTTTTTCAATGGGAAAAATCAATGAATATTGTAAATGCACAAACAGTAATATCTCCACATTGCAAGGTGCAATTCTGAAATTTTTTGCTTTTTCCTGTTAATCCTAGCATGATAAAGAAGATTCAAAGAGAGTGAGATGCCAGCTCCTTTCATTCAGTCAGTAGCTTCAAACATTTCTGGTATATGAAAAACATGTTTTTCAATGGCAAAAATCAATGAATATTGTAAATGCACAAACAGTAATATCTCCACATTGCAAGGTGCAATTCTGAAATTTTTTGCTTTTTCCTGCTAATCCTAGCATGATAAAGAAGATTCAAAGAGAGTGAGATGCCAGCTCCTTTCATTCAGTCAGTAGCTTCAAACATTTCTGGTATATGAAAAACATGTTTTTCAATGGCAAAAATCAATGAATATTGTAAATGCACAAACAGTAATATCTCCACATTGCAAGGTGCAATTCAGAAATTTTTTGCTTTTTCCTGCTAATCCTAGCATGATAAAGAAGATTCAAAGAGAGTGAGATGCCAGCTCCTTTCATTCAGTCAGTAGCTTCAAACATTTCTGGACGTTTTTCAATGGCAAAAATCAATGAATATTGTAAATGCACAAACAGTAATATCTCCACATTGCAAGGTGCAATTCTGAAATTTTTTGCTTTTTCCTGTTAATCCTAGCATGATAAAGAAGATTCAAAGAGAGTGAGATGCCAGCTCCTTTCATTCAGTCAGTAGCTTCAAACATTTCTGGAATATGAAAAACATGTTTTTCAATGGCAAAAATCAATGAATATTGTAAATGCACAAACAGTAATATCTCCACATTGCAAGGTGCAATTCTGAAATTTTTGCCATTGAAAAACATCATGTTATTCATATACCAGAAATGTTTGAAGCTACTGACTGAATGAAAGCAGCTGGCATCTCACTCTCTTTGAATCTTCTTTATCATGCTAAGAGGAGCAGGAAAAAGCAAAAAATTTCAGAATTGCACCTTGCAATGCGGAGAAATTACTGTTTGTGCATTTACAATATTCATTGATTTTTGCCATTGAAAAACGTCCAGAAATGATTGAAGCTACTGACTGAATGAAAGGAGCTGGCATCTCACTCTCTTTGAATCTTCTTTATCATGCTAAGAGGAGCAGGAAAAAGCAAAAAATTTCAGAATTGCACCTTGCAATGCGGAGAAATTACTGTTTGTGCATTTACAATATTCATTGATTTTTGCCATTGAAAAACATCATGTTATTCATATACCAGAAATGTTTGAAGCTACTGACTGAATGAAAGGAGCTGGCATCTCACTCTCTTTGAATCTTCTTTATCATGCTAAGAGGAGCAGGAAAAAGCAAAAAATTTCAGAATTGCACCTTGCAATGCGGAGAAATTACTGTTTGTGCATTTACAATATTCATTGATTTTTGCCATTGAAAAACATCATGTTATTCATATACCAGAAATGTTTGAAGCTACTGACTGAATGAAAGGAGCTGGCATCTCACTCTCTTTGAATCTTCTTTATCATGCTAAGAGGAGCAGGAAAAAGCAAAAAATTTCAGAATTGCACCTTGCAATGCGGAGAAATTACTGTTTGTGCATTTACAATATTCATTGATTTTTGCCATTGAAAAACGTCCAGAAATGATTGAAGCTACTGACTGAATGAAAGGAGCTGGCATCTCACTCTCTTTGAATCTTCTTTATCATGCTAAGAGGAGCAGGAAAAAGCAAAAAATTTCAGAATTGCACCTTGCAATGCGGAGAAATTACTGTTTGTGCATTTACAATATTCATTGATTTTTACCATTGAAAAACGTCCAGAAATGATTGAAGCTACTGACTGACCGAAAGGAGCTGGCATCTCACTCTCTTTGAATCTTCTTTAACATGCTAAGAGGAGCAGGAAAAAGCAAAAAATTTCAGAATTGCACCTTGCAATGCGGAGAAATTACTGTTTGTGCATTTACAATATTCATTGATTTTTGCCATTGAAAAACATCATGTTATTCATATACCAGAAATGTTTGAAGCTACTGACTGAATGAAAGGAGCTGGCATCTCACTCTCTTTGAATCTTCTTTATCATGCTAAGAGGAGCAGGAAAAAGCAAAAAATTTCAGAATTGCACCTTGCAATGCGGAGAAATTAGTGTTTGTGCATTTACAATATTCATTGATTTTTGCCATTGAAAAACGTCCAGAAATGATTGAAGCTACTGACTGACCGAAAGGAGCTGGCATCTCACTCTCTTTGAATCTTCTTTAACATGCTAAGAGGAGCAGGAAAAAGCAAAAAATTTCAGAATTGCACCTTGCAATGCGGAGAAATTACTGTTTGTGCATTTACAATATTCATTGATTTTTGCCATTGAAAAACATCATGTTATTCATATACCAGAAATGTTTGAAGCTACTGACTGAATGAAAGGAGCTGGCATCTCACTCTCTTTGAATCTTCTTTATCATGCTAAGAGGAGCAGGAAAAAGCAAAAAATTTCAGAATTGCACCTTGCAATGCGGAGAAATTAGTGTTTGTGCATTTACAATATTCATTGATTTTTGCCATTGAAAAACGTCCAGAAATGATTGAATCTACTGACTGAATGAAAGGAGCTGGCATCTCACTCTCTTTGAATCTTCTTTATCATGCTAAGAGGAGCAGGAAAAAGCAAAAAATTTCAGAATTGCACCTTGCAATGCGGAGAAATTACTGTTTGTGCATTTACAAAATTCATTGATTTTTGCCATTGAAAAACATCATGTTATTCATATACCAGAAATGATTGAAGCTACTGACTGAATGAAAGGAGCTGGCATCTCACTCTCTTTGAATCTTCTTTATCATGCTAAGAGGAGCAGGAAAAAGCAAAAAATTTCAGAATTGCACCTTGCAATGCGGAGAAATTACTGTTTGTGCATTTACAATATTCATTGATTTTTGCCATTGAAAAACTTCCAGAAATGATTGAAGCTACTGACTGAATGAAAGGAGCTGGCATCTCACTCTCTTTGAATCTTCTTTATCATGCTAAGAGGAGCAGGATAAAGCAAAAAATTTCAGAATTGCACCTTGCAATGCGGAGAAATTACTGTTTGTGCATTTACAATATTCATTGATTTTTGCCATTGAAAAACTTCCAGAAATGATTGAAGCTACTGACTGATTGAAAGTAGCTGGCATCTCACTCTCTTTGAATCTTCTTTATCATGCTAAGAGGAGCAGGAAAAAGCAAAAAATTTCAGAATTGCACCTTGCAATGCGGAGAAATTACTGTTTGTGCATTTACAATATTCATTGATTTTTGCAATTGAAAAACGTCCAGAAATGATTGAAGCTACTGACTGAATGAAAGGAGCTGGCATCTCACTCTCTTTGAATCTTCTTTATCATGCTAAGAGGAGCAGGAAAAAGCAAAAAATTTCAGAATTGCACCTTGCAATGCGGAGAAATTACTGTTTGTGCATTTACAATATTCATTGATTTTTGCCATTGAAAAACGTCCAGAAATGATTGAAGCTACTGACTGAATGAAAGGAGCTGTTATCTCACTCTCTTTGAATCTTGTTTATCATGCTAAGAGGAGCAGGAAAAAGCAAAAAATTTCAGAATTTCACCTTGCAATGCGGAGAAATTACTGTTTGTGCATTTACAATATTCATTGATTTTTGCCATTGAAAAACATCATGTTATTCATATACCAGAAATGATTGAAGCTACTGACTGAATGAAAGGAGCTGACATCTCACTCTCTTTGAATCTTCTTTATCATGCTAAGAGGAGCAGGAAAAAGTAAAAAATTTCAGAATTGCACCTTGCAATGCGGAGAAATTACTGTTTGTGCATTTACAATATTCAATGATTTTTGCCATTGAAAAACGTCCAGAAATGATTGAAGCTACTGACTGAACGAAAGGAGCTGGCATCTCACTCTCTTTGAATCTTCTTTATCATGCTAAGAGGAGCAGGAAAAAGCAAAAAATTTCAGAATTGCACCTTGCAATGCGGAGAAATTACTGTTTGTGCATTTACAATATTCATTGATTTTTGCCATTGAAAAACTTCATGTTATTCATATACCAGAAATGTTTGAAGCTACTGACTGAATGAAAGCAGCTGGCATCTCACTCTCTTTGAATCTTCTTTATCATGCTAAGAGGAGCAGGAAAAAGCAAAAAATTTCAGAATTGCACCTTGCAATGCGGAGAAATTACTGTTTGTGCATTTACAATATTCATTGATTTTTGCCATTGAAAAACGTCCAGAAATGATTGAAGCTACTGACTGAATGAAAGGAGCTGGCATCTCACTCTCTTTGAATCTTCTTTATCATGCTAAGAGGAGCAGGAAAAAGCAAAAAATTTCAGAATTGCACCTTGCAATGCGGAGAAATTACTGTTTGTGCATTTACAATATTCATTGATTTTTGCCATTGAAAAACATCATGTTATTCATATACCAGAAATGTTTGAAGCTACTGACTGAATGAAAGGAGCTGGCATCTCACTCTCTTTGAATCTTCTTTATCATGCTAAGAGGAGCAGGAAAAAGCAAAAAATTTCAGAATTGCACCTTGCAATGCGGAGAAATTACTGTTTGTGCATTTACAATATTCATTGATTTTTGCCATTGAAAAACGTCCAGAAATGATTGAAGCTACTGACTGAATGAAAGGAGCTGGCATCTCACTCTCTTTGAATCTTCTTTATCATGCTAAGAGGAGCAGGAAAAAGCAAAAAATTTCAGAATTGCACCTTGCAATGCGGAGAAATTACTGTTTGTGCATTTACAATATTCATTGATTTTTGCCATTGAAAAACGTCCAGAAATGATTGAAGCTACTGACTGAATGAAAGGAGCTGGCATCTCACTCTCTTTGAATCTTCTTTATCATGCTAAGAGGAGCAGGAAAAAGCAAAAAATTTCAGAATTGCACCTTGCAATGCGGAGAAATTATTGTTTGTGCATTTACAATATTCATTGATTTTTGCCATTGAAAAACATCATGTTATTCATATACCAGAAATGTTTGAAGCTACTGACTGAATGAAAGGAGATGGCATCTCACTCTCTTTGAATCTTCTTTATCATGCTAAGAGGAGCAGGAAAAAGCAAAAAATTTCAGAATTGCACCTTGCAATGCGGAGAAATTACTGTTTGTGCATTTACAATATTCATTGATTTTTGCCATTGAAAAACGTCCAGAAATGATTGAAGCTACTGACTGAATGAAAGGAGCTGGCATCTCACTCTCTTTGAATCTTCTTTATCATGCTAAGAGGAGCAGGAAAAAGCAAAAAATTTCAGAATTGCACCTTGCAATGCGGAGAAATTACTGTTTGTGCATTTACAATATTCATTGATTTTTGCCATTGAAAAACATCATGTTATTCATATACCAGAAATGTTTGAAGCTACTGACTGAATGAAAGGAGCTGGCATCTCACTCTCTTTGAATCTTCTTTATCATGCTAAGAGGAGCAGGAAAAAGCAAAAAATTTCAGAATTGCACCTTGCAATGCGGAGAAATTACTGTTTGTGCATTTACAATTTTCATTGATTTTTACCATTGAAAAACGTCCAGAAATGATTGAAGATACTGACTGACCGAAAGGAGCTGGCATCTCACTCTCTTTGAATCTTCTTTAACATGCTAAGAGGAGCAGGAAAAAGCAAAAAATTTCAGAATTGCACCTTGCAATGCAGAGAAATTACTGTTTGTGCATTTACAATATTCATTGATTTTTGCCATTGAAAAACATCATGTTATTCATATACCAGAAATGTTTGAAGCTACTGACTGAATGAAAGGAGCTGGCATCTCACTCTCTTTGAATATTCTTTATCATGCTAAGAGGAGCAGGAAAAAGCAAAAAATTTCAGAATTGCACCTTGCAATGCGGAGAAATTAGTGTTTGTGCATTTACAATATTCATTGATTTTTGCCATTGAAAAACGTCCAGAAATGATTGAATCTACTGACTGAATGAAAGGAGCTGGCATCTCACTCTCTTTGAATCTTCTTTATCATGCTAAGAGGAGCAGGAAAAAGCAAAAAATTTCAGAATTGCACCTTGCAATGCGGAGAAATTACTGTTTGTGCATTTACAAAATTCATTGATTTTTGCCATTGAAAAACATCATGTTATTCATATACCAGAAATGATTGAAGCTACTGACTGAATGAAAGGAGCTGGCATCTCACTCTCTTTGAATCTTCTTTATCATGCTAAGAGGAGCAGGAAAAAGCAAAAAATTTCAGAATTGCACCTTGCAATGCGGAGAAATTACTGTTTGTGCATTTACAATATTCATTGATTTTTGCCATTGAAAAACTTCCAGAAATGATTGAAGCTACTGACTGAATGAAAGGAGCTGGCATCTCACTCTCTTTGAATCTTCTTTATCATGCTAAGAGGAGCAGGATAAAGCAAAAAATTTCAGAATTGCACCTTGCAATGCGGAGAAATTACTGTTTGTGCATTTACAATATTCATTGATTTTTGCCATTGAAAAACATCATGTTATTCATATACCAGAAATGATTGAAGCTACTGACTGAATGAAAGTAGCTGGCATCTCACTCTCTTTGAATCTTCTTTATCATGCTAAGAGGAGCAGGAAAAAGCAAAAAATTTCAGAATTGCACCTTGCAATGCGGAGAAATTACTGTTTGTGCATTTACAATATTCATTGATTTTTGCAATTGAAAAACGTCCAGAAATGATTGAAGCTACTGACTGAATGAAAGGAGCTGGCATCTCACTCTCTTTGAATCTTCTTTATCATGCTAAGAGGAGCAGGAAAAAGCAAAAAATTTCAGAATTGCACCTTGCAATGCGGAGAAATTACTGTTTGTGCATTTACAATATTCATTGATTTTTGCCATTGAAAAACGTCCAGAAATGATTGAAGCTACTGACTGAATGAAAGGAGCTGTTATCTCACTCTCTTTGAATCTTGTTTATCATGCTAAGAGGAGCAGGAAAAAACAAAAAATTTCAGAATTTCACCTTGCAATGCGGAGAAATTACTGTTTGTGCATTTACAATATTCATTGATTTTTGCCATTGAAAAACATCATGTTATTCATATACCAGAAATGATTGAAGCTACTGACTGAATGAAAGGAGCTGACATCTCACTCTCTTTGAATCTTCTTTATCATGCTAAGAGGAGCAGGAAAAAGTAAAAAATTTCAGAATTGCACCTTGCAATGCGGAGAAATTACTGTTTGTGCATTTACAATATTCAATGATTTTTGCCATTGAAAAACGTCCAGAAATGATTGAAGCTACTGACTGAACGAAAGGAGCTGGCATCTCACTCTCTTTGAATCTTCTTTATCATGCTAAGAGGAGCAGGAAAAAGCAAAAAATTTCAGAATTGCACCTTGCAATGCGGAGAAATTACTGTTTGTGCATTTACAATATTCATTGATTTTTGCCATTGAAAAACATCATGTTATTCATATACCAGAAATGTTTGAAGCTACTGACTGAATGAAAGCAGCTGGCATCTCACTCTCTTTGAATCTTCTTTATCATGCTAAGAGGAGCAGGAAAAAGCAAAAAATTTCAGAATTGCACCTTGCAATGCGGAGAAATTATTGTTTGTGCATTTACAATATTCATTGATTTTTGCCATTGAAAAACATCATGTTATTCATATACCAGAAATGTTTGAAGCTACTGACTGAATGAAAGGAGCTGGCATCTCACTCTCTTTGAATCTTCTTTATCATGCTAAGAGGAGCAGGAAAAAGCAAAAAATTTCAGAATTGCACCTTGCAATGCGGAGAAATTACTGTTTGTGCATTTACAATATTCATTGATTTTTGCCATTGAAAAACTTCCAGAAATGATTGAAGCTACTGACTGAATGAAAGGAGCTGGCATCTCACTCTCTTTGAATCTTCTTTATCATGCTAAGAGGAGCAGGAAAAAGCAAAAAATTTCAGAATTGCACCTTGCAATGCGGAGAAATTACTGTTTGTGCATTTACAATATTCATTGATTTTTGCCATTGAAAAACGTCCAGAAATGATTGAAGCTACTGACTGAATGAAAGGAGCTGGCATCTCACTCTCTTTGAATCTTCTTTATCATGCTAAGAGGAGCAGGAAAAAGCAAAAAATTTCAGAATTGCACCTTGCAATGCGGAGAAATTACTGTTTGTGCATTTACAATATTCATTGATTTTTGCCATTGAAAAACATCATGTTATTCATATACCAGAAATGTTTGAAGCTACTGACTGAATGAAAGGAGCTGGCATCTCACTCTCTTTGAATCTTCTTTATCATGCTAAGAGGAGCAGGAAAAAGCAAAAAATTTCAGAATTGCACCTTGCAATGCGGAGAAATTACTGTTTTGTGCATTTACAATATTCATTGATTTTTGCCATTGAAAAATGTCCAGAAATGATTGAAGCTACTGACTGAATGAAAGGAGCTGGCATCTCACTCTCTTTGAATCTTCTTTATCATGCTAAGAGGAGCAGGAAAAAGCAAAAAATTTCAGAATTGCACCTTGCAATGCGGAGAAATTACTGTTTGTGCATTTACAATATTCACTGATTTTTGCCATTGAAAAACGTCCAGAAATGATTGAAGCTACTGACTGAATGAAAGGAGCTGGCATCTCACTCTCTTTGAATCTTCTTTTTTCATGCTAAGAGGAGCAGGAAAAAGCAAAAAATTTCAGAATTGCACCTTGCAATGCGGAGAAATTACTGTTTGTGCATTTACAATATTCATTGATTTTTGCCATTGAAAAACGTCCAGAAATGATTGAAGCTACTGACTGAATGAAAGGAGCTGGCATCTCACTCTCTTTGAATCTTCTTTATCATGCTAAGAGGAGCAGGAAAAAGCAAAAAATTTCAGAATTGCACCTTGCAATGCGGAGAAATTACTGTTTGTGCATTTACAATATTCATTAATTTTTGCCATTGAAAAACTTCCAGAAATGATTGAAGCTACTGACTGAATGAAAGGAGCTGGCATCTCACTCTCTTTGAATCTTCTTTATCATGCTAAGAGGAGCAGGAAAAAGCAAAAAATTTCAGAATTGCACCTTGCAATGCGGAGAAATTACTGTTTGTGCATTTACAATATTCATTGATTTTTGCCATTGAAAAACGTCCAGAAATGATTGAAGCTACTGACTGAATGAAAGGAGCTGGCATCTCACTCTCTTTGAATCTTCTTTATCATGCTAAGAGGAGCAGGAAAAAGCAAAAAATTTCAGAATTGCACCTTGCAATGCGGAGAAATTACTGTTTGTGCATTTACAATATTCATTGATTTTTGCCATTGAAAAACTTCCAGAAATGATTGAAGCTACTGACTGAATGAAAGGAGCTGGCATCTCACTCTCTTTGAATCTTCTTTATCATGCTAAGAGGAGCAGGAAAAAGCAAAAAATTTCAGAATTGCACCTTGCAATGCGGAGAAATTACTGTTTGTGCATTTACAATATTCATTGATTTTTGCCATTGAAAAACGTCCAGAAATGATTGAAGCTACTGACTGAATGAAAGGAGCTGGCATCTCACTCTCTTTGAATCTTCTTTATCATGCTAAGAGGAGCAGGAAAAAGCAAAAAATTTCAGAATTGCACCTTGCAATGCGGAGAAATTACTGTTTGTGCATTTACAATATTCATTGATTTTTGCCATTGAAAAACATCATGTTATTCATATACCAGAAATGTTTGAAGCTACTGACTGAATGAAAGGAGCTGGCATCTCACTCTCTTTGAATCTTCTTTATCATGCTAAGAGGAGCAGGAAAAAGCAAAAAATTTCAGAATTGCACCTTGCAATGCGGAGAAATTACTGTTTGTGCATTTACAATATTCACTGATTTTTGCCATTGAAAAACGTCCAGAAATGATTGAAGCTACTGACTGAATGAAAGGAGCTGGCATCTCACTCTCTTTTAATCTTCTTTATCATGCTAAGAGGAGCAGGAAAAAGCAAAAAATTTCAGAATTGCACCTTGCAATGCGGAGAAATTACTGTTTGTGCATTTACAATATTCATTGATTTTTGCCATTGAAAAACGTCCAGAAATGATTGAAGCTACTGACTGAATGAAAGGAGCTGGCATCTCACTCTCTTTGAATCTTCTTTATCATGCTAAGAGGAGCAGGAAAAACCAAAAAATTTCAGAATTGCACCTTGCAATGCGGAGAAATTACTGTTTGTGCATTTACAATATTCATTAATTTTTGCCATTGAAAAACTTCCAGAAATGATTGAAGCTACTGACTGAATGAAAGGAGCTGGCATCTCACTCTCTTTGAATCTTCTTTATCATGCTAAGAGGAGCAGGAAAAAGCAAAAAATTTCAGAATTGCACCTTGCAATGCGGAGAAATTACTGTTTGTGCATTTACAATATTCATTGATTTTTGCCATTGAAAAACGTCCAGAAATGATTGAAGCTACTGACTGAATGAAAGGAGCTGGCATCTCACTCTCTTTGAATCTTCTTTATCATGCTAAGAGGAGCAGGAAAAAGCAAAAAATTTCAGAATTGCACCTTGCAATGCGGAGAAATTACTGTTTGTGCATTTACAATATTCATTGATTTTTGCCATTGAAAAACTTCCAGAAATGATTGAAGCTACTGACTGAATGAAAGGAGCTGGCATCTCACTCTCTTTGAATCTTCTTTATCATGCTAAGAGGAGCAGGAAAAAGCAAAAAATTTCAGAATTGCACCTTGCAATGCGGAGAAATTACTGTTTGTGCATTTACAATATTCATTGATTTTTGCCATTGAAAAACGTCCAGAAATGATTGAAGCTACTGACTGAATGAAAGGAGCTGGCATCTCACTCTCTTTGAATCTTCTTTATCATGCTAAGAGGAGCAGGAAAAAGCAAAAAATTTCAGAATTGCACCTTGCAATGCGGAGAAATTACTGTTTGTGCATTTACAATATTCATTGATTTTTGCCATTGAAAAACATCATGTTATTCATATACCAGAAATGTTTGAAGCTACTGACTGAATGAAAGGAGCTGGCATCTCACTCTCTTTGAATCTTCTTTATCATGCTAAGAGGAGCAGGAAAAAGCAAAAAATTTCAGAATTGCACCTTGCAATGCGGAGAAATTACTGTTTGTGCATTTACAATATTCATTGATTTTTGCCATTGAAAAACGTCCAGAAATGATTGAAGCTACTGACTGAATGAAAGGAGCTGGCATCTCACTCTCTTTGAATCTTCTTTATCATGCTAAGAGGAGCAGGAAAAAGCAAAAAATTTCAGAATTGCACCTTGCAATGCGGAGAAATTACTGTTTGTGCATTTACAATATTCATTGATTTTTGCCATTGAAAAACGTCCAGAAATGATTGAAGCTACTGACTGAATGAAAGGAGCTGGCATCTCACTCTCTTTGAATCTTCTTTATCATGCTAAGAGGAGCAGGAAAAAGCAAAAAATTTCAGAATTGCACCTTGCAATGCGGAGAAATTACTGTTTGTGCATTTACAATATTCATTGATTTTTGCCATTGAAAAACGTCCAGAAATGATTGAAGCTACTGACTGAATGAAAGGAGCTGGCATCTCACTCTCTTTGAATCTTCTTTATCATGCTAAGAGGAGCAGGAAAAACCAAAAAATTTCAGAATTGCACCTTGCAATGCGGAGAAATTACTGTTTGTGCATTTACAATATTCATTAATTTTTGCCATTGAAAAACTTCCAGAAATGATTGAAGCTACTGACTGAATGAAAGGAGCTGGCATCTCACTCTCTTTGAATCTTCTTTATCATGCTAAGAGGAGCAGGAAAAAGCAAAAAATTTCAGAATTGCACCTTGCAATGCGGAGAAATTACTGTTTGTGCATTTACAATATTCATTGATTTTTGCCATTGAAAAACGTCCAGAAATGATTGAAGCTACTGACTGAATGAAAGGAGCTGGCATCTCACTCTCTTTGAATCTTCTTTATCATGCTAAGAGGAGCAGGAAAAAGCAAAAAATTTCAGAATTGCACCTTGCAATGCGGAGAAATTACTGTTTGTGCATTTACAATATTCATTGATTTTTGCCATTGAAAAACTTCCAGAAATGATTGAAGCTACTGACTGAATGAAAGGAGCTGGCATCTCACTCTCTTTGAATCTTCTTTATCATGCTAAGAGGAGCAGGAAAAAGCAAAAAATTTCAGAATTGCACCTTGCAATGCGGAGAAATTACTGTTTGTGCATTTACAATATTCATTGATTTTTGCCATTGAAAAACGTCCAGAAATGATTGAAGCTACTGACTGAATGAAAGGAGCTGGCATCTCACTCTCTTTGAATCTTCTTTATCATGCTAAGAGGAGCAGGAAAAAGCAAAAAATTTCAGAATTGCACCTTGCAATGCGGAGAAATTACTGTTTGTGCATTTACAATATTCATTGATTTTTGCCATTGAAAAACATCATGTTATTCATATACCAGAAATGTTTGAAGCTACTGACTGAATGAAAGGAGCTGGCATCTCACTCTCTTTGAATCTTCTTTATCATGCTAAGAGGAGCAGGAAAAAGCAAAAAATTTCAGAATTGCACCTTGCAATGCGGAGAAATTACTGTTTGTGCATTTACAATATTCATTGATTTTTGCCATTGAAAAACGTCCAGAAATGATTGAAGCTACTGACTGAATGAAAGGAGCTGGCATCTCACTCTCTTTGAATCTTCTTTATCATGCTAAGAGGAGCAGGAAAAAGCAAAAAATTTCAGAATTGCACCTTGCAATGCGGAGAAATTACTGTTTGTGCATTTACAATATTCATTGATTTTTGCCATTGAAAAACGTCCAGAAATGATTGAAGCTACTGACTGAATGAAAGGAGCTGGCATCTCACTCTCTTTGAATCTTCTTTATCATGCTAAGAGGAGCAGGAAAAAGCAAAAAATTTCAGAATTGCACCTTGCAATGCGGAGAAATTATTGTTTGTGCATTTACAATATTCATTGATTTTTGCCATTGAAAAACATCATGTTATTCATATACCAGAAATGTTTGAAGCTACTGACTGAATGAAAGGAGCTGGCATCTCACTCTCTTTGAATCTTCTTTATCATGCTAAGAGGAGCAGGAAAAAGCAAAAAATTTCAGAATTGCACCTTGCAATGCGGAGAAATTACTGTTTGTGCATTTACAATTTTCATTGATTTTTGCCATTGAAAAACGTCCAGAAATGATTGAAGCTACTGACTGAATGAAAGGAGCTGGCATCTCACTCTCTTTGAATCTTCTTTATCATGCTAAGAGGAGCAGGAAAAAGCAAAAAATTTCAGAATTGCACCTTGCAATGCGGAGAAATTACTGTTTGTGCATTTACAATATTCATTGATTTTTGCCATTGAAAAACTTCCAGAAATGATTGAAGCTACTGACTGAATGAAAGGAGCTGGCATCTCACTCTCTTTGAATCTTCTTTATCATGCTAAGAGGAGCAGGAAAAAGCAAAAAATTTCAGAATTGCACCTTGCAATGCGGAGAAATTACTGTTTGTGCATTTACAATATTCATTGATTTTTGCCATTGAAAAACGTCCAGAAATGATTGAAGCTACTGACTGAATGAAAGGAGCTGGCATCTCACTCTCTTTGAATCTTCTTTATCATGCTAAGAGGAGCAGGAAAAAGCAAAAAATTTCAGAATTGCACCTTGCAATGCGGAGAAATTACTGTTTGTGCATTTACAATATTCATTGATTTTTGCCATTGAAAAACATCATGTTATTCATATACCAGAAATGTTTGAAGCTACTGACTGAATGAAAGGAGCTGGCATCTCACTCTCTTTGAATCTTCTTTATCATGCTAAGAGGAGCAGGAAAAAGCAAAAAATTTCAGAATTGCACCTTGCAATGCGGAGAAATTACTGTTTGTGCATTTACAATATTCATTGATTTTTGCCATTGAAAAACGTCCAGAAATGATTGAAGCTACTGACTGAATGAAAGGAGCTGGCATCTCACTCTCTTTGAATCTTCTTTATCATGCTAAGAGGAGCAGGAAAAAGCAAAAAATTTCAGAATTGCACCTTGCAATGCGGAGAAATTACTGTTTGTGCATTTACAATATTCATTGATTTTTGCCATTGAAAAACGTCCAGAAATGATTGAAGCTACTGACTGAATGAAAGGAGCTGGCATCTCACTCTCTTTGAATCTTCTTTATCATGCTAAGAGGAGCAGGAAAAAGCAAAAAATTTCAGAATTGCACCTTGCAATGCGGAGAAATTACTGTTTGTGCATTTACAATATTCATTAATTTTTGCCATTGAAAAACTTCCAGAAATGATTGAAGCTACTGACTGAATGAAAGGAGCTGGCATCTCACTCTCTTTGAATCTTCTTTATCATGCTAAGAGGAGCAGGAAAAAGCAAAAAATTTCAGAATTGCACCTTGCAATGCGGAGAAATTACTGTTTGTGCATTTACAATATTCATTGATTTTTGCCATTGAAAAACGTCCAGAAATGATTGAAGCTACTGACTGAATGAAAGGAGCTGGCATCTCACTCTCTTTGAATCTTCTTTATCATGCTAAGAGGAGCAGGAAAAAGCAAAAAATTTCAGAATTGCACCTTGCAATGCGGAGAAATTACTGTTTGTGCATTTACAATATTCATTGATTTTTGCCATTGAAAAACTTCCAGAAATGATTGAAGCTACTGACTGAATGAAAGGAGCTGGCATCTCACTCTCTTTGAATCTTCTTTATCATGCTAAGAGGAGCAGGAAAAAGCAAAAAATTTCAGAATTGCACCTTGCAATGCGGAGAAATTACTGTTTGTGCATTTACAATATTCATTGATTTTTGCCATTGAAAAACGTCCAGAAATGATTGAAGCTACTGACTGAATGAAAGGAGCTGGCATCTCACTCTCTTTGAATCTTCTTTATCATGCTAAGAGGAGCAGGAAAAAGCAAAAAATTTCAGAATTGCACCTTGCAATGCGGAGAAATTACTGTTTGTGCATTTACAATATTCATTGATTTTTGCCATTGAAAAACATCATGTTATTCATATACCAGAAATGTTTGAAGCTACTGACTGAATGAAAGGAGCTGGCATCTCACTCTCTTTGAATCTTCTTTATCATGCTAAGAGGAGCAGGAAAAAGCAAAAAATTTCAGAATTGCACCTTGCAATGCGGAGAAATTACTGTTTGTGCATTTACAATATTCATTGATTTTTGCCATTGAAAAACGTCCAGAAATGATTGAAGCTACTGACTGAATGAAAGGAGCTGGCATCTCACTCTCTTTGAATCTTCTTTATCATGCTAAGAGGAGCAGGAAAAAGCAAAAAATTTCAGAATTGCACCTTGCAATGCGGAGAAATTACTGTTTGTGCATTTACAATATTCATTGATTTTTGCCATTGAAAAACGTCCAGAAATGATTGAAGCTACTGACTGAATGAAAGGAGCTGGCATCTCACTCTCTTTGAATCTTCTTTATCATGCTAAGAGGAGCAGGAAAAAGAAAAAAATTTCAGAATTGCACCTTGCAATGCGGAGAAATTATTGTTTGTGCATTTACAATATTCATTGATTTTTGCCATTGAAAAACATCATGTTATTCATATACCAGAAATGTTTGAAGCTACTGACTGAATGAAAGGAGCTGGCATCTCACTCTCTTTGAATCTTCTTTATCATGCTAAGAGGAGCAGGAAAAAGCAAAAAATTTCAGAATTGCACCTTGCAATGCGGAGAAATTACTGTTTGTGCATTTACAATATTCATTGATTTTTGCCATTGAAAAACATCATGTTATTCATATACCAGAAATGTTTGAAGCTACTGACTGAATGAAAGGAGCTGGCATCTCACTCTCTTTGAATCTTCTTTATCATGCTAAGAGGAGCAGGAAAAAGCAAAAAATTTCAGAATTGCACCTTGCAATGCGGAGAAATTACTGTTTGTGCATTTACAATATTCATTGATTTTTGCCATTGAAAAACGTCCAGAAATGATTGAAGCTACTGACTGAATGAAAGGAGCTGGCATCTCACTCTCTTTGAATCTTCTTTATCATGCTAAGAGGAGCAGGAAAAAGCAAAAAATTTCAGAATTGCACCTTGCAATGCGGAGAAATTACTGTTTGTGCATTTACAATATTCATTGATTTTTGCCATTGAAAAACGTCCAGAAATGATTGAAGCTACTGACTGAATGAAAGGAGCTGGCATCTCACTCTCTTTGAATCTTCTTTATCATGCTAAGAGGAGCAGGAAAAAGCAAAAAATTTCAGAATTGCACCTTGCAATGCGGAGAAATTATTGTTTGTGCATTTACAATATTCATTGATTTTTGCCATTGAAAAACATCATGTTATTCATATACCAGAAATGTTTGAAGCTACTGACTGAATGAAAGGAGCTGGCATCTCACTCTCTTTGAATCTTCTTTATCATGCTAAGAGGAGCAGGAAAAAGCAAAAAATTTCAGAATTGCACCTTGCAATGCGGAGAAATTACTGTTTGTGCATTTACAATATTCATTGATTTTTGCCATTGAAAAACGTCCAGAAATGATTGAAGCTACTGACTGAATGAAAGGAGCTGGCATCTCACTCTCTTTGAATCTTCTTTATCATGCTAAGAGGAGCAGGAAAAAGCAAAAAATTTCAGAATTGCACCTTGCAATGCGGAGAAATTACTGTTTGTGCATTTACAATATTCATTGATTTTTGCCATTGAAAAACTTCCAGAAATGATTGAAGCTACTGACTGAATGAAAGGAGCTGGCATCTCACTCTCTTTGAATCTTCTTTATCATGCTAAGAGGAGCAGGAAAAAGCAAAAAATTTCAGAATTGCACCTTGCAATGCGGAGAAATTACTGTTTGTGCATTTACAATATTCATTGATTTTTGCCATTGAAAAACGTCCAGAAATGATTGAAGCTACTGACTGAATGAAAGGAGCTGGCATCTCACTCTCTTTGAATCTTCTTTATCATGCTAAGAGGAGCAGGAAAAAGCAAAAAATTTCAGAATTGCACCTTGCAATGCGGAGAAATTACTGTTTGTGCATTTACAATATTCATTGATTTTTGCCATTGAAAAACTTCCAGAAATGATTGAAGCTACTGACTGAATGAAAGGAGCTGGCATCTCACTCTCTTTGAATCTTCTTTATCATGCTAAGAGGAGCAGGAAAAAGCAAAAAATTTCAGAATTGCACCTTGCAATGCGGAGAAATTACTGTTTGTGCATTTACAATATTCATTGATTTTTGCCATTGAAAAACGTCCAGAAATGATTGAAGCTACTGACTGAATGAAAGGAGCTGGCATCTCACTCTCTTTGAATCTTCTTTATCATGCTAAGAGGAGCAGGAAAAAGCAAAAAATTTCAGAATTGCACCTTGCAATGCGGAGAAATTACTGTTTTGTGCATTTACAATATTCATTGATTTTTGCCATTGAAAAACATCATGTTATTCATATACCAGAAATGTTTGAAGCTACTGACTGAATGAAAGGAGCTGGCATCTCACTCTCTTTGAATCTTCTTTATCATGCTAAGAGGAGCAGGAAAAAGCAAAAAATTTCAGAATTGCACCTTGCAATGCGGAGAAATTACTGTTTTGTGCATTTACAATATTCATTGATTTTTGCCATTGAAAAACATCATGTTATTCATATACCAGAAATGTTTGAAGCTACTGACTGAATGAAAGGAGCTGGCATCTCACTCTCTTTGAATCTTCTTTATCATGCTAAGAGGAGCAGGAAAAAGCAAAAAATTTCAGAATTGCACCTTGCAATGCGGAGAAATTACTGTTTGTGCATTTACAATATTCATTGATTTTTGCCATTGAAAAACGTCCAGAAATGATTGAAGCTACTGACTGAATGAAAGGAGCTGGCATCTCACTCTCTTTGAATCTTCTTTATCATGCTAAGAGGAGCAGGAAAAAGCAAAAAATTTCAGAATTGCACCTTGCAATGCGGAGAAATTATTGTTTGTGCATTTACAATATTCATTGATTTTTGCCATTGAAAAACATCATGTTATTCATATACCAGAAATGTTTGAAGCTACTGACTGAATGAAAGGAGCTGGCATCTCACTCTCTTTGAATCTTCTTTATCATGCTAAGAGGAGCAGGAAAAAGCAAAAAATTTCAGAATTGCACCTTGCAATGCGGAGAAATTACTGTTTTGTGCATTTACAATATTCATTGATTTTTGCCATTGAAAAACATCATGTTATTCATATACCAGAAATGTTTGAAGCTACTGACTGAATGAAAGGAGCTGGCATCTCACTCTCTTTGAATCTTCTTTATCATGCTAAGAGGAGCAGGAAAAAGCAAAAATTTCAGAATTGCACCTTGCAATGCGGAGAAATTACTGTTTGTGCATTTACAATATTCATTGATTTTTGTCATTGAAAAACGTCCAGAAATGATTGAAGCTACTGACTGAATGAAAGGAGCTGGCATCTCACTCTCTTTGAATCTTCTTTATCATGCTAAGAGGAGCAGGAAAAAGCAAAAAATTTCAGAATTGCACCTTGCAATGCGGAGAAATTACTGTTTGTGCATTTACAATATTCATTGATTTTTGCCATTGAAAAACGTCCAGAAATGATTGAAGCTACTGACTGAATGAAAGGAGCTGGCATCTCACTCTCTTTGAATCTTCTTTATCATGCTAAGAGGAGCAGGAAAAAGCAAAAAATTTCAGAATTGCACCTTGCAATGCGGAGAAATTACTGTTTGTGCATTTACAATATTCATTGATTTTTGCCATTGAAAAACTTCCAGAAATGATTGAAGCTACTGACTGAATGAAAGGAGCTGGCATCTCACTCTCTTTGAATCTTCTTTATCATGCTAAGAGGAGCAGGAAAAAGCAAAAAATTTCAGAATTGCACCTTGCAATGCGGAGAAATTACTGTTTGTGCATTTACAATATTCATTGATTTTTGCCATTGAAAAACGTCCAGAAATGATTGAAGCTACTGACTGAATGAAAGGAGCTGGCATCTCACTCTCTTTGAATCTTCTTTATCATGCTAAGAGGAGCAGGAAAAAGCAAAAAATTTCAGAATTGCACCTTGCAATGCGGAGAAATTACTGTTTGTGCATTTACAATATTCATTGATTTTTGCCATTGAAAAACATCATGTTATTCATATACCAGAAATGTTTGAAGCTACTGACTGAATGAAAGGAGCTGGCATCTCACTCTCTTTGAATCTTCTTTATCATGCTAAGAGGAGCAGGAAAAAGCAAAAAATTTCAGAATTGCACCTTGCAATGCGGAGAAATTACTGTTTGTGCATTTACAATATTCATTGATTTTTGCCATTGAAAAACGTCCAGAAATGATTGAAGCTACTGACTGAATGAAAGGAGCTGGCATCTCACTCTCTTTGAATCTTCTTTATCATGCTAAGAGGAGCAGGAAAAAGCAAAAAATTTCAGAATTGCACCTTGCAATGCGGAGAAATTACTGTTTGTGCATTTACAATATTCCATTGATTTTTGCCATTGAAAAACTTCCAGAAATGATTGAAGCTACTGACTGAATGAAAGGAGCTGGCATCTCACTCTCTTTGAATCTTCTTTATCATGCTAAGAGGAGCAGGAAAAAGCAAAAAATTTCAGAATTGCACCTTGCAATGCGGAGAAATTACTGTTGTGCATTTACAATATTCATTGATTTTTGCCATTGAAAAACGTCCAGAAATGATTGAAGCTACTGACTGAATGAAAGGAGCTGGCATCTCACTCTCTTTGAATCTTCTTTATCATGCTAAGAGGAGCAGGAAAAAGCAAAAAATTTCAGAATTGCACCTTGCAATGCGGAGAAATTACTGTTTGTGCATTTACAATATTCATTGATTTTTGCCATTGAAAAACTTCCAGAAATGATTGAAGCTACTGACTGAATGAAAGGAGCTGGCATCTCACTCTCTTTGAATCTTCTTTATCATGCTAAGAGGAGCAGGAAAAAGCAAAAAATTTCAGAATTGCACCTTGCAATGCGGAGAAATTACTGTTTGTGCATTTACAATATTCATTGATTTTTGCCATTGAAAAACGTCCAGAAATGATTGAAGCTACTGACTGAATGAAAGGAGCTGGCATCTCACTCTCTTTGAATCTTCTTTATCATGCTAAGAGGAGCAGGAAAAAGCAAAAAAATTTCAGAATTGCACCTTGCAATGCGGAGAAATTACTGTTTGTGCATTTACAATATTCATTGATTTTTGCCATTGAAAAACATCATGTTATTCATATACCAGAAATGTTTGAAGCTACTGACTGAATGAAAGGAGCTGGCATCTCACTCTCTTTGAATCTTCTTTATCATGCTAAGAGGAGCAGGAAAAAGCAAAAAATTTCAGAATTGCACCTTGCAATGCGGAGAAATTACTGTTTGTGCATTTACAATATTCATTGATTTTTGCCATTGAAAAACGTCCAGAAATGATTGAAGCTACTGACTGAATGAAAGGAGCTGGCATCTCACTCTCTTTGAATCTTCTTTATCATGCTAAGAGGAGCAGGAAAAAGCAAAAAATTTCAGAATTGCACCTTGCAATGCGGAGAAATTACTGTTTGTGCATTTACAATATTCATTGATTTTTGCCATTGAAAAACAACCATTAGTTACAACCAGAAATGATTGAAGCTACTGACTGAATGAAAGGAGCTGGCATCTCACTCTCTTTGAATCTTCTTTATCATGCTAAGAGGAGCAGGAAAAAGCAAAAAATTTCAGAATTGCACCTTGCAATGCGGAGAAATTATTGTTTGTGCATTTACAATATTCATTGATTTTTGCCATTGAAAAACATCATGTTATTCATATACCAGAAATGTTTGAAGCTACTGACTGAATGAAAGGAGCTGGCATCTCACTCTCTTTGAATCTTCTTTATCATGCTAAGAGGAGCAGGAAAAAGCAAAAAATTTCAGAATTGCACCTTGCAATGCGGAGAAATTACTGTTTGTGCATTTACAATATTCATTGATTTTTGCCATTGAAAAACGTCCAGAAATGATTGAAGCTACTGACTGAATGAAAGGAGCTGGCATCTCACTCTCTTTGAATCTTCTTTATCATGCTAAGAGGAGCAGGAAAAAGCAAAAAATTTCAGAATTGCACCTTGCAATGCGGAGAAATTACTGTTTGTGCATTTACAATATTCATTGATTTTTGCCATTGAAAAACTTCCAGAAATGATTGAAGCTACTGACTGAATGAAAGGAGCTGGCATCTCACTCTCTTTGAATCTTCTTTATCATGCTAAGAGGAGCAGGAAAAAGCAAAAAATTTCAGAATTGCACCTTGCAATGCGGAGAAATTACTGTTTGTGCATTTACAATATTCATTGATTTTTGCCATTGAAAAACGTCCAGAAATGATTGAAGCTACTGACTGAATGAAAGGAGCTGGCATCTCACTCTCTTTGAATCTTCTTTATCATGCTAAGAGGAGCAGGAAAAAGCAAAAAATTTCAGAATTGCACCTTGCAATGCGGAGAAATTACTGTTTGTGCATTTACAATATTCATTGATTTTTGCCATTGAAAAACATCATGTTATTCATATACCAGAAATGTTTGAAGCTACTGACTGAATGAAAGGAGCTGGCATCTCACTCTCTTTGAATCTTCTTTATCATGCTAAGAGGAGCAGGAAAAAGCAAAAAATTTCAGAATTGCACCTTGCAATGCGGAGAAATTACTGTTTGTGCATTTACAATATTCATTGATTTTTGCCATTGAAAAACGTCCAGAAATGATTGAAGCTACTGACTGAATGAAAGGAGCTGGCATCTCACTCTCTTTGAATCTTCTTTATCATGCTAAGAGGAGCAGGAAAAAGCAAAAAATTTCAGAATTGCACCTTGCAATGCGGAGAAATTACTGTTTGTGCATTTACAATATTCATTGATTTTTGCCATTGAAAAACGTCCAGAAATGATTGAAGCTACTGACTGAATGAAAGGAGCTGGCATCTCACTCTCTTTGAATCTTCTTTATCATGCTAAGAGGAGCAGGAAAAAGCAAAAAATTTCAGAATTGCACCTTGCAATGCGGAGAAATTACTGTTTGTGCATTTACAATATTCATTAATTTTTGCCATTGAAAAACTTCCAGAAATGATTGAAGCTACTGACTGAATGAAAGGAGCTGGCATCTCACTCTCTTTGAATCTTCTTTATCATGCTAAGAGGAGCAGGAAAAAGCAAAAAATTTCAGAATTGCACCTTGCAATGCGGAGAAATTACTGTTTGTGCATTTACAATATTCATTGATTTTTGCCATTGAAAAACGTCCAGAAATGATTGAAGCTACTGACTGAATGAAAGGAGCTGGCATCTCACTCTCTTTGAATCTTCTTTATCATGCTAAGAGGAGCAGGAAAAAGCAAAAAATTTCAGAATTGCACCTTGCAATGCGGAGAAATTACTGTTTGTGCATTTACAATATTCATTGATTTTTGCCATTGAAAAACTTCCAGAAATGATTGAAGCTACTGACTGAATGAAAGGAGCTGGCATCTCACTCTCTTTGAATCTTCTTTATCATGCTAAGAGGAGCAGGAAAAAGCAAAAATTTCAGAATTGCACCTTGCAATGCGGAGAAATTACTGTTTGTGCATTTACAATATTCATTGATTTTTGCCATTGAAAAACGTCCAGAAATGATTGAAGCTACTGACTGAATGAAAGGAGCTGGCATCTCACTCTCTTTGAATCTTCTTTATCATGCTAAGAGGAGCAGGAAAAAGCAAAAAATTTCAGAATTGCACCTTGCAATGCGGAGAAATTACTGTTTGTGCATTTACAATATTCATTGATTTTTGCCATTGAAAAACGTCCAGAAATGATTGAAGCTACTGACTGAATGAAAGGAGCTGGCATCTCACTCTCTTTGAATCTTCTTTATCATGCTAAGAGGAGCAGGAAAAAGCAAAAATTTCAGAATTGCACCTTGCAATGCGGAGAAATTATTGTTTGTGCATTTACAATATTCATTGATTTTTGCCATTGAAAAAACATCATGTTATTCATATACCAGAAAATGTTTGAAGCTACTGACTGAATGAAAGGAGCTGGCATCTCACTCTCTTTGAATCTTCTTTATCATGCTAAGAGGAGCAGGAAAAAGCAAAAAATTTCAGAATTGCACCTTGCAATGCGGAGAAATTACTGTTTGTGCATTTACAATATTCATTGATTTTTGCCATTGAAAAACATCATGTTATTCATATACCCAGAAATGTTTGAAGCTACTGACTGAATGAAAGGAGCTGGCATCTCACTCTCTTTGAATCTTCTTTATCATGCTAAGAGGAGCAGGAAAAAGCAAAAAATTTCAGAATTGCACCTTGCAATGCGGAGAAATTACTGTTTGTGCATTTACAATATTCATTGATTTTTGCCATTGAAAAACGTCCAGAAATGATTGAAGCTACTGACTGAATGAAAGGAGCTGGCATCTCACTCTCTTTGAATCTTCTTTATCATGCTAAGAGGAGCAGGAAAAAGCAAAAAATTTCAGAATTGCACCTTGCAATGCGGAGAAATTACTGTTTGTGCATTTACAATATTCATTGATTTTTTGCCATTGAAAAACGTCCAGAAATGATTGAAGCTACTGACTGAATGAAAGGAGCTGGCATCTCACTCTCTTTGAATCTTCTTTATCATGCTAAGAGGAGCAGGAAAAAGCAAAAAATTTCAGAATTGCACCTTGCAATGCGGAGAAATTATTGTTTGTGCATTTACAATATTCATTGATTTTTGCCATTGAAAAACATCATGTTATTCATATACCAGAAATGTTTGAAGCTACTGACTGAATGAAAGGAGCTGGCATCTCACTCTCTTTGAATCTTCTTTATCATGCTAAGAGGAGCAGGAAAAAGCAAAAAATTTCAGAATTGCACCTTGCAATGCGGAGAAATTACTGTTTGTGCATTTACAATATTCATTGATTTTTGCCATTGAAAAACGTCCAGAAATGATTGAAGCTACTGACTGAATGAAAGGAGCTGGCATCTCACTCTCTTTGAATCTTCTTTATCATGCTAAGAGGAGCAGGAAAAAGCAAAAAATTTCAGAATTGCACCTTGCAATGCGGAGAAATTACTGTTTGTGCATTTACAATATTCATTGATTTTTGCCATTGAAAAACTTCCAGAAATGATTGAAGCTACTGACTGAATGAAAGGAGCTGGCATCTCACTCTCTTTGAATCTTCTTTATCATGCTAAGAGGAGCAGGAAAAAGCAAAAAATTTCAGAATTGCACCTTGCAATGCGGAGAAATTACTGTTTGTGCATTTACAATATTCATTGATTTTTTGCCATTGAAAAACGTCCAGAAATGATTGAAGC